>NC_090374.1:123658420-123964086 GCF_036365525.1 Heterodontus francisci
TAGAGAGAGGGAAAGAGAGAGAGAGGGAAAGAGAGAGAGAGGGGAAAGAGAGAGAGAGGGAAAGAGAGAGAGAGGGAAAGAGAGAGAGAAAGAAAGAGAGAGAGAAAGAAAGAGAGAGAGAGAATGAAAGAGAGAGAGAAAGAAAGAGAGAGAGAAAGAAAGAGAGAGAAAGAAGAGAGAGAGAAAGGAAGAGAGAGAGAAAGGAAGAGAGAGAGAAAGGAAGAGAGAGAGAAAGGAAGAGAGAGAGAAAGGAAGAGAGAGAGAAAGGAAGAGATGAGAGAAAGGAAGAGAGAGAGAAAGGAAGAGAGAGAGAGAGAAAGAAAGAGAGAGAGAGAGAGAAAGAAAGAGAGAGAGAGAGAGAAAAAGAGGAGAGAGAGAGAGAGAGAAAGGAAGAGAGAGAGAGAGAGAGAGAGAGAGAGAGAGAGAGAGAGAGAGAGAGAGAGAGGGAGGGAGAGAGAGAGAGAGAAAGGAAGAGGGAGAGGGAGAGAGAGAAGGAAGGAGAGAGAGAGAGAGAGAAAAGGAGGGGCGGAGGATCACTCCTTACAGATGGACATCTTCCCGGAGTACTCGGCATTGCTACAAGTCGTTTGCGGACAAACATTGACTACTTTTGGAAGTACAAATTGCCAGGTATCTCACTAAATCAGTGTCCAACATAGTCAAGAGAAAGTAAGTCAATAAGTTAGTCATCTCATTTAAAGCTTCTTCACAAAAATGTACATTCGTTGTTGTTTTGATTAATAGTCAGTTAAATTTGTAATGCCTTCATCTTTCCAAAATTGTCTCACCAGCCCGCCCACGTAAGACAAAAATTGTAATGCGCCTCCTCTCTACCCCCACGCGAAAAGGTTGGACATCGCTGTCCTTGGACCTTGTGTCCAGTTCTGGATGCTCACTGGAGAGCCTATTGAAAGCCCAATAATAGGATTTAAATTTGTCCTGCACTGAACACTGCATCAACTAAGGGAAATCATTTAACTTAGTATTTTAAGTTAAAACTTTGGTCAAATATTCACTAATTTTTCAAGAAAAAATATGGAAATATATCAGTTGTTTCTTTTTGTCTGGCGCCCCAAATACGCGTAGATGGCTATCACTGGGATCTTTCTGGAACAGTTCCTTTCAGGCGACATTGACGATCAGTTTGGCAGGCATTCCAGGAGAAATGCGGTATCAGTTTCTCTATTTCTTACAACTTGATTCTCAGGAAGTTCTCAAAGAGGTTGGAAGAGGGTGAGCTGATGGTGGCTGCTCTCTTGGCTGGTTTTCTCCCACTGTCTTCAAAACAGTTCACACCCCAAACACACTGTCCAAAGTGAACCCAAAACAATATCTGAAGAGTCAAGCCTCCTGACTCCTTTAAATCTTGATCTGTCACTTCCCTGTAACATCTTCCCAGACCACCAAGGTTTCTGTTGTTTATTGCTTAAAGCACATGACTTCCAGCAAGAATGTTTTTAAACAGCTGTGCCCTTTCAATGAACTGTCAACAGCAAAGTCCAGCTGCTATGAAATCTTTAGCCTTCCAAGGAATCCATATTCACAATTTAAATATAAGCCCTCAAAAAAACATATACTTAAAAATATAGAAGCACTTTCATAACACTGATTTCTTCAACATCAAGGCAAAGTACCTGCAGCGAAGTCTCACCTGTAGATTGATGCCACATTTGTTGCAAACCTGCTTCATCAGGAGAGTTCACAGCCAGCCTCTCAGTTTGAGGCTGCACTGGCATCATATGACGACCCTTTACCTCAGAGGTCAAGCCTCCCCCCCATGTGGCCTCTGAACTCGCCAAGGCTGTTGATGATGAATGTACATGCAACCCAGAAGACTTTGATGCTTTCCTCCTGTTGTACAAGCTGACAAGAGATATAGCTCAGCAGAGCAGTTTTCTTTCAAAACTGGAACCAATATGCCTGGAGGAATCAAGCTGCAACATATTGTAGACATATTGATTCTTCCAACTCATACATCTTCCAACTAAAGCTCTTATGCCAATGTTTGATCAGGTGTCACACTTCTCCATTTCCACAGATCTTTCTCGACGATGATGACAACACAGCACATTAGAAACTGAAGCAGGGGTCAATCAGAAGCCAAAGCAGTCGCTTGCTGCATTATGTTAGTATTAAACAAGGTAGGATCCGTAGACCAATACCACTGAAGATTGTACCAACAACTTTGTGCAAGATAGATTCTGGAAACACATTACAAACGTAACTACCATAAAAACACTGAAGTCAATTGTAGAGGAGGAGTGAGCCATTACTGCACTTATTCAGATATATACAAGAACAAAAATCCAAGGCACAACCCAGAATAAGGCCTTACAACAAAGAAAGGTGGTAACCTGGTGCACATATGGTACAAAAATCCTTATAGGAGCAATCTTCCAAAGTCACATTTTGCCAAATGAAATTAAATTATCTATATGATTGAGAGATTGAAAAAGATTCATCTAAATTTCAAATCTTGTCTCTATTTGCACTTCAAAAGTATTTGTACGTGCAACACTTTGGGATATCTCAGATGCGATAAGGATACATAAATGAAAGTTTTTAATTATTTTGAGTGGCTGATTAAATCACAACATACATACTTCTTTCTCAAATTCAAACATTACTGAAATAAGAAAAACTGTTCAAACAGAAAACTGTGAAAGTATATACAGTAATTTTTAATTTAGGTATAAGATAGATAATACAAAATTTGGGAGTCCAAAAGGGTAATAAAGAGAGTCAAAATAAAGTCTATAAGGCACGGATTAATCAAGTATAGTCAGCATGGATTTGTTAAGGGAAGGTAGTGTCTGGCTAACTTATTGAATTTTTTGGAGGAAGTAACAAGGAGGATTGATAAGGGTTGTGCAGAAGATGTGGTCGACATGGATTTTAGCAAGGCTTTCAACAAGGTCCCACATGGCAGACTGGTTAAAAATAAAAGTCCATAGCATCTAGGAGAATGTAGCAAGCTGGATACAAATTGCCTCAGTAGCAGGAAACAAAGGGTAATTGTTGATGGGTATTTTTGTGGCTGGAAGGCAGTTAGTTAGGCCACAACTTGAGCACTGTGTGCAGTTCTGGTCACCCTATTACAGAAAGGTTGTAACTGCACTGGAGAGGGTACAGAGGACAATATACAAGGATGTTGCCAGGACGGGAAAACTGCAGCTATGAGGAACGATTGGATAGGCTGGGATTGTTCTCCTTGGAACAGAGGAGGCTGAGGAAATATTGATTGAAATGTACAAAATTGTGAGGGGCCTGGATAAGAGTGGATGGGAAGGGACTATTTACCTTAGCAGAGAAGTCAGTGACTAGGGGGCAGAGATTTAAAGCGATTGGTAGAAAGATTAGAGGGGAGAGGAGGAAAAATGTTTTCACCCAGAGGGTGGTTGGGGTCTGGAACTCACTGCCTGAAAGGGGGGTAGAGGCAGAAAATCTACTCTCATTTAAGAGGTGCCCAGATGTGCACCTGAAGTGCTGTAACCTGCAGGGTTAGGGACCAAATGCTGGAAAGTGGGATTAGACTGGGCGGCTCTTTTTCCAGCCAGCACAGACACAAAGAATCAAGTGGCTTCTTTCTGGGCCATAAACTTTGTGATTCTATAAAATAGTCACCCAGAATTGTAGTCTGGTGTCCTAGGGCTATCAGGTATTACACCTGGCTATGAAGATGGCAATGACTTTACAGTGAAGAGAATCCTTTTTCTCCTCCCATTACGATTTGTCACAAGTCACCTTGTGTGCTACCTAGAGGATCAACAAGTCCATCGCCCAGATACCTCGGTCCTCTGGTGCTAAAGGCGATTGTGTGGGGACCTAAGTATTTATCTACAGAAAAAATTTTAGGAAATCAGGAAGAAATAAGTTATTAATTTCTTTAAAATACTGATTTTCATTTACCCAAGCTAGAAACTAGCCTATAGATGGAAAGAAAATAAAACCATGCCAGTGTATAATACAGCATGGTTCACCATGACAGATATTTCAGCATTACCCTCGCTTGTATTTTTATGTGAATTTTTGCATTGTATTGCAGATTAAAATGAACACAACTAAAAAAACAATTGGTTATAGATTATTCACTTCCACGCTCTTTCATTCAAGATATAGTTGCTGCTGGCAAGGCCAGCAATTATCACCCATCCCTAATTGCCCTTCAGCCCCCTTCTTGAATCACTGCAGTCCATGTAGTGAAGGCACTCTCACAGTGCTGATAAGGAGAGAGTTCCAGGACTTTGACCCAGTGGCAGTGAAAGAACATGAGAGGTATATTTCCAAGTCAGAATGGTGTGTGACTTGGAGAGTCATTTGGAGGTGGCAGTGTCCCCATGTACCTGCTTCCCTTGTGCTTCTAGTTGGTAGAGGTCGCAGGTTTGGGAGATGCCGAAGAAGCCTTAATGAACTGCTGTAGTGAATTTTGTAAATGGTACACATTGCAGCCAGGTTCACCAGTGGTGGAGGAAATGATTTTTTTTTTAACGTAATGGATTCGATGCCAACCAAGTGGGCTGCATTGTCCTGGATGGTGTCGAGCTTCTTGAGTGTTCTTAGAGCTTCACTCATCCAGGCAAGTGGACACTATTCCAGCACACTCCTGGCTTGTGCCTTGTGGGAGGAGGAAAGGCTTTGGGGAACCAGGAGGAGAGTTACTTTCAGAACACCCAGCCTCTGACCTGCTCTTGTAGCTACAGCAATTATGTGACTGGTCCAGTTAAGTTTCTGGCCAATGGCGACCCCCAAAATGTTGATGGTGGGGGAATTCGACAATGGAAATGCTACTGAATGTCAAGGGTAGGTGGTTACACTTTCTCTTGTTGGAGATGGTCATTGCCTTGCACTTGCATGACACAAATGTTGCTTGCTACTTATCAGATTAAGCCTGAACATTGTCCAGGTCTTGCTGCAAGAGGTCAAAAGCTGCTTCATGATTTCAGGAGTTGTGAATGGAGCATATGCTGCAATCATCAGTAAACATCACCACTTCTGACCTTATGATGGAGGGAAGGTCATTGATGAAGCAGCTGAATATGCAGCAATGTCTTGGGCCTGAAATAGTTGGCCTCCAACAACTATGATCATCTTCCTTTGTGTGACTCCAACCAGTCCTTACTAACATCTGGGGGCTCGTGCCAAAGTTGGGAGAGCTGTCCCACAGACTAGTCAAGCCACAGCCTGACATAGTCATACTCACGGAATCATACCTTACAGACAATGTCCCAGACCTTGCCATCAACATCCCCGGGTATGTCTTGTCCCACCGGCAGGACAGACCCACCAGAGGTGGCGGGACAGTGGTATACAGTAGGGAGGGAGTTGCCCTGGGAGTCCTCAACATGGACTCCGGATCCCATGAAGTCTCATGGCATCAGGTCAAACAAGGGCAAGGTAATCTCCTACTGATTACCACCTACCGCCCTCCCTCAGCTGATGACTCAATACTCTACCATCTTGAACACCACTTGGAGGAGGCACTGAGGGTGGCAAGGGCACAAAATGTACTCTGGGTGGGGGACTTCGATGTCCATCACCAAGAGTGGCTCGGTAGCACCACTACTGACCGAGCCCTAAAGGACATAGCTGCTAGACTGGGTCTGCGGCAGGTGGTGGGGGAACAAACTCGAGGGAAAAACATACTTGACCTCGTCCTCACCAATCTGCCTACTGCAGATGCTTCTGTCCATGACTGTATGGTAGGAGTGACCACCGCACAGTCCTTGTGGAGACGAAGTCCCACCTTCACATTGAGGATACCGTCCGTCGTGTTGTGTGGCACTATCACCATGCTAACTGGGATAGATTTCGAACAGATCTAGCAATGCAAAATTGGGCATCCATGAAACGCTGTGGGCCATCAGCAGCAGAATTGCACTCAACCACAATCTGTAAACTCGGCCCGGCATATCCCCCACTCTACCAGTACCATCAAGCCAGGAGACCAACCCTGGTTCAATGAAGTGTGCAGGAGGGTATGCCAGGAGCAGCACCAGGCATACCTCAAAATGAGGTGTCAACGTGGTGAAGCTACAACACAGGACTATCTGCATGCCAAACTGCATAAGCAGCAGAGCTAAGCGATCCCATATCCAACGGATCAGATCGAAGCTCTGCAGTCCTGCCACATCCAGCCGTGAATGGTGGTGGACAATTAAACAACTAACTGGAGGTGGCGGCTCCACAAATATCCCCATCCTCAATGATGGGGGAACCTAGCACATCAGTGCGAAAGATAAGGCTGAAGCATTTGCAACAATCTTCAGCCAGAAGAGCAGAGTTGATGATCCATCTCGGCCTCCTCCTGAAGTCCCCAGCATCACAGATGCCAGACTTCAGCCAATTCAATACACTCCGCGTGATATCAAGAAACGACTGAAGGTATTGGATACTGCAAAAGCTATGGGCCCTGACAATATTCCGGCAATAGTACTGAAGACCTGTGCTCCAGTACTTGCTGCGCCCCTAGCCAAGCTGTTCCAGTACAGCTACAACACTGGCATCTACCCTGCAATGTAGAAAATTGCCCAGATATGTCCTGTACACAAAAAGCAAGACAAGTCCAACCCGGCCAATTACCGCCTCATTAGCCTACTTTCAATCATCAGTAAAGTGATGGAAGGTGTCATCAACAGTGCCATCAAGCGGCACTTGCTTAGCAATAACCTGCTCAGTGACGCTCAGTTTGGGTTCCGCCAAGGCCACTCAGCTCCTGACCTCATTACAGCCTTGGTTCAAACATGGACAAAAGAGCTGAGCTCAAGAGGTGAGGTGAGAGTGACTGCCCTTGACATCAAGGCAGCATTTGACAGAGTATGGCATCAAGGAGCCCGAGCAAAACTGAAGTCAATGGGAATCAGGGGGAAAACCCTCCACTGGCTGGAGTCATACCTAGCGCAAAGGAAGATGGTTTTGTGGTTGTTGGAGGTCAATCATCTGAGCTCCAGGACATCACTGCAGGAGTTCCTCAGGGTAGTGTCCTCGGCCCAACCATCTTCAGCTGCTTCATCAATGACCTTCCTTCAATCATAAGGTCAGAAGTGGGGATGTTCGCTGATGATTGTACAATGTTCAGCACCATTCGTGACTCCTCAGATACTGAAGCAGTCCATGTAGAAATGCAGCAAGACCTGGACAATATCCAGGCTTGGGCTGATGTGGCAAGTAACATTCGCGCCACACAAGCGCCGGGCAATGACCATCTCCAACAAGAGAGAATCTAACCATCTCCCCTTGACATTCAACAGCATTACCATCGCTGAATCCCCCACTATCAACATCTTACAGGCTACCATTGACCAGAAACTGAACTGGAGAAGCCATATAAATACCGTGGCTACAAGAGCAGGTCAGAAGCTAGGAATCCTGAGGCGGGTAACTCACCTCCTGACTCCCCAAAGCCTGTCCACCATCTACAAGGCACAAGTCAGGAGTTTGATGGAATACTCTCCACTTGCCTGGATGGGTGCAGCTCCAACACTCAAGAAGCTCGACACCATCCAGGACAAAAACAGCCCGCCAGATTGGCACCCCAGCTACAAACATTCACTCCCTCCACCGACACAGTGGCAGCAGTGTGTACCATCCACAAGATGCACTGCAGCAATGCACCAAGGCTCCTTAGACAACACCTTCCAAACCCGCAACCTCTACCAACTAGAAGGACAAGGGCAGCAAATACATGGGAACACCACCACCTGCAAGTTCCCCTCCAAGTCACACACCATCCTGACTTGGAACTATATCGCCGTTCCTTCACTGTCGCTGGGTCAAAATCCTGGAACTCCCTTCCTAACAGCACTGTGGGTGTACCTACCCCAAATGGACTGCAGCGGTTCAAGAAGGCAGCTCACCACCACCTTCTCAAGGGCAGTTAGGGATGGGCAATAAATGCTGGCCTGGCCAGCGTCACCCACATCCCATGAATGAATAAAAAATTTCCCTCGATTCCTGTTGACTTGAATTTTGCTAGGGTTCCTTGATGCCACACTCTGTCAAATGCTGCCTTTTGTCAAGGGCCGTCACTCTCACTTCACCTCTGGAATTCTGTTCCTTTATCCATGTTTGGACTGAGGCTGTAATGAGGTGTGGAGCCTAGTGGTTTTGGTGGAATCAAACTGAGCACTGGTGAGCAGGTTATTGCTGAGTGAATTGCCACTGATAGCACTGTCAATGACACCTTCCATCACTTTGCTGGTGATTGACCGTGTAATGATGGGCATTAATTGGCCAAATTAGATTTGTCCTGCTTTTTATGGATGGGACATACCTGGGCAATTTTCCATATTACTGGTAGATCGGAGCGTTCTGGTGGCTGCGTTGAAACAGCTTGGCTAGAGCCGTGGCTAGGTTTGAAGCATAACACTATAAACAGGATATTGCTGGGGCCTAGTGCTTGATGCCCTTCCATAATAATTAAGAACTAGCTTCAAGCACAGATCTTAGTCTGTGTTGAGAAGCATACGAGATCATTCAATGGTTAAGACACAAGTTTTATACTCTAATGCCACGGGATGGATTAAAGATCTCGGGTTTTTAATATCACAGATGACTTTGGGGGTGAAATAACTGCGCTAACAGTGGATGCATCTCCGGCGTAACTGCAGAAGGGGTATTACACAGTTCCATTGAGATATGGAGGAAATTTGCTGAGATGCCCCCTACCATGGGCAGATCTTTTTCTGACACCCCTACATCAAGGTGAATAATGAAGGTAGCTGCCAAGCTTTCCTAGGAAATTCCACCCAATTAATTTCCTGATAGGCGCAACGGTATTTACTTAGGTTCCATGTTGGGCCTGTAAAGGCTCCAAACTGAAACGAGGAGCAAGTAATTGAACTCAACAGGGATATATTATATTCTAGAGATAGGCCAACTGCTTCTTTTGCAGCTGCAAAGTCTAGATGCTCTTTGGCATACAGCGAGGTGTTCTTGCACTGCAACGAAAAGACATAGTGCTGCTCTGACTTTCCAAGCCATCCACTGTGACGGGTGGCGTGATGTATTTTTGACCCTTCCTTGGTATGTCTAATGTCTCCATACCTGCAATTTGCCAGCTCCATTGGTGACTGGAACGTCCACTCCACCGCACATCTGCTGACAGAGCGCGTCTCCTGAAATTTTGAGGCCGTAATATTTTGTTATGGTAACTTGTCGGTCAATAGGTTCTTTTTGGAGCACGGTTAAAGATATTTGGTTTACTTTCTAGAACAGCATGTCTCATATTGAGGTCATGTGTAGAAGCCATTTCAAGAGGGATGACTCACCTCTAACATGCAAAATGAAGGCTCCTCATTATGCTTCACAGGAATAAAACATTAGATCATTTTCCTTATTCCTGATCTCTATTTCTGAAAGGCAAATTGCAAAAGCGACCTATAATTTCCCTCTATTTCAGTTCTCGTTTCAAAGCAGAATGTAAGTATAATTGTTAACTTAAGAGCCAGATAAAAGGCAAGTTCTGCTTTATCAGGCGATTGAGCCCAGTGGATAAGTCGATACTTTTATGTGTAAGCATCATGGAACCAAGTTCAGAATACGTGTTACCATCAAGATCTAGTTGCAAGTTTAATTCAATTTTTAATCCAAGACTGTTGCGTTCTTTGGAGTGACTACAAATTTGCTATGACTGCTTGCTTTTCTAAATCACTATCTGAATAAACCAATGTGAAACTTTTTTCCATTACACAAATGTCTGGTGTGACTGACATCAACAGTCTTCTGCAGTGATATACACAGAAACAAAGTTGTTCATTGTATATAAATTAATTTGAGATGCATGCACCGGGCAAAGTCTTCATATGAAGTTTAAACTGCCCATTTGAATTGGATTTCTTTTTGTTGGGCACAAGAAAAGCTATGTGAAGCCGGAATTACAACAGGTATCTCCAGGTGGACAGCACGGTTGGTGCAATTGCTGAAATACACTGCCCCATCACCTCCAGTATGACTGTTCAAACTAAGTCACACCGAAGGATGAAAAGCTCCCTTCTTAACAAATTTATAAGGATGCTAATTCAAATTTGTTGAGGAGTTTCAACTCTTCCTATGAGGCACAGGTCTCCACAGTACAAAGATGTCCACATTTCATCTCTATTTGCCACTGAACTGAATCGCAAACATGCCCAAGGGTGATGTTAATATTACAATTATACTAGTGCATAATCAGTATTATTGCTACTGATATGA
Source organism: Heterodontus francisci (assembly GCF_036365525.1). Taxonomy (NCBI): domain Eukaryota; kingdom Metazoa; phylum Chordata; class Chondrichthyes; order Heterodontiformes; family Heterodontidae; genus Heterodontus; species Heterodontus francisci. The sequence goes on from NC_090374.1 coordinate 123,668,609, forward strand.
CTGACCCAGGACTTAAAAAACACATTCAGTTCCTTAGCACTGACAAAACTGATCCTTTTGGTTATATCTTCCATACACATCCAATAAAGCTGCAGGTAGAAGCCTGGACTCCCAAACCAAATAAATAGAGTGAGACATTTTAATCACGTTCACAGTTTAGATACACCTACCCTCAATGATGCTATTTAGATGGTATTCACAATATGGCAGCAGAGCATTCCACCTTGGGTGGAAATTTTTCAACAAGAAGCCAAACTTCTGTTGGTTAACTACATAACTAGCATTAGTTGTGGAGAAGTGCTGTCCCTCAGTTGATTGAGAAAGAACGGTGCCAGAAAGAAGAAAAGGTATGGCCGATTTGGGGTGGGGGGAGGGGGAGGCAGCGAGAGAATGAGAAAAAATAGACCTATATACATTATTAGAATATAGATGACCATGACAACAACACGGAAGCAGACAGAAAATTAAACTCAAGCTGGGACGAAAATGAGCAGAACAAAAACACCTGATTTCACTCCAAGTTTCACAATAGCAGCCATTGTTGGTTGACACCCAAGTCTCAATGACCACTGCACCAGTCCTGGCTTTCAATAGTGCCCTGATCTACTGGCTGCCTTAAAGATAGCAACTTTACCATCCATGGGTTACAACCACAAAAGAACATTTTGCAAAGCTGGAACTTGGAAAAAGTAGAAAGCACATGGAAGTCAAATGATCGCACCACAACAAAACAATCTATTGCTAAAGTATGAACAGGATACTTTCAAAATTAAAAGTTGTGAAAATACGCAAGCACTCCATATAGTTCAAAGAACACATCATTTAGGAATAGAGTAAGGATGTCCTTGGGTCCAACGAGCCTACCCTTTCAGGAGTCAACTCCACTTATCCACTTTCTCATCAAATCTCCTAATCTCCTCCCTCTCTCGATAAATGTATTCAATTACATCATGAACCCATTTAAACTGTCCACTTCAGCTGTTGTCCATGGTAACATTCTCCAAACCTACTATCCTTCGCACAAAAAAAAAAAATTCTTTTTGGCTTTTGTTTTTAAATTATGAATTTTTTAATTTAATGTTACACAATAGATTTATGTTTCATCATCCTCCCCCATGCCTTTCCTGTTGTCCAGCTGGGTGGGACTGCTCTTGCCTGGTTCCATTTTTATCTATCCAGCTTTAGCCACAGTATCACTTGCAATGGCTTCTTCTGCATTATGTGGGAAATCAGGGATGCTTCTAGTGTCCCTGACAACCATGTGTGCAGGAAGTGTATCCATCTGCAGCTACTGACTACCCGCATCATGGAGCTAGAGCTGCAGGTGGATTCACTGCGGAGCATCCGCGATGCTGAGGACATCGTGGATAGCATGTTTAGTGAGGTGGTCACACCACAGGTAATGGCTGCACAGGCAGAAAAGGGATGGGTGACCACCAGGCAGAGTAGGCAGCACAGGCAGGTAGTACAGGAGTCCCCTGTGGATATCCCCGTCTCAAACTGCTATTTCTCATCTACATGCTGCCCCTCAGCAACATCATCCTGCCATCATGTCAGCGTGCATGTGGAAATCGATAACACTCAGCTATACCTCACTACCATTTTTCTCAACCGTTCCACTTTGACTCACTACTTGTCAGGTATCCAGTACTGGATGAGCAGAAATTTCCTTCAATTAAATATTGGGAAGATCAAAGCCATGGTTTTCGGTCTCCACCACAAACTGCTTTCTCTAACCACCAAACTGCAATCTCTCCTTGGCCTCTGTCTGAGGCTGAACCAGAACATTCATAAACCTTGGCATCGTATTTGACCTGGGAGCTGAGATTCTGACCCCATAATCTCTCCAACACCAAGACCGCCTATTTCTATCTCCATACAATTGCCCATCTCTGCCCCTTCCTCAGTTCATCTGCGGCTGAAGCCCTCATCCATGTATTTGTTACCTCCAGACTCGACTATTCCTGGTCACTCTCCCACCTTGCATCCTCTGTAAGCTTGAACTCATCCAAAACTGCTGCCTTAGACCATGGAATTTCCTCCCCACATCTCTACCTCTCGCTCCTTCTTTAAGATACTCCTTAGAACCTACCTCACCAGTCCAAATGTCTCATGTGGCTCAGTATCAAATTTTGTTAAATAATGCTCCTGTGAAGTGCCTTGGGATATTGTACTATTTTAAAGGTGCTACATAATTGCAAGTTGTTGCTTCTGTGGTATCTATATCATTAGATCAACTACATCTATAGCCTTTGTGCAATTTAATCCCAAGTCCAAGTACTTTTACAAATTAATTTTAAAATGTGTTGCTCGTTTCCCCCCCCCCCCTCACCAAAAGTAATTTGGATTATTCTTGTGGTATTATTCTATTTATTTGTAAAATTCTGCACATATAATTAAGCTTCAGCATGCTTAAAGATTAGATTAGATTAGATTAGAGATACAGCACTGAAACAGGCCCTTCGGCCCACCGAGTCTGTGCCGAACATCAACCACCCATTTATACTAATCCTACACTAATCCCATATTCCTACCAAACATCCCCACCTGTCCCTATATTTCCCTACCACCTACCTATACTAGTGACAATTTATAATGGCCAATTTACCTATCAACCTGCAAGTCTTTTGGCTTGTGGGAGGAAACCGGAGCACCCGGAGAAAACCCACGCAGACACAGGGAGAACTTGCAAACTCCACACAGGCAGTACCCGGAATCGAACCCGGGTCCCTGGAGCTGTGAGGCTGCGGTGCTAACCACTGCGCCACTGTGCCGCCCTATCTGGCTCATTCATCGAGGACAGGGCTCCAAAGCAATTAAATTACTCATTGCCCACAAAGATGAATAAGCCTTTAGTAACTGACCTACAAATTCTATAATAGTAAATAGCAAACAACAAAAAAACATGAATCCCTAACTTGAAAATGGTGCGTTTTTCTCTCCCACACATTTTCTCCCTTACTTTCTTCAAGACATTAACTCATACTGGGGTATGGTTAATACAAGCAGTAGTTACCTCCCAGTAATTTGTTTAAGTGCTTGCCTTTGACTGTGAGCCTAAATAGCAAGTTTTAGAAGGCTAGCCAACCATAAAGTCCATCCTAATTTTAACCTCACTCAAGATTTATACATTAATTTTTCAGCACAATCACTGGATAGTGCTCAGGTGCAGAATCATCATTGATTTTCCTCTCTGGCCCAGGGAAATTGTAACCTCTGGCACTACAGCCGAGATCAGCTAAATTAATAAAGGCAGGGACTGAAATGGGGACATTTCTGGTCTACATTGCTCAATTCCAAACCAGACAAGTCAATACATTTTACTAATAGCCACAGAGGCAGTTCTTGCAAATGATCTCCAACATGACACTCAAAAAATAATCTTTATGACTAAATTTTAAATTAGTTCCACACACTTCCGTAAGTTAAATAGAACCGCAGGCTTTAACTTTAGCTGGAGATTGTTCACAAAGACATTGCTACATGTGTATCAAATTCAGAAGATTTTTTTTTCAGCAATTTCATGATTCCCCATGCAACCCTCAAAAAAAGAAATAGTGTCATGTTGCTGGGGTGAATTTATTATGGGATCAAGAACCATTTCAAATGCTGAACCTGGAAGTATCAGAAAATAATAAGGCCGATATGTTGATTTAAAAACCTCATCTTTTCTTCTATCCTTCCACCAGATTGGTCAATACACCACACAGCACAATAATGAACCATAGTTATTGAGATAATTCTAAGTTTGATCCATGGTTTTTATGGATCTCAATGAGTCTGGATTTTCAACATAATAAAAATGGAGAAGGAAGAGCAGGTAGGACAAGATGCTTGAAACTTAGGAGAAACAAGAGGAAAGTTCAAAAGGAGCACTGACCACAGTATTATTGATAGAATAGAAACAAAGGATACGATTAGAAAGAGGTAGGCTGAATAGAATAGGATTGCCATGATATGGTGGGTTGCCAACAGGTGTGCAGTGTCAGCAACCTAAAGACGGATTATAAATGTGCTCAGCTTGAACCCTTCAAATGCACTCTAATGCCTTTAAAGATGGGGATCCTGCCTCCATGAGCTGCCAGTCAGAGGTCTGCCAGCTGCCAGCTCAGCAGTATTGGCAGCTCCCACTGGGAGCAGTGGCCACTGCCAGTACTGCAGCGGCCTCGGACCCAGGCCCAGTGCTGGAACCCCAGACCAGAGCTAGGTGAAGCGCGGTTGCCGGGGCCAGTCCGGAAGGCCCTGGCTAGTAGGGGCGAGGGATTGAAGTGGTTCTCAGCGGGGTATCCTCAGTGGGCCACAGATTGCCCGGAGGAGGGGCAAACCCCAAGCCTGCAGGGAGTGACCCTCATGTTACAAGGCGACCTCCTGTGTGGCGGAGACCCCCCGCCACTGGTACGATCCCAGCAGTGCTAGGAAGAGGCCCTTAATTGGTTACTTAAGGGCCTCAACTGGGCTCTGGGTGGGAAAGCCATCGTCAGCCTATCCTGGGAAAATCGCTTGGTGACAGGCTCTCCGCTCCCTGCCACCTATCTCAATACTCCGTGGCCCCCCACCTCAGTGGGGCCCATAAAATATGATTTGCCGTTAACAAATTTGGGCTAGCTCTCCTTTATTAGGCTGTGAGTACAGTGCCAGTGGAAACAATCTGTTTCTGAAACAGCAACAAGAAGCAACAAATTTAAGATATAAAGAATTTTTTATTTATTTAGAGATACAGCACTGAAACAGGCCCTTCGGCCCACCGAGTCTGTGCCGACCAACAACCACCCATTTATACTAACCCTGCAGTAATCCCATATTCCCTACCACCTACCTACACTAGGGATAATTTACAATGGCCAATTTACCTATCAACCCGCATGTTTTTGGCTGTGGGAGGAAACCAGAGCACCCGGCGAAAACCCACGCGCTCACAGGGAGAACTTGAAAACTCCGCACAGGCAGTACCCAGAACTGAATCCGGGTCCCTGGAGCTGTGAGGCTGCAGTGCTAACCACTGCGCCACTGTGCCACCCATTAAATTAAAGAAAATGCAAGAGAAAAAAAAACTTGAGAGTAGTTAACATATGGACGAATAACATTGTTGAAGCAGGGCCTATAAATTTCTTCAAAGAGGAATTAGTTAGCTGCTTGAAAAAAAAATGTTTGATGTCTATCTGGAGTGAGCAGAAGGGTGGGACTATCCTAGGTGGCTAATGGAGAAAAAAAGACACTTGATGGGCTGCATAGTCTGTCTCTATGCTATAACATTGTGATTTAGCTGTTGGCAAGGGGTTGTTACAACCAGCTTTAATGTCCTGTAAGGCGAGGGGAACAAGAAAAAAGGGAAGAGGGCTTTTCGGGTCCTGCTCCAAATCACTAGTTATTTCATGCTCAGGTGTAATGCCCATCATTCATTAATCGGTCAACATATACGGTTTACATTAACCTACAAACGCATTGATATTTAGAAAAGCACCAGATTGCTGCCAGCATCCATTCATCTACATCCCAGCATGTTATTCCCTTCAGGACAAGGAGGTAAGAAGAGACAGGGGAGAAGAGACCCCACCACAGTTTAAAAAAAAAACACAATTGCTATGCTGGATACTTTTCTAGCAGTTCTTATAGAACATTAAAATTTCATGTTTCATCAACAGTACGTGCAACAAACCTAACCAATGTCACTACAAGACACTAAGCCAGGGGTCAGCAACCTCAATAACAAGAGCAGCCATTTTTAAAACTTAGTCAAAAACACAATATGAGTCGCAATGCTGTTACTCAAATGCCAATAATAAAAACAAGACAGACATTTCAACAACATTTTGAAGGTTTTTACAGAACAGTTGCTCATTAAACGATACTTTTTCACAAGTACAACGTTAATCAAAGTTTAAAAGAATGAAACAAGCCATTTAATTATCAAAATGGGTTCCATTAATCAAGGTCGGCAGCCGCCCGAGTCCTTAATGAGCCGCATGCGGCTCCAAAGCCAGAAGTTGCAGACCTCTACACTAAGCCATCTACAGGAAAGTTTGTACTACTACAATTAACAGCAGTCACACAAACCCCAAAGCACAAGTTTCATGCATCACATTAATACTAAAATGGGAATATACATTTCCTACTTTTATAACCATCAATTTAGGTTAATTCTGATTGAGATCTAACTGACAGCATGACCCAATCTCTGGTTTATGACTTTTGCATTAAAGATTAATTTCATTGCATCTAAGCTGCATCTTTCTTTATTCCATTTGAGCATAAAATACATCAAGATTGTCCCAAGGCTTTTTTCAAATAAAGGACATTCAGCTCAGATGGCATAAAGGAGGATACAGCCTAAAATACAACAACATAGATCCTCAAGGCAAAAACCACAAGCTTCGAGGCTGGGTGATACAGTAGGTTAGCACACAGTTCTCCCACTTAAGAGCAGGTTCGGTCAGCCCAGACTGACAGGATGAAAGATTCCTCCTGTGCTTGTTTGAAGGGCCATGTGGAATGATTTTGGACAAATCAGCAACTGTGGAATCGGAGAACAAAAATGCTCAGATGACCTGGTGCTCATTTGAAAGGCCATATTGATAACTGATATGGGTTATGGAGCTATCCATAATACAATAGAGATACGCTTGAAATTGGCATTAAGGCACATTACCGAGGCACTGCACAGGAATGTTTGCTCTCCAGCTAACTGTTATTCTTGACCCAGGAGCACATGATGTAGACACTAAGTATCTGAAATAGGAATGTTTTCCACTCTCCAGAAACAACATCCCTTATCTGCATAAAGGACAAAAATTCATCCAAAAGTAAAAGCTCAAACTTTCCCACAGCATTTTTGGCCTACAAGTTATCAGATACAAATGTTTATTTCTGACAGCACAACTGTTCCTAAAAGATACTCACTTTATTGATCCAGTGGTTACAGCTCGAGCTGGTCGTCTACTCTTCAGGACCCTAAGTTTATCTCCTTGGGTCAGTTCATTTTTATTAGTGCAGTGATCATCGTTATCATTGTACTACGGAGAAAATAAAAAAATAAAAATCAGAATTAATAAATTTTCCAAAATAAATTAAATCAATATGTAGAATCACACCGGTTAAAAGTAAGAAAGACCCAATGATGACAATACTACCAAGACAGATCAGTTTAGCTTTATGTCCTGTTTATGTCATAAAAACTATTTCAAACTGATTGTCTGTCTGCCATTTTCAAATCTACATGGTTTAAATTACAGGGTGGATTCCAGAGAAATTGGCAGCAATTTATCTTTGCTGCAATCAACTCTCCTTTCATCTGTGGCATGAAAAAAAAGCCACTCAAGTCCTACTCTTTGAAGCTCGCTAGCTAAACCTCATCCATCTTTCCACAAAAGTATAATACTACAGATGCTGGAAATCTGAAATTAAAACAAAAATGCTGGAAATGCTCAACAGGTCTGGCAGCAACTGTGCAGTGAGAAATAGGGTTATATGCTGCCAGACCTGAGTATTTCCAGCATTTTCTGATTTTATCTTTCACATCTCTTGCTGTACCTTTAAAAATCTTCTCAAAACCCATGTTTTTGGTCAAACTGTTGGTAACCTCTCCTAACTCTGATCGTGTCCAGTAACTACTCCTTTATTTCTTCTTTTATTCTCCTTTCCACCCTTTCCTTCGTAAAACACCTTGGAAACATTTTTGAATTTAAAAGCTACTATTGTTATGACTGCGGCGGGAGCAACGCACCATCAATTCAGTCCCATCAATCCACAGGTCACAGCATATGAAGCTATCACACCCAATGAGAAAACAGCCAAATTAAATACTCTAGTAACCCCAGAATGAAACACCAAACCAGGTACCTTTAGACAACAAATTAAATTAAAAAGCTAAATCTTAAACACTATTAAGATAAACCTATGTCTAAAAGACCTTACAACTTATTTTAATCCAATTCCCCATTCACACACACAAAAACTAGCAGTTAACCAGTTTTAAAAGCAGAGTTTTAAAAAATTAGCTGTTGCTTCAGAATAAATAAAAGTTTTTGTAGGTTACGTTCCTGATGGATGAGGTCGTCTAATGTTGATTTGATGAAAATAGTCTTCAGAAGATAGGCAACTCTTTGGCTGCAGCAAGCAATTAAACAGTTCTTTGAACGACGAGCACAGAAATTCAGATTCTTGACAAAGGCAGCTTTTCTTTACTCAGGGAATTAACTTGGCTTGAAGCTCATTGTAGAATTTTTGCTGAGAGAGAATAAAACAGCTCCTTTTCTTCAGTACGCCTCACTGGAAAGTCTCTCCAAATCTAACCGGTTTCAGCTGGATTCTGCCAGTTCCACACAAGCAAAGTGGAAACATCATACCATGTGACCACGCTTTCCTGCTGTTGCCCAGGGTAATCAAATGCAGCTGATAGTGTTTCCAGAACTTTCTCCCTTAAAGGTGCACTTTTTTTTTTAACAAAGTCTTAAAGGCACACAGACACTATTTTTAATCAGAGGAGAAAAATTACAGGTCCATGACACTATATAAATGCAAGTTATGATGTTTGTATTTTAGACCCAATTCATTTCTGCCACATTACAAAAAAAGAAAATGTAGCACCTTTAACATGTGAAAGGTCAGTCACACACCAACTTTGCCATTGTAAATTCTGAGTTATACCTCGTATTACACTAATTGCACAGGAATACAGATGACTTGCTTCAGGCCTTCAAGAATGCTTCTCAACAGAGCCTGAAGAGACAGGCAAGAACAGCCTTAGACACCTTTCTGCCTCCTCCAAATTAGCTAACCTATGTAGTCTTTCTCTTAATAAAAAACTTTTCATGTATGTGGGCAGGAAAGTCATAGAAGTGATCCCACATCCAACTACTTCATAACAGCTAGCTGGTTCCACCTTTTTCAATGCATTCTGGAACTAGCCTCTCATATGAGGTGATATATTACAGTGAAATTAAATTGCAACTGAGCAATAAATGCCATCCCTATGGAAATGTATACAAAATAGTAAATTGAAAAGCTATTATGGGTTACAAAGTATGGAGGTGGTACTAAATAATAACATTTTAACTCAAAATTCCTGCTCAACAGATTTCCAAAATGGAACAGAAACACCTGTGAAAGTTGCCTCACATCTGTTGAAGGATTTGGTATTAATGCATTCATTGTGGCCCCTATAAATATGTCCAAAAATAGAAAATAAGTTAACACTTAAGGAAAGATCCTTGTGTTTTATGTTTTTTTCCAATGAGATGACTCTTCCTCAATGACTGACAACTCAATACATTTTTAATTCCAAAAATAATCCTTCACATCATTGCTTTAAAAAAAAAGCCATTAGTCCAGACACTTCAATTGGTGTCACTTTAAGCATTTTGTTTTTAATAGTTTTACTTTTCAGCCGTCAATTTCACCATTCAGAATTCCATTAAAAAAATTACTTACTATCACTGCTTGAAAATTTTTTTTTTTGCAGCACACCAATGTCAAACATTCACAATAATGCCATGGTGTTGAACTGATAGCAAGGTAACCAGAAAAAGATCATGCATCACAATGCTAAATATCAATATTAAAAATAATACTGATGCCCATATACCAGGTAGTGATTATGAAGTAATGAGTGGTTCAGATTCATAATTCTCATCTGAAACAAGATCAAATTGCTACTTTGAACAATCCTGAAGGATTCTGCATATTGAGATATGTACACAGTGTAAGCTTTATCAGGTGAGGTTATATTCAGCTTTTGCCAAAGATATTGACATCTTTTAAATATCCAAAAGAAAAATAATTAATAACCATTTTTCTGTTATCCAGAAAACAGTGTTCACAAAGTTGAAAAGGGCCATACAGCCCATGTTGGTTCATCAATCTTGAACGATTCAAGTCCTTGGCTGCTGCACGGAAATGCTTCTAGAGATTTTGGATCCAGTTCTATTCAGGAACAACCACCGTCAAATTTACCTTTTGCCATTTTGAATCAGTGCCCCCATGTCCTACTCTCAATTTAGTTTAAGTACTTTTCTGGATCTACTGTTTCTTCATCACCGTCATGCAGGCCCCCACCTGCCAAGACTGAGGCACACATTATTTCGCCACATGAACATTAAAACTTAAAATTGGTGCTGGGAAGAAAAGAGGGCCCATTACAGGGAATTGCTAGGCCCATCACCAGAAAGACCTTTTTGCATGCTAGCAGACAGTGTTGGAACAAGGGACCCAGTCCTGGCTTGCCCAATACAATGAAGTGGTCAGACCAGTTTAGTCACACGACTAACTGGCTGTCAGTTTTTTTTTTAAAATTTGGACTTGCCACAGAGAATTTTTGAACTCAAGAAAGCTCCTTTCTCTTGGACGGAGAACACCTCTCTCCTGTCTACTCCCATCTCTTTCTCACGGAACTGAAGACCCATTGAAGACATATGAACCCCAAGAGAGAAAAGTCTCCTACAGTGAACAAGGTTTAAGAATAATACTGGGCCCCAACGAAAAGCACGACTACCTACAATCAAGGACTACAGCGAGCTCGAAGCACAGTAAAAAAAAAACCCTCTTCAGAGATTGCCTCAAACATTTTTACTTTATTTATCTTCTACTCTTTTCTGTTCCTATTTGCATGCTAGTGTGGGGCGCGGCATGTATCCGTAGGCGTTAACCGTATTAGAGTTTAAGTTTTGATAAATTTCACTTTTCTTCTTTAAACCCAAGAAAACCTGGTGTGTTCATTTCTTTGCCTTATAATTGGAAAGCGGTGAACAAGAATTCATCAAAGAGCAGCTCAAAACACTGTTTAAAAATCTAAACCCTGTTACAATAAGACCAGGTGAAGACAGTAAAAAGGCCACTAGACACATTTCTCACCTGTTTGCAACAATCACTATCTTATGCACACTATAAAAACACCTTTCAGATGCCTCTTGCAACACTGAAAAGCTAATTTCTCCAGGCCTTCCAGAAGTTCAGACCTTTGTTACCAGTGATTTGTCTTGTGGTTCTATGAAGCACTGCCTCCAGTGCCTCAATGTCCCCCTTGCATCTTGAGCAAAACTGGACACTGTATTCAAGGTTTATTCTGACCAAGGAACTAAGCAATTGGATCATGGCATCCATAGACTTGTTTTAAATAAGACTCAGTTGTAACCTCGGTGTTCTACTTGACCACGAGCTGAACTTCCGACTATTTCATCCTCTCCATCACAAAGATCGCGTACACCCACATTCTTAACATTGTCTGTCTTCATCCCCAGCTCAGTCCATATGCTGCCGACACCCTCTTCCATGCCTGTCACATACAGACTTGACAATTCCAATGCTATCCTGGCCAGCTTCCCATCCTCCACTCAGTAAACGTCAGCTTACTCAAAACGCTGTTGCCAATATCCTATCCCACAGTAAGTTCTGCTCACCTGTCATTCCTGTCCTCGCTCAGTTACACATTTCTCCCAGTCAAATTTAAGATTCTCATCTTCATTTAAATCCCTTCACAGCCTCACCTGTCCCCTATCTCTAACCTTCTCCAGTTCTACAACCCACCCCAACCAGAGAACTTACTGTTCCTCGGACTCTGGCCTCAAGAATATTCACTACATTTGTCCCATCATTGGTAGCCATGCCATTAGTTATCTGTACTGCACACTCAGGAATGCTATCCCTAAATTTATCTGCCACTCCACCATCCTCTCTTGCTTTAAGTCCCTCCTTAAAATCTACCTTTATGATCTGGCATTTAGTTTCTCCCATCCAATACTTCCTTTGTTGGCTCAGCATCCCTCTTTCTGTAATTGCGCTTCTGTGAAACACCGTGGGACGCTTTTCTACATTATAGGCGTTATATAAATGCTAATATTTGTTGTTCTGGAAATATGGTTCAATCATTGGTTTTGCCGATTTCAGCTCACACTGGGCGGACATATAGGCAGCTACCAGGAAACATCAACATCCGCCAGCCATAACATTCCCTTCTAATTTTCCCTTCACCCCAAAGACACATTGCTTTTTCTGTTTACTCAATAGGTGGAATTTTATCTCAACAGATCTGTTCGCAGAGGGGAGACCAATAGCAGGTTGGGAACTTGATTGTTCTGCCAGCAAGCTTTGCCATGTATACAATGCACCAAGAGGTTCAAGGACTTCAGCAGATCAGTTTCAGGTGCCAACCAACTCATTCTGACTTGCCCAGCATTCTCCTGCACAACACTCCTCAGACCAACACCCCTTGCAGATCCACTCATTCCTCTCTCTCCAGGCCCTCTATCATGTGGGGCAGCATGTGCCAGAGAAGGCAGCTAGTGCTGCTGCTGCTCCTCTTTTTCCTCAGAGGTCCAAGGTTAAGCGACATTAGCTGCTCCCATGCCACAGTGAAGGCTGACAGCTGGAAAGTGCAGTTCAAGGTAAGTGAAATGCAAAACAGGTGAAATAACAAAGAAGTTGGAAATCACCTGTCAAGCAGTAGCAGCACACTCTCAGAGGAAGTGCTGAGAGTAGCAGCCTCTCATCTAGGCATAACTGCAGCTATGCAGTTTCACTGCTTGAAGGTTTCCCTGCCTGCCAGTTTCACTGATGCCTGGTTGATCCTGGCGAGTTCCACAGAGCTGGGGAAACTGGTGCATTGGATGTTCAAGTCCGGATGCTGGGTTATATCTTCAGTTAATTAGGGATTTACATATTGAAATTACTTACCCAACAGCTCCACTGGGGTATCCCGCTTGCCTGCAAACACACCCAGGTTAAACCAGTAATGTCACTTTTCAGGGCTTTAAACCACCTACGCCCAAACCAATCTCCCCTTGGCAGTTAAAATTCTGCCCAATGTATCTAAAATTTTGAGCAGGAGCTGAGTTTGTGGCAACTCTTGCTCCATGGTTCTGAGAATTTGTGAACTAATGCTGAGTACTTATGGGTCCAAGTATTAAAATATTACATTTTTGAATTCTTCTAAAATTAGCCATGTCAATAATGAGTTTAAAGCAATCAGGTACTTGTGAACAACACCTCAACTTATTAACTCTTCCTTGCAAGTTAACTATCAGGTAATTGTTGAATAGTACCCAAAACGGGAAAAAAAACAACTGTAAAGGAAAAAGATGTAAAACTCAGCGTGTAATAGCTACCTTCCAAATCCACTTCCAATCTAAATCTAAGGTTAGGATACTAATGTCCTTAATCTCAGGCTTCACTTCCAATAGACCTGTAGGATACTGGTTGAGTGTTCAAATAAGCAACTTTACCATAGTCTCAGCAGAAAAGTATAAAGATGGACATTCCAACGTTAGGAAAAATTATTAACTAATATCATGGAATTTTTTTTCACTTTTTAAGGCAATATCATTGAAGAGTGCTATCCTTTAATAACGATTTCTGAGATATGCAGTGAAACTGAAGAACTTGATTGAAAATGAACCATAACTCAGAAATTATACCAAAGTTTCACTTACCATGTGACATCCTTGTTCATCACTCGTCTTGTTTAGATCATCATTAATGGAAATATCATCAACTCCAGAAAGGATCCGTGTAACACCAACCTTGTCCTTTCCATTCTGCTGTTCTTTTAATTTTGCACGGAAAAAGTCACCCTGGGCCCATAAATGAGCTTGTTTCCTGCCAAGCATAATATAAACAATATGATACAAGAATATAAAAGATGTAGAAATGAGAAAGGCTCTTCGCTTCTTTATGGAACCTGTCCAGAACATGCTCATTCTTCTCCTGCCAAGGTGCTAAACCTGCAATTCCTCTACTCGCCATTAAATCAGGAACTGACGGCACTTCTCCATTTACTGTGCTATGCATTCATTTTTTTATACCAACATTTCGTGTTGATTTGATTAGTACAACTTAGTACATCAAAATTGCTATGCAACTCTTAACTTTCAGGTCCAAGCAAATATCAGGCTACCTGAGCCACATCAGGTCTTTTAATCAAAAAAAAAGCTTCAGCTCACAGATACATTAAACTACATAATAATGAAGCTACCTAGATGTCACTACTTCTTCATTATGGTAATCTGAACTACAAAACCTAACTTCAGAACAAACAATCTGCTCTGATCACCATCTTACCCCATCCATTCCCCCTCTCCCCTATTATTCTATTTTTCTATCTGTTCTAATCTTTTTGTTAACGCGGTTATAATTTATCGCCCTCGTCTTATTTTCTTTTCTTCCGTTTCCAGTCTTGCTGAAATGTTCTTTTTTGTGGGGGTGGGGGCGAAAGAGCAAATTACAAAAAAGTTTTTATATGTTCCCACACTAACAACAATTTAAGAGCATTATTGATAACGTTTAGCTATTACTTAGAAACAGTAGCCTATAAAAATTAAACCAATGATCTTTGTGGGCTTTAGATAAAATATTGATAGTATACAAAATAAATACTGAACTAATGCTGCCTATTTGATATAAACTCAGCAATTTAACAATAACGTCTTTAATCCATTCTTCACTCATCTTTGAAAAAAACTTGCTACTTGATGAAGTAGATACGATAATGAGCACAAAAGGTACTGCATGTGGTTGACTCTTAAATGCCCTCTGAAATGGCCTAGCAAGCCACTCAGTTCAAGGGCAATTAGGGATGGGCAATAAATGCTGACCCAGCCAGCGATGCCCACATCCCATGAACAAGTTTTTTTAAAACCTGTACGCTCTTATAATATTAAGTTGACTCAACGAACAAAGGAGAAAAGTGTTTCCTTAATGTTTTCACGTCTGCCTTTTTTCAATGTTAGCACTTGTTTTCAAAGTGGTGACTCAGGCTAAAGTAAACACCACAGGTGCTGGATGCACTCCAGCAATTCATTTAATCACCCATTTTTCACATGTGAATCTAGAAAGTGAGCATCAGCAGGCTAGTGAACCAAGAGGGGCACTGATGCAGATCCCAATCCCCCTGTTCTCAAACCATCCACATATTTGTACTTCCCTCAATGGGTTGCATCACGCATCAGGATTGAGAATCACGGTGATTTTTTTTCCCTTCCTTCTCTGGAGCACTGAGGACACTTGTAGTGCTCCACCACTGCCCAAAGACTATGCATCAAACGGGGATCTTCCAATTCTGTACGATTTAGTCCAATGCTATATGGTACACAACTCTTTAGATCTGCCGTGTCAGATATTCTGCCAGATCTCGGCCACTTTCAGAAGGCATCTGCCAGTTTCTAACAACAGATCAGTGACTTTTGATCTGCTCCTCAATTTTCCTCTCTTTTTGCTCTCCAACACACCACCACATGGTTCGCCAACTCTCTATGGTGATTTGTGGTCACAAGCCTATGTCCCACCACTGAATGCACAAACTTCTGAACCCCAACATATTGCTGATGTAAAATTGCCAATGACCATGTACCAATTTATTTTTCCTGCAGTAATTCAGGATGTAGTTTAAGAATATATCAGTTATGAGCAAATAAATTAAGCCATGCTTAACATAGACGATATTTTCATTAAGTAGAGCAAGGTACTCACTCTTCTAAAAAGTGCTGCTGAGGTCCTATAACTGATCCTGGTCTACATATCCTGATCCAGGCAATGGCTTCCGCTGCCGTTAGTTTGTAGTGTTTCATGATATAACATGCTATTAGAGTACCGGTTCGGCCTAAGCCAGCTATAATATTTCAAAAAAGTATATGCAGTCATTTCTCTCATGTCTGAAAGCTTTAAAATATAGTAAAATATATAGAACTGCACTAAAGGGAATTCACTAGGAAACAAATAGAATGTATGATTCAATAAATAAAACTGAATACTTCCAGTGTTTCCATTAAAACCTGGAGGATAGAATAGATATCCTATTACAGGAAGCAACTCAACTCTCTCCTATTTGCCTTCCTGGCCCTTCCCACCTTCAAACTTTTACTAGCAATAATCTAATATATTTGAATTTGAAAATGGCCACCTATTAATTACTGGTTTAAAATTCCAAGTGTTAATTTCCAAGACAGAATACAAATTCTATATAATCTAGAAGTCAGGAACAAAAAATGCAATTCAGCCCCATTACATTTCTAAAAGATAGGGGCAGACTTGGGTGGGACCCTTCATTTCAGATGCTGACCAGCCTACATTTTACATTTTGTAATTTAAAAAAAACATTTTCATTCATGTTTCCTTTTTAGCTCTACCACTAGGATAACACTAATACTGTTATCAATACTGCAAATGAATTAGGAACAATACCTTTACAGTGCACAGCGACAACACCATCTGCATTTTCACAGATATTCAAGAACCTTTTGACTATAGTATCACTAGGTGTACTTCCATCCACGAAGAAGAGATCATAGTGCTCAAAACGAGCATCTATGAATCGCTTGGCATCATACATTTTCTTGTTTAAACGGATAATTGTGGTGACATTGTGCTTCCGGAAGTACTGAAAATAGGCCTCTGGAGCATGCAGTGGGTAACCTGATTCAACCAAGTAGAGGGAAAGAAAATAGACTTCAATTAATTTCCAACATTTGATACCGTTGCGGACATAACACAAAACATTAAAAATAAACATGTTGAAAATTCAGAGCAGGTCTGAGTTCTGATGTGTTTACACTCGCAACATTAATTTGTCTTTACACTTTTCACATGCTGTCTGACTTGGTGTGTTTCCATCATTAGCAATGTGCTATAAATCAAAAGAAACAAATTAAGACCTGAAATTTCATGCAGAATTAAAAGGATTTAAAAGAACATTAACTTAGGTTTACATTTTTTTTTAAATGGCTGTTTACGAACACCAGCTGAAAACCATATCTGGCATAAATGGTATACACCTTTAACATAATTAAAACTGATCAGGCAGGCAAAAAGCAATGCGCATGCAATGTATGCTAGAGGCTGATATTCATCACACCTGGGATACTGAAGTGTCTCACTATGAAACCGTGAGGATGATACAAACCGCCTGCAGCAGGACAGAAAGGCTACCAGAATGGACAAACAAGTGGCAGATGGAATTTAATACAGACAAGTAAGAGGTGATGCATTTTGGCAGAAGAGGTAGGGTGAAGCAATATAGACTTAATGGCACAGTTCTAAAGAGTGTGCAGGAACAGAGGGACCTGGGGGTGCATGTGGATCAATCTTAGAAGATGGCAGGACATATTGAGAGAGTGGTTAGCAAAACATATGGGATCCTGGGGTTCATAAATAGAGGCATAGAATACGAAAGGAGGGAAGTTATGCTGAACCTTTATAAAGCTCTACTTAGGGCCCAACTAGAGTATTGCATCCAGTTCTGTTCACTATACTTTAGGAAGGATATGAGGGTCCTTGAGAGGGTGCAGAGATGATTTACCAGAATGGTTCAAGAGATGGGGGATTTTAGTTACAAGGTAAGGTTGGAAAAGCTGGGGTTGTTCTCCCTGGAGCAAAGGAGACTGAGGGGGAGATTTGATTGAGGTATACAAGATTATGACAGGCTTAGGTAAGTTAAAGGAAGAAAAAACTGTTCCCATTAATTGACAGTACAAGGTCTAAGGTACACAAATTGAAGAATTTGGACAAGAGATGCAGATGAAGAACTTTTCTTACGCAGCGAGTGGTAACGACCTGGAACTCGATGCCCATGAGGATGGTGGAAGCAGAGCCAATCAATGGTTTCAAAAGGAACTTGGATGGGCAGCTGAAGGAAATAAACTTGCAGGGCTATGGTGATTAAGCGGTGGAGTGGGACTGACTGGATTGCTCCGCGGAGAGCTGGCATGGATTTGATGGTCAGAATGGCCTCCTTCTATGCTGCAAATGGCTGACCATTCATTAGACATCTCCAGGTTCGTAAAATCATATTTTATTCCCATCAAACACACTATGAATAACCACTGAGTTCTGACTTGAAAACACCAGCTTATCTTCAGTAAGCTGTCTCTTTCTTTGAAAGAGAGAATCAGAAATTATCCAATTATATATGAATTTAAGTCAGAACTTTCATTTGGTGGGGCAGCACCTGGGCAAGGGACACAAAGCAATGAGGAAGTAACAATTTACATTTATATAGGACCTGTAACATTGAACAAGGCATTTTACAGAGGTATATCAAAAAAAATGGATGAGTCAAAAGGAAAAAATATTAGAAGAGGTGGTTTTAAGTAAAGCCTTAAAAGGAGGAGGGGTGGGTGGAAGGAATGGTTTAGGGAGGGAATTCCAGAACCTGTGGCCTAGGCAGCTGCTAGCATAGCCATCAATTGTGGGCCAAAGGCACAAGAGGAGAGAGTTAAGGAATAGAGTGCTCAGGGTTACAAGAGATTACAGAGTTAAAGAGAGAGGAGGCAATGGAGTGATTTAAACACAAGGATAAAAATTACCAATTCTAAGCATTGGGGAACTGACAGCTAATGCAGTTATGGAGGACAGGAGTGAGGGATGAGCTGAACTTGAGTGTTTTTGATGAGCTGCTGTTCACAGATGGTGGAGGAGAGGCTAGCCAGGAGGAGAGCATTGGAAGAGTCAAGTTTGGAAGTGGGAAAGGCATAGATAAGGGTTTCAGCAGCAGATGGGACAGGATAGGACTGGGATACATTATGGTTAATGCTAAAAAAAAAATTATAGCCTTTTGAAATAAAAGATCCCCATGGCTCTTGCAGGTACTGACTGAACTGGGGTATGGTTCTCAGTTCCATAGACACCAAAAATCCTTCAAAATCTTTCCCAAGGTAACCATCTTTCATCTGTTGCTTGGCATCGCTCACCATTAATGATCAAGGATTGTCAGGCAAGCCCCCCCCCCACCTACCAAGAATGAGGAAAAGTAATTTCGCCACATGAACATTGATTTTAAACAGTTGTTGAAAGAACTTGCTTTGAAAAACAGTTGGAGACTTTGGCTGAAGGGAGACATTCGCAACAGACAGTACTTCAAAAGGACAAAGGTGCTATTCCCTGTTCCAATTTAATCCACAATGGACTTTTGACCACCAGACACTGAAGCATTCCATGTTAATTACCACGATGGCCGAATACACAAACATACGTGGTCAGGTCAGTTGGGGTCACAAGACTAACCGACTGTTGGGAGTTTTGAATTTGAACTTCCAACAAGGAATTTGAAATCAGAAAGCTGTTTTCTCCTGGACTGAACACCTCTCTCCTGGCTGCTCTCATCAACTTCAGAAACCACTGAAGACACATGAAGCCCAAGAGAGAAAAGTCTCCTACAGCAAACAAGGTTCAAGAATACTGGGCCCCAACGAAAAACAAGACTACTTACAAAAGGACTACAGTGAGCTCGAAGCACAGTAAACAAGAAACCCTTCTGATATTATCTCAAACCTCTCCATTTATTCTTTCCTTCTGCTCTTTTTCTGTCCCTATTTTCATGCGTGTATTGCGTGTGCATCATAGCGTGGGCGCAAGGGGTGAAAGGTTATCAGAAGGTAGGTGGAAATGTGGAGTAATCAGTTCAGCCATGAACTTATTGAATGGCGGAGCAGGCTCGAAGGGCCGAGTGGCCTTCGCCTGCTCCTAATTCGTATGTTCGTATGTTGTATATCCGTAGGCGTTACCTGCATTAGACTTTAAGTATAAGGTTTAACAAATTTCACTTTTCTTCTTTAAACCCAAGAAAGCCTGTTTATGCTCATTTCTTTGCCTTATAATTGGAAAGTGGTGAACAAGGATTCACCAAAAGGGGAGCTCAAAACACAGTGTTTAAAACTGAACCCTGTTACAATAAGACCAGGTGAAGGCAGTAAAAGACCCCTAGACACCTTTCTCACCTGGTCGTAACAAAAATTTGGATGTTAACGTCCAGAATTTTACCCAGTGAGAGAAATTGGAAGTGGGAAGCCAAATTATTCCCAATCAAAAAAGAGCAAGATTAATACAGGTTTTCTTGTGGTTGTGTGATTGAATACTAACATGTCCGCAACTGAAGCGAGTAACTCTCCAAGCCAGGGTGAAGTAACTTGGGATAAGTTAAAAGCACTGTCTATGGAGGAGTTGAGGAAAATGGCTGAGTAGTGTGGGATCACTGTACGTGGCAAGGCTAGGAAGTCTGAACTCCTCAGGCTACAAACTGGCAAGGCAGCTAAAATGGCCAGCTGAGACTTGGTCTCTCTTATTGCAAAGCAAACTAACTGGAAAAGCCTATGAGGTTTATTCCTTGTTGCCAGATGAAAGTTCATCAAATTATGAACTGACCAAAAATGCCTATCGCCAAAAGTTTAGAACCCTCAAAAATCAAGTTTATCTGAAGTTTGAAAGTAGTAAGCAGCTGGCTTTTGACCAGTGGCTGAAGGCTTTAAAAAAAAACAGCTCAGCTATGAGAATCTCAGAGAAGGAATCCTGATAGAGGAATTTTGAAAACACTCTCATTCTCAATAAAGACTCATGTAGAGGAGCAGTGGGTTCAGGGAGCCCAGCAAGCAGCCGTTCTGGCTGATGAGTTTGCTTTAATTTATGTTGGTTTCCCAGGAGAGAACCTTTCCTAATCACCCCCACAAATCCGAAAAGGACAAAGGGTGGGAAGGTGATATCCACCCAGGCAGCGCTGGGAGAGAAAGGAAAGCAGGGACACAGGGGACCCTCCTACAGCCAAAAACAGTGCTGTGCGCAAGAGCAAGACCCGGAGACCTGTGTGCTTCCATTGTAATAAGGCAGGGCATTTAAAAGCTGACTGCTGGAAACAAAAGGGAAAACTGGTCGTGCTAATCAGGACATACCCACTCAGTGAAGACGAGGGCCTGATGCAAAACACTGAGCAAGCTTTGGCTTTAACTGCAGTAAGAGTACAACCCAGGAAGCTTACTACAGCCAGTGCAGGAAAAGTTAATAGGATTCCTGACTATTATCAGGGCTTTGTATTTGAAGGGAAAGTAACCCCATACTCCTCAAATGGGGCCAGCAAGCCAATAGTAATTCTCAGGGACACGGGCCACCAGATCCCTTTTACTGGGAAAAGGCCTGATCTTCCCCCCCCTCTCCACCTCCGAGAGTGCAGTGAACAACAGAATGGTGGTGAATGGTACTGGAGAGCAGTGTATGCCTGTACCTGTACACCGGGTGCACCAGGAATGCGACCTAATTTTGGGACCAGTGACTGTAGGGATTTTCCCTAGTTTGCCTGTGGATGGGGTTGACCTGCTCCTAGTTAACGATCTGGTGGGGGTGAAGGTGGTAGCCCCCCCCAGTAGTGAAAGGAAGATGGCAGGAGGTCAGAGAGACAGGGCAGTAGCAGGCGATGGTCCCATGCAGAGTCCCTGAATGTGCAGTGGGTCAGGCCATCAACAAACCAGCTCCCCCAGAGGAGACTGCATTGGCACTGCAGGCAAATGACCGTGAGGTCTGCCTGTCTGAGACTTTCTTTGGAAGGTTAGGAGACCCAGGGAATGAAGCAAATGGATTTTCCCTAGCTGAGGCTCAGCGAGCCGACCCAGTATTGCAAGAGTTAGCACAGGCTGCCCAGTCTGAAAGTGAAGCAGAGGGAGTCCCTGATTGCTACTATTTAAAGAATGAGGTATTGATGAGGAAATGGACAGACCTGAAGGGAAGGAGTGAATAGCTGTTCACCAGTTGGTGGTGCCACAGAGGTACTGGGGAGAAATATTAAGAAGGGCCCACGAGACTACAGTGGCTGTACATGCCGTTTTACCAAAGACCAAAGCCCACATAAGTCAGCAGTCTGACTGGCCAAAACGCCACAAAGATGTGGTGGAGTACTGCAAGAGTTGCCACATGTGCCAGATTGAGAGGAACCCCCAACCTACAGTGAAACCTGCACCCCTAAGTCCTGTACCAGTGTTAGGAGGACCCTCCAGCAGAGGGCTGATGAACTGTAAGGGAGCCCCGCGGAGAACAAAGGAGGACAGGTAGGCACAAGGCACAATTTAGAAAGAGAAGGAGAAAAAGTGACCAAGAGGGCAGGTTAAAGGAAGTGCGGGAGGAATCCTGGATAAAAACCCTTACTATCAGGTCAGCCAACCCTGAAAAATTTGAAAAGTTAGACCCCACATCCTCCTATGTAAATGCAGACTCTAGAAGCACCCAACCAGAGTTGCTAACAGCATTTACAGGAACCTGCAGAGACAAAGAGAGACCATGATGCCTCACCAAGTCAAGGTGTCACAGGAGAGTGCAGTCAAGTCTGCACAAATACCTGCAGATAGGAGAGTCCCAGAGAACAGAGAGTAACAAAGAATCCTCCCCCACAGTCAGAGGAAAAGGGAACCATCCATTGTGATGGAATATAGGTATAATAGGCTTAATTAGGTAGCATTTAGATATAGTTAATATATTATACCTTTTAGAATTAAAGATGGAATAAATTGTCCATTTTCAGAACTCACTGAAATTCCCCTTTAAAGGTAGAGTTAATTATTTCAAGGTCCCTGTTAGAATAGAAATTCTGTTGTCAGGGAACTGGAAGATAAACACACATTGAAATATCCTGTGTGACATTAGTAAGAGGTGGCAATAAACTTAATTAGTTAATGGGGTTGTTGATGCAGACAAATTACAGATAATTAAACAATAAATTAAAATGGACTTACAGGGAACAAGAGGTCAAGTAGACACAATTATAAACATTTTGACCAGATAAAGGCTCACAACTTCAAAAAAACAGGGGCTTTCCAGTAAAACATGAAGTGGAGAGTTAATGATACTACCAAATATGGATTTCGAAAGCAAGAAAAACAAACACAGAAAGGTAGCACCTATATGCTAAAAGGTCATATGACAACTTAGAAATAGTATAAACATGAAAGGTTCTGAAGCAAACACTTAGAGGCGTTGAATGCTCAAACAACACTTCTCAACTAAGGAGGATTTAAGGCAAAAGTTTACTTTAAATTTTGATGGATATTCTAAGATATTTTGCTGTAACATTAGCAAGGTTAAACTTTTGGATTCTATGTTAGAAATAAGAGTATGTGTTACATCTAAGTAATATTTGATATACTTATCTACTTAAGAAGTTTATTGCATGCTAAATTCTTCAATATATAAATGTTAATAAATCGTCTCATCTAGTATTCTGTATACAACTACAGGAACCCCCTCTGTGTCTCGAAGTGGAGAGATACGTATTGAAGAGAGTTTCCCTTACCATTATAATATCTGGGATATTTATGACAGCCATAAATATTCAAAATAGGCTATCCAAAAGATGGTAATATTCTTTGTTGGTTTTCTTTCTTTGCGGGAAAGCTAGACCAATTCCTTGGACCCAAATAAGTGTCTGAGAATTGGTCTGGTTTGAACTTCATTAAAGGAGATTCATGGGGATCAACTCCTGATTTGGTTTAGTCCGTATAAGGGGTTAAAGTCATATATCACTTCACCATCCCCTGAAGTCAAAAGACTTTGCATGACTCAGTGTTCAGGATAGACCTGCCCACTACTTACTCTCCTGAGGAAAAAAAAAAGAGAAAATTCAAAGCAGCCCTAGCACCCAGAAAAGACCATTTATAATAACTTTAAAATTGATGAATGAATGGAAATGAATGAGAAATGCATGGTTTTTCTTTCTGTATCTTATATTTCTCTCAAACCCTGTAATGAAATGCACCATTTTCTTTTCAAATCGTATTTCATTCCCCTGGGTGTGGAGGTGTCAGGCAAGACCCCACCTGCCAAGAATGAGGAAAAGTAATTTTGCCACATGAACTTTGGTTTTATACAGTTGTTGAAGAAAGAACTTGCTTTAAAAGAAACAATTGGAGACTTTGGCTGGAGAGAGAGATTAGCATAACAGAGAGTACTTCAAAAGGACAAAGCAACTATTCCCTGCTCTAATTTAATCCACAATGGACTTTTGATTACCAGTCGTTGAAGCATTCCAGGTTAACTATTAAGATAGCTGAATATAGAAACAGACCAGTTGGTCAGGCCAGTTTGGGTCACATGACTAACCGACTGTTGGGAGTTTTCTGAATTTGAACTTCCAATAAGGAATTTAAAATCAGGAAGCTGTTTTCTACTGGACTGAGAACATCTCTCTCCTGGCTGCTCTCATCTCGCTCTCATCAACTTCGGGAACACTGAAGGCACATGAACTCCAAGAGAGAAAAGTCTTCTATAGTGAACAAGGTTTAAGAATACTGGGCCCCAATGAAAAGCAAGCCTACTTACAAAAGGACTACAGTGGGCTCAAAGCATAGTAAACAAGAAACTCTCCTGATATTGCCTCAAACCTGTCCATTTGTTTTTTCTGCTGCTCTTTTCTTGGAAATTGGATCCTTGGAGCCTGCATTTCAACTGAGATTAGCTGCTGCAATGCAGGAGCAGGGCAGCAGAGGGGTGTGCTGCTGGAAAGGATCGAGATGGGTGGATGAAAACAGACTCAAAGTTCTGAACAGCAATCAGCAGTATAATCTGGCGACTCCTGTTATCTGCTGGATTTTGGGAAGGGGAGGAAAAGAAGAATTCTCCCTCCCCCACCACTTACTAACAAATAATCAAGGTCTTCGTTAAACTAGTGAAAATACTTTGACAATTACTTTAAATTTACACAATAACAACCTTCTCTAAAATTTTCTCTAGAATTTTAAAAGGAACAATCACAATGCAAAACAGAAATTAAAATTTTTGGTATCTTTCGATTTTAAACTGCCATTTTGTACTAGATTACCTCAAATGCAATTACAATAATCTCCAACAGCAACAATTACTACATTTTGCATTTTTGCACCTTCTAACAGAGAAAAAAAGGTCCCAAGCTACTTCAGAGCGTTAATCATTTTGTTTTAAAAATGGTGTCGAGCCAAAAATATTAGAGGAGTGGACAAAAGCTTGGTGGCGGGAGGGAAGATGCACAAGAGTAAGAATCAGACGGAGAGTGTGTGTTCGGGGGTGGGGGATGAAAAAAAACATTATAGGGTTACAGAAGGTTACAAAGTTAGGAAGGAGATTTAAACACGGGGTTAAAATTTCAAATTTGAAGCACTGGGGAACTGGAAGTCGATGACTTATGTCCAAAAGGACAAGGGTGATTGGCGAGCTGGACATGGTGCTGGATATTACATAAACTAGAGTTTTGGATGAGCTGAAGCTTACCAAGTATGGAGGATTTAGGGTCAGCAGCAGAGCACTGGCAATGGTTATGTCAAAGTTACAAAAGTATTTACAGCACAGCAACAGGCCATTTAGCCCAACAGGTCCATTACGGAGCCTCCTTCTACCCCTCTTCTAAGTCTATCAACATATTATCTCATCCTTTTTCCCCTTATGTACTTATACAGCTTCCCCTTAATTGCATCCATGCTATTCCACTTCAACTGCTCCCTGTTCAGTCCACTAAACAAAACCCAAACAAACCACTTCCAGGGCACTTTGTAGGTACCACTGCAAATATTAAATGCATATCTCAAGTGAAGAGTTACAGACTTGAGGACTAACCCAACAACTCGATACCCACCATTTTCTATTTTGCTCTTGGGATGTGGTCCACTAAAGGCTAAGAACTTGCTGGGGATTATCCAGTTAAAATCTCCATTTTCTGCCCTCTGAAAACAAATAAAATGCGCTCATTTATTCATACATGTCTGTCAGTCTTGAAGACCATCTATGTGCTCATAAAATTTGCTTTGAAAATGCAATCTTCTGATCCATATAAAAATACTAACCTCATAGTGTTCATATTCATCGACATCAAATGTATTAAAATTGAAGAATTCATACTGCAGAGCCTGCAAATAAATTTTAAGAAATATGCTTAGTAAGCGACAAGAGTATAAAGACAACAGGCAAAGAAAAAGTAAATCCAGAGCACTGTTTCAAGTAAAATCACTATTACAGAATAAAGGGAGACAGGCACAAATGGACAAAGTGCAAGTTCAGAACTGACTTCAGGAGGCACTTCACGCAGATAGTAGTTAATACTGGAAATAAACCTCTTGTCATCAGAATCATTCAAAATGCTGAAGTGGAGGAAGGGATAAGGGCATGACAGATTTCTGTGCAAGGATGATTCAGTGGTCTCCCATTCAAATTGAGATTTTACTGATATGCATAAACAAGAGCTGACAATATTCTCTGCAAACCACTATTAACAGGAGCATTATTAAGCCGCACCTGGCACTCTTTTCAGCGATTGCCATAAAATGCTATATGATAATGGATTTACCACTTTACCTTACTGACCGCATGTAAACAGTCCAGAACTGTTAGATTATATGTGCACGTGCCAAATGAAGCATCCCTGCAATATGAAAAATGTTATAATTGTCAAAAAGTGAATTAAGAATTGTATTTTCTGTTAAGCATAAACTTTGTCTATCACCTTACAATATTTAAAGCTTGCTGATAAAGTGGACAGGAAATATTAAGTAAAGCTCAACTTTGTTTCTTAAACCCATTCTTCCCTTCATTACTGGAATTTAAACATTTGGCACCTCGAGAGACTACACATTTAATTAATTTTCAAAACCTGTGTCAGCACCTGTTCTAAAAGTAGATCTATTCATAGATATGCTATGATCTAAAAAATATTTACAGCTCTGTAACTATGCACCTTGGACTTCTGCAGCAGCCATCAATATTGGCCAGAAGTTCAGTATTGCAAGAGGGTTCTTTTGCTCATAACCGAATGCAAACCCAAAATCTGCCGAACCAATAAAAACTGAACATGTCTGACTTATTTCCAGGGACAATAGAGAAACAAGGGGAAAAGAAGAAAACATTTAGTAATAATCAAAAGCTGCTCACCCAGTGGGATGCTCTTAGATGAGTTACTCCTTTGCTTTTTTTTTTAATTCACTGTCCAATTTCTCTTCCCTCCTTTCCCCTCTTCACAAATGACATCCTGTGTCATTGTGATAGACTATCAGTATCCTTCTTGAGCTGTCTGCAGCTTTTCACATGTTCGAGCAAACCATCCTGCTCCAATACCGAATCCTCCATCATCCCGCTGGGTGGAACGGTCCTCACCTTGTTCAATTCTTATCTAACCAGTCAGAACTTACAATGGCTTCTCTTCCTGCTCCTGCACCCCTTACCTCTGAAAACCCCCAAGAATCTATCATTGGCCAGATCCTATTTCACATTTACCTACTGTCCCTCGGTGACATTATTTGAAAACACAAGTTCCAAATGTATGCTGACGATCAGCTCTACCACCACCTCTCTTGATTCCTCCACTGCCTCAGATTAGTCATACTGCTTGTCCGAGATCCCGTAATGGATGAGCAGAAATATTAAGACTACCGACAACATCACTCTCCTTGGCCACTGTCTGAGGCTGAACCAGATGGTTTGCAATGTTGCTCTATTTGATCCCAAGATGAGCTTCTGACCCCATATCCTCTCCATAACCAAAACTACCTAATTTCACCTCGAACATCGCCCATCTCCACCACTATCTCAGCTCATTGGCTGCTGAAACCCTTAAATCAGGCCTGTGTTATATCTACACCTAACTATTCCTGGCCAGCCTCCACCTGCCACCTTCCATAAGTCTTGAACTCATCTACAACTCTGCTGCCCACATCCTAACTTGCGCCAGATCTCGTTCACCTATCACCCTTGTGCTCACTGACCTACATTGGTTCCTGGTCTGGCAATGCCTCAGTTTTAAAATTCTCATCCTGGTTTTCAAATCCCTCCAAGACCCAGCCAATCTCTAACCTACACCAGGATTACAACCCTCCAAAATTCCTGTGCTTATCCCATTCTAGCCTCTTGCACATCCTTAATTTTAATGGCATCACCACTGTTGCCCTTGCCTTCAGCTGTCTAGGCCGTAAACTCTGGAATTCCCTCCCTAAACCTCCACCTCCCTTTAAGATGCTACATAAAACCTACCTCGAACCAAGCTTTTGGTCAATTGTCCTATTATCTAACGGCATGCAGATGGTAAGCAGAGTGTGGAGATACGAGTTTGGTGAGCGGGGATTTTAAGGGTCAATATCTTTCTAAAAATCTGGTCTGCTGTTAACATTTAACTGGGATTTACCCTCTAAGTAAAGCAAGTTAAGAAAGTAAAGTAAGTTAAGTAAGTTTCTTACAGCCTTAGGCAGGGATTAATAAGCTCTACTGCAGAGGAGCTGATTAGTTAAGTAGCTAACCAGTCCAATCTGGTTGCTGCAATTTCAGCTTCAAAAAGTATTAATAGAAAGGTCTGGATGCAGCCTGCAAACAGAGTGCAGATTGCAAGCCAAGTGTGAAATTGGAGTTTGGTGAGTGGGGGGTTCAGTGAAGGGGTGAGGAGGTGTTCTTTTTTTCTACTTTTTTAACCCTCCAGCATTTGGTTCTTACTTCAGTGCAGTGGAAGGAGCTGATTTCCAATTTTAGTGCAGTAAATAGATAATTTGAGGCATGGCAAGGCTGCTCTCATCCATCGAATGCACATCCTGTGCCATGTGGGGACTTCAGGACCCTACCTATGTCCTGGACAACTACACATGCAGAAAGTGCCACCAAATGCAAAAACTTGAGCACCAAATCTTGGAGCTTGAAGAGCAGCTGGTGTCACTGAGGTGCATTCGCAAGGATGAGATATATGTGGATAGCACGTTTCAGGAGCTGGTCACCCCGCAGCTTGAGAGAGCGCAGGTAGAGGGGGACAGGGTGCCTGGCAGACAGACAAGGAGGACAAGGCATGTAGTTCAGGAGTCCCTGGAGAGCATCTCACTTTCTAACCGGTATTCAGTTGAGTACCAGTAGGAGGGGGCTCCTCTGGAGAGTGCAGCGACAGTCATGACAATGGGTGACTGAACTGTGCAGGGAGGGAGGAGAAAAGACAGGAAATCAATAGTGGTAGAGGATTCTATAGTTAGGGGAAGAGACAGGCGTTTCTGTGGTTGCAGATGCGATTCCAGGATGGTATGTTGCCTACCTGGTGCAAAGCTGATGGATATCAACGAGTGGCAACAGAACACTCTGGAGGGTGCACAGCCAGAGGTCATGGTCCACATTGGTACCAACGATACAGGTAGTAAAAAGGGATGAGGTCTGCAGGCTGGGTTTAAGGAGTTAGAAAAGAGATTAGCAAGCAGGACCTCAAGGGTAATAATCTCTGGATTGCTCCCAAGGCCACATGCTAGTGAGTACAGAAATAAGAGAATACACCAGATGAATGCGTGGCTGGAGAGATGGTGCAGGAGGGAGGGCTTCAGATTTCTGGGGCATTGGGACCAGTTCTGGGGAAGGTGGGACCTGTACAAGCTGGACTGTCTACTCCTGAACAGGACCAGGACGAATACCCTGAGGAGGGGATTTCCCACCACAATAGCGGCCCAGCAACTGTGGCCATTTTTTAGTTTAAACATTTTAAAAGTTGTTCAAAATGGAGGCGCCTCTATCTCTCATCTAAAAATTGCAGGCTGTGCTCCTTCCAAGCTGGAGGGCCTCCTACTGGCCTTCCAGCTTCAAGAGCCTGCCCGACTTCCTTACTTGGATGGTGAACCCACTCTCTAGCTGCTAACTGGCCAATTTGGGGAAATCGTTGCCAGGTGATTGTTCCCTACACAGTACGGTGTCGTGATCCATAGTTGACCCGCATGTCCACATCCCAACCCAAAACCCTGGCTTAAGTCTCTGAATCTAAAGTACAGTTGTGACAAAGGAAACAACTCCCAGAGACGGCAAGATACTTAAGGAGGGTAAAAGCAACCTGTTGAGAGTTCCACTACAGATATCTTTGGCTGCAAGCAAACCAAAAGCATTTGTTCAGCAGTCACTGGTGACCAGGTCTCAGTGTCCTCTTTGCTTCTACACATCAATCTCAGCCTTCCAACCCCAAATAAAATAGTTGAGTGTCAAATGGATCCAATCTCAGTGAGCCACTGGAAAAAATTGCACCAACTACCCATCTCTCTCTTTCCTTGGTACTTGTTAGAATATAGTGACAACAAAGTAATCGTCACTACAAATATGTCAGTTTCACAATGCAAACCGTTACACTTCCAAATTCCAGTTTTATGAGATGATTCTCTGCATTGTCCTGATCAGGTGTATAAACTATTCAATATCAATGACAGGACATTTTAAAAAGTGTTACCTAAAAGGTTGGTATATGTTATTTCCCCCCACCAACAGTCTGTAGGTTTCCTCTGGAGATTTTTTCAAGTAAATTACCTGAAGGAAACAAGATTGAGCATGTGAAGTTTTAAGAATTCTATTGCAGCACTTTAGTGACAAGTTTTAATTATGAATCAGTCCTGTGGAATAGGTTTGAATACATGCAGTCCAAACACCAATCTCCTAGCATATATAACATATCTATGTATCTTCAAAATAAGACAAAGATCAAAACTAGCACTCCTTCCAGAACTCCCAAGTAAATTAAACGCATAGGGAAAACTCATGAATCTCTTAGCATATTCTGACATGTCGAGCAATCATCATACAACACTATGCTGTGCAAATTTATCAAATGAATTAGGAATAATGTTGAAAAGATCTCAAAGATTCTCTTTCTAATCCACTCCACAAGGATCGCAATGAATAAAACCAACCTTGCAATTGTGTTCCAACTTCATAAAACATGGTCAGTCATGATTTATTCTCTATGCACCAATTCTAGAGCTAATATAAAAAAGCTCAGCCAAATCAGTCTTCTAGGAACTATATACACTGGGCAATGGGATGAGCATTCCTGTAGTCTGACTCCATTTGCTTCCATCGTGTGTCCTACATTGCCAGATATGCTCTCCAATCTATCACAATATCTAGCACAATGGTTGACTGATTATAAATATTGATTTAAATGAAAGCTAAAAATGTTCAAGAGTACAAGCACTGTACATTTTTTCTTTTGATTACATACTAAACCAAAGCTCTTCAAGCTGTTAAAATACAGAACTTTTAAGTTAGTTAAATTTGACTTATAGAAATGCAAATGAAACATATAGATGGTTCCAACCAGACATGGTGGGTATAATCTCTAATGTATTAGTTGTTCCCACAAGCACTTAGTTCTGCCAAATGGAACTTGGAACGGAACAAAAATGATAATGTACGACCAGTACATACTTGTTTACAAAAATTATGTTGGCTCCAATCAACCAATGTGAAATACACTTAACTCTATTGCCAGGGAATTTCTGTAACAAAACACTTATTCTAACACTTATAAATACAAAGACAGACTTGCATTTATATAGCACCTTTCACAACCACCGGACATCTCAAAGCACTTTACAGCCAATGAAATACTTTAAGTGTAGTCAATGTTGCAATGTCGGTAAATTTGCACACTCCTCAGTACTGCCTTGATTTCAAAATCCAGTGTTTGGTAAATGAAGTGGGGGGAATCATTGTCACTGGTCCCAAGTGTTGTTTTTGGATGTTTTGTTTTTAGTTCTGACACAAGTCACAAATAGTCAACACTAAACATAATACTTCCTTTACTGACAGAGTGATCCCAAATTCGAACTTACCAAACACTTGGCAATGCCACCATAAAGAGAATTGGTCAGCTCTAAAATCTGCCATAATCACAGCTCCCTAAATTAAACATTTCAGACCTGCAGTATAACCCACCCAAAAGCACATGAATCAAATTAGAGTTGGTGATAACGAGACCTGCCTGAGGATAATTTGTCTGTGATGTCTACACATTATCACCTTCTACCAACAGTACAGTGATTCTTCCAGTGCAATTTAATGGGGCCTTCGAGAGTAGGCTGAGGGCAAAAAATTGGAAGGGAGGGCCCCTTGTCTTCCTGCCACCATAGCATTTTGCGAGTGGCGGGGAAGATGGCGGACAGTCCTCTCGCCCAGAAGCCAATTGAGGTCCTTAATTGAACCATCAAGGGTCTTTGCCAACCATTGCTTGCATTTTACTAGCCCTTTGTCACATGGAGAGACCACCCAGTAAAACCTGACTGCCTCCCTGCGGGCTCAAGGGGATTCCTGATTAAGCAACCTGTGGCCCACCCAGGGATCCCCCCATCCACACCCACCCCACCCCCTCAGCAGCAACAGCCACCCTGTAGCAACACCATCCTCACCCCCTCCCCCTAGTGCTCATCAACCACCGACCACCCCCCCACCACCAGGGGGTGCCTGACAGGCCCTGGCAACCCCGACCCCACTTATGTTGGGCTGAGGGCATGCCTATGATGCTTCTCCAGGCTAGGTGCATTGCTAGCCGTGGCCACTACTGCCAATGCCACTGGTGAGACCGAAGAGCTGCCAGCCCTTGCTTTCAGGCTCCTATCATTTAAAGGGATAGGAGCCCTGGTTCCAGGCAGTTATAGAA
This sequence comes from Heterodontus francisci, assembly GCF_036365525.1. Classification (NCBI taxonomy): domain Eukaryota; kingdom Metazoa; phylum Chordata; class Chondrichthyes; order Heterodontiformes; family Heterodontidae; genus Heterodontus; species Heterodontus francisci. The sequence goes on from NC_090374.1 coordinate 123,700,728, forward strand.
AGAGATACAGCACTGAAACAGGCCCTTCGGCCAACCTAGTCCATGTTGACCATCAACCACCCATTTATACTAATCCTACAATAATCCCATTTTCTCCTCTCGCATCCCCATCTTCCCTCAATTCTCCTACCACCTACCTACACTAGGGGCAATTTTTACAATGGCCAATTTACCTATCAATCCACAAGTCTTTGGCAAGTGGGAGGAAACCGGAGCACCTGGCGAAAACCCACGCAGTCACAGGGAGAACTTGCAAACTCCACACAGGCAGTACCCCAAACTGAACCCGGGTTGCTGGAGCGGTGAGGCTGCGGTGCTAACCACTGCGCCACCCTGTTAATGGACTGAGCGCTGAAAAAAACGCAGCCGACTGTCCCCCAAGTGGAATAGGTGTGGTTGCCCCCTGCTTTCTGGCCCGGAGTCAGGACCCCCACTGTGGCAACAAAATTCAGCCTTACATTTCCGAATAAAAACATAATAATTTGTACCCCGTGAAATTCCACTTTGGAGTTTCCCAGCTCATCAGAATCTTTTTTTCTTCTTGTGTTAACTTTGTTGGACATTAATTTTGTTGCTATATTCTAATAAAATTTTGCATCGTATTGCTTTTTTTTTCCTTTGGGTAGCTGACTACCTTTGAAAAGTTAGAACAATGAGACCTTAAGAGCGTGACAATATTTGTAAGGATCACCAGACTAAAACAACATTGTAAACCATTGCTATTTATCTTTGCCTTCAAAATGTGCTTTACAATATTTTTGAAATGATCATGAATGTGTCAGTATAGATAGGAAAATGTAACCCATCAAAATAGGTAGGTGGTAGGGAAATATAGGGACAGGTGGGGATGTGGTAGGAATATGGGATTAGTGTAGGATTAGTATAAATGGGTGGTTGATGGTCGGCACAGACTCGGTGGGCCGAAGGGCCTGTTTCAGTGCTGTATCTCTTAAAAAAAAAAAGTACATCTAGCAAGGGTTTAAGAGTTAGTGTACATTATATATGGAGCAATATGTTCATTAGTGTTAGTTAAGCTTTGAGAACATCCTAGAGCTTTTTACACTGTATCCAGGTATCATCCCCTTTTCCAGCTGCTCATTTTAACTGAACCAAGTGCATCACCTGCTCATCACCAAAGTTGTCTATTTCCACCTCCATAACAATTATCATTTCCACCATTATCTCATCCTCACCAACAGCTCAAAAGTCAACCACACGTAGTCACCTTCAGTAACCACGTCTTCACCATTTCTCAAGTTGCAATTTCTATAAACTCTAATTTGTCTAAAACAAACACCATATGAGACTGTCCTGAAGTCTGCAGTTATAGAGTTATTAATTTCTCTTTATATTGTAGTAATAGTAACCTTTAGCTTTTGATCAAATGAAAAGGGGGGAAGGGGAGAGAAAAACAAAAGGGAAGGTGCGTGTTAGGGCATAGGGTAGAGATTAAATGAAAGAGATGTCACGGAACAAAGGCAAAGGGAGTGCTAACAGTTGTATTAAAAGACAAAGCATTAGGCCAGAGAGAGTGTTAATGGCAGAATAATGAACAGCTCTGTCCAAAGGCAAAAACTTGAAAAACATGTTTAAGTCAGGCCCATGGTTACAAAATAAAACAGACAAACAGTCATGCTCTGAAATTGTTGAACTCAATTTAGAGTCCAGAAGGCCATAGAGTGCCAAATCAGATGCTGAGTTGCTGGTCATCGCGCTTGCGTTGAGGTTCATTGGAACACTGCAGCAGGCCCAGGACAGAAATGCTGGCAAGGCAACAGGGTGGCAAATTAAAATGGCAAGTAACCGGAAGCTTGGGGTCATGCTTGCGGATTGAGTGGAGGTGTTCCGCAAAGCAGTCACCCAATCTAGGCTTGGTTTCCTCGACTGCATTGTGAGCAGCGAATACAGTATACCAAATTGAAAGTACAAGTTAATCGCTGCTTCACCTGAACGGACTGTTTGGGGTCTTGGATGGCAAGGAGAGAGGAGGTAAAACGACACTTATTACACGTCTTGCAATTGCATGGGAAGGTGCCATAGGAAAGGGACGAGGTGTCGGGGTGATGGAGGAGTGAACCAGGGTGTCGCAGAGAGAACGATCTCTTCAGAATGCCGACAGGGGAGTTGAGGTGAAAATGTGTTTGGTGTGACATCATGCTGGAGGCAGCGGAAATGACGGATGATGATCCTTTGGACGTGAAGGCTGGTGGGGTGGAAAGTGAGGACAAGGGGAATCCTGTCACGATTCTGGGAGGGAGGGGAAGGGGTGAGGGTAGAAGTGCAGGAAATGGGTCAGAAACGATTGAGGGCCCTGTTGATCACAGTGAGCGGGAATCCCTGGCTGAAGAAAAAAAAAGACATATCAAAAGCACTGTTGTGGAAGGTAGCATCATCAGAACAGATGTGTTGGAGACGGAGATACTGGGAGAATGGAATAGAGTTCTTTCAGGGGTAGGGTGTGAGGAAATGTAATCGAGGTAGCTGTGGGAGTTGGTGGGCTTATAATGAATATTAGTGGACAGCCTATCCCCCAATGATGGAGACAGAGAAGTCGAAGGAGGGAAGGGAAGTGTTGGAGATGGATCTTGTAAAAGGTGAGAGAAGGGTGGAAATTGGAAGCAAAGTTGAAGAAGTTTTCCAGTGCGGGGCAGGAGCCCCTGATGAAAGATCACAGATCTGAAACATTAACTGTTTCTCTCTCCACAGATACCGACAGACCTACTGAGTATTTCCAGCACTTTGTTTTATTTCAGATTTCCAGCATCCGTAGTATTTTGCTTTTACCTTTAGCCTTTGCCTGTTAAGCACAAAAGTTTAAGTCAATTTAAAGTACCACTAACTACTGAGCCAGGGCTGATCTTAAAGCAATGGCTAGTTTAGTTATTGCAGTAAAGGTTAAATAAAGGACATGTCAGTATAAAGCAAATAAAGGACATGTCAGTGCACACTGATTCAGATATCTCCAGAACTTTAATCAGTTGACGACAACTCATTCTGCAAAGGAAAACATCTGGGTTGACTGATTCAGTACCATTTTGCACCAAAGACAGACTTGTAATTAGAAGTTTCACTTGGTGGAATAGCAATTAAATGTAACAAGAGCGAAACTAGAAATAAGATGCTGTCTGCTGAAAATAATTCATTAAGATTAAATTTAGTGGCAAGTCAATTAAATTCTTTTTTATAGCATTGCATTTGAACTTTCATATAATTACGTCATGCAGGATTGTGTGGATTGTCATGTGGAAGGAGTAAGAGAAAAGTACAAATAGGGCGTTTGTAATTAGTGTTTAGCTTTGTAAAGGCTTAAGATACTGGGGCTCAGAACTATAACTTGTTTGAATCCCCAATCATTAAGTCTGGTTTTAAGTATTACAATAAACCTGTGAAACCTCATGTTCAATGTATAAGAACTATTGATTTGAGGAGTAAATTATGAAGAACACCTATCCGCTAACATCCAACACAATATTTGTCTCCCCGATCCCTTCTGCCCTCACCAACCTCCCACCGAGTTAAAAATTCTTATCCCCATTTATAAATCCATCCACAACTCCCTGCACCTTACTTCCATAATCTCCTCCAGTCTTATGAACTGGTGCACGCTCTGCCCTTCCAATTTTGAACATCTCTGCATCGGCACTCTCTTGCTCCATCTTTAATGATGGCTCTATTGCCCATCTTGACCCTAGCCTCTGGAACACTGCTCCAAACCCTTTCACCTTGCTAACTCTCCCCACATTAAACAAATGCTCGAAACTTACTCTTCAAGCACAACTTCAGTCATCTTCTGTCATAATTCTTCAATAACTTAAGTACTGCACAAGCACAACATGTAAAAAAAAAAAGGCAGGTTACTATGTTTTTTTGTTAAGTAACTGGGTTCTGGCCTTTTGATCTGCAGATTAGTCAAGATGCTAAAGTTTTATCCGAGGCCAATCTGATTAAACACTAGGGAATTTAGCAGTGGAATTCTCCCAGAGTCCTGGCCAATATGTATCCATCAACCAATGTCACTAAAATAGACTACCTGGCCATTTGTTGGAACTTGCCGTGTGCAAAGTGGCAGCCACATTTCTTAAATTACAGCCATAACTACACTTCGGATGTCTTGAAGTTATGGAAGATGCTGCAGACTTCCAAATTCTTTCATTATTTTAGAGAAAAGAATATACACCACTCTGCGCATGTTAGTCTGAGTGACTACAACCCCCAGAATGCTGCTGAAGCCTTCCGCTTTCTACTCAGAGTACAAAGTAAAAATGATCATGCTAACAAAGTCACGGCACATTGAGAGTGTGCAGTCTCAATGCGATCAAAAATAAACTCCATTGGTTTACAGATCTTTCCCAATTTTTTCTGCCCCACAATGGAATCAGACCCAGGGAAACAATTTTGCAAACAGCTTCCATCCCCATTCATCACTCACTGGTGTTCAATTTCTTTTGTGGCTCAGGTAGTTTTAACTGTTAAATTCGCCACCTCGTTCCCAATCTTCCTCCCCTCCCATAAGAATGCAAGAAATAGGAGGATGAGTAGGCTATTTGGCCCATCGAGCCTGCTCTGCCATTCAACAAAATCATGGCTAATCTACCTTAACTCCACCTTTCCCCACTATCTCCATATCCCTTAATTCCCTTACTATCCAAAAATCTAGTGGCCTTTGTCTTGAATATACTCAATGACTAGGTATCCACAGTTCTCTGGGGTAAAGAATTCCAAAAATTCACAACCCTTTAAGTGAAGAAATTTCTCATCTCAGCCCTAAATGGCCGACCCCTTCTTCTAAGAAAGGGAATTCTAAGAACTCAGAATGGGACTACAAATGTGCTCTGGACACCAGAATACCTCTGAATAACACAAGATATCAGCTAGTGTACTAATAGACACACAATTGTAAGAAACCCCATTTATTTTTTTGTGATTTTTTTCACAATTTAAAACAATTCTTAGATGCCTTTATTTGCCCCTTACTCTGTGTGCCATTGTTGTTCCAGCATAGGGAATCGACAGCCTTAATAAGAACCGTATAAAAAAATTTAGTCAAAAATGTAATATCTTAAGAGCCGCAGTGCTGTTACTCTAATGCCAATAATAATGAAAAACAAGACATACACATTTCAACAACCTTTCAAAGGCTTTTACTAAAAAAGGTTAATTGAATGATATTTTCTCAGATGCACAATGTTAATAAGTTCTAAAAAAAAAAGCAAGCCATTTAATTACCATCAAAATGGGTTTGGTCGATCAAGGTCGGGAGCTGCACGAGTCCTCAATGAGCCCCATGTGGCTCCGGAGTCGCAGGTTCAGACCCCTGTTCTGGAGGGTGGCAACTAATGCACTCCATAATTTCCAGTTTCTACACAGGAGGAATGCATTAGCTCTGCTGTCCATTTCATCAATCACTTACCCATGCTCTGCCCACATTCTTGATCTATTATGCTCAACTGTTCCATACAATTTTCCTTGCAATTTTCAAATAACATGTCACTTGATTCTTCGTCATAATCAGGCTCACCACATTTTTGGTGCTAGATAAAGGATCCTCTCATCATTCTTCTTATCCAACTCGGTGTCAACATTCCCTCTTTCCTATTCCATTTACTTACTATTCTGTCCCATCCCATTTCCTCTTTACATTTCCTTCCAATTTTTCATATATCTTCAAGTTACCTACTTTTCACAATCATATCCCAACAATGAAATCTTCCATCACATGATTTTATTATTTTAAAAAGGCAATTTACTCCTGGCTTGTAACACTGTCAGTAAACTCAATAAGTAGTCCAGATTCTAAACCAGCTGGTCCTGGGCAAAAGCTATAATGGTGATAGCATCAAAACGGAACTCTCCAGTAAGACATGAATATTCGGCATCTGGAAAATTGCTGTGGTCAAATTATTGTTTCTCCCTAGATTTAATGACATTTCATATTGCTCCCTTTCAATTCAAAACGTTCTCTCCTCCAGCAGACACAATTTGTTGTTGGAATTCCATAGGTCTCACCCGAAGGTTATATTTAAAGTCTGAATCTTAATCTGCTGTATGACAATTGGGAGCACCACAAGTAAGCCTGATCCTGCCCTCATCATAAAAATCACACACAAGCACTTTCCTACAGCTACAAAACTCTTCACCAGAAATAGCACAGAAACGTTATAATAAACGGAAAATTAAGATATTACAATGCAGTGTGAAAATTGTTTCAATAGGTATGTTTTTTTAAATTCCAATGATAGCTATATCACATGCATTCAGGGACTTCATTATTATTATGTCCTCGTCATCCAAGGCAACTAGCTGTATGTTGAAAATCTCATTAGCATAGAAATAGTATGAAATTCACAAGCTAGTTTGCTTTCAAATGCTATTCTCTTAGTAAGCTATAAAGCACGTGGGAATAATCAACTGCAGGACTCCAAACAAATGACAACAATCACACACGTGTGCACTGTATTATACACACATATTCACAATGTAATTTCAAGTAAATGGAATGGTCCTAAGCCAAACAAGCCAGAAATACCCTATATTCAATTGCTAGTCGATGCAGATATAGGTGATCTCAATATGAATGTCAGCAGGAGACAGAGACTAGGTCTCAGTATCTCTGTGCTGGGAAGAAAACTTATGAAAAAGATAAATCAGATAGGGTCCCTGCTCTTGATTCCTATACACTGACCCTACTGATAAATGAGAACAGGATCAAGCTAGGTCACTATGTCTCTCAGCAGTCAAATAACCTGCAGAGTCATGTCCAGGTTAAGCTCAAAGAAATGGCCACGAGAATCAGGAATGGAAAAACTGTCAAGTCTTTACATTCAGCACAGGTGAGCAGGTGACCAATGTGAAGCATTAATGTTATATGCGTAATATCATAGCAATATAAAAGGATAATTCGCAATGCAGCTTAAAACACATTAGAACTGTAAAAACTACTGCAAACTCAAGAGCCTGCAGAGTAGATTGGGGAGGGGGAAAAACAGCCCTAAAGAGGAGGAAAAAAAAGTCAGTATTTTAATACCAACTGTGCTCACATGCAAATTTTTCTGGCATTTGGGTGTCCAAGTGCTCCTGCAGCACTCAAGGAGTCTGATTTCTGATTCCTAAGCACTTTATGAAAACATGTACTTGCCATTACCAGGGAATAAAGATAAATCAGTCAAACATATGCAAAAATGGATCTTGACCATATGTACCCCGTCAAAATCTATTGTTTTGATGAGCAGATAAACCAATGAATTTTTACAAGTAAAAATAGCTTTTCCTACAGAAATTTTGCTTGCAAATTAATTCAGAGTAAAGGAACTTACTGAAATTCCAGTTTAGAGTTCAACAAGGTTGCAGTCATAATTTTATGGAATGTGTACAGTGAATTATTCTAAAGGACCTATTAAAAATTTAAATGGGCAAAAAAAGTAAATTAGTAACAGTGGGATGTTACAAATATTGGCAGCAAAATATTGTGTAATAAATTCTAGGTGTAATAGGTATTCAATCTAGATTTTTTGGAAAGGGGACAGGAGTAGCATCAAAATGGTGTTGATAAACTAAGCAGTTAAATGTAGAACCAATACTTTGGTACAAAAATATACTTGTAATTTAAATGGTCACAATACAAAAATAGGACAGATTGCAGAAGGAATTATACATTCCTAAGCTTAATTATGCAACAAAAAGACGTTTTTCATGTCCTCCCTTCAATACAAGTGGATGCATTTTAAAAAATAATTTCCTTGGCGCTTGCATCCTTCTTCCATTCTCTGTTTCTATTTCCCTAGTTTTCTCTGCTTTGCATAATTTCCCTATCAATGGTCCATGTTTATAATCTGGCTGTAAATGAGGCTAATAGCTGCTGTACTAGCTTGCCTGCAAGCACAGAATTCAAGGAGTTGATACTACTGGAATATGGATTCAAGTCAAATTCAGAGCACAAGTTCCAATCTGTTTAAGGAGGGGGTCCATATTGTTCATTGAGCCACTGCTATCTTGCATCATAACAATGAATATAATATGAGCAATAGCATTTTTCTGGGATAATAAGGAGCCCAGGGTTACTGGTCCAGAAAAAAAATCATTTCTTGGAACGCCAAACAGATCATCTGACAGGATTATATTTTACCTTAAGTGATGGAGAAGGGGTGTTCACATTGAGACAACTTGAGCATATGCAGTGTTCAGTAAAGGCCATTTGGAGTTCAAACCTCAACACCAAGCTGAGGGCTTGCCACATGTTAGTATTGCTCCAACAAGGATAAAACTTCAGTTACTGGCCCTTCTAATCTTATTTTTGATTAAAATAAAAATATTAACATGTATCCTTTGAAGTTACATTTCTATATTCATGCATTACATAAAAGAAATGTGCCAGTATGAACACCAATATAGCAATAATTTTAATATCAGGAACTACAAGCAAATTCACAAAAAGCAGCTTGTATTTGTTCAGATATATTACTAGTTTTCATTCAACAGCTTACTGAAGTTCAGGATCCCAAAGCATAATTAAGGCCTTGAATTACATGCTGCAGGGAAAAAAAGGATTAAGTTGTTGGATAAAAATGCTGTATTCATTGAATGCCAGAAATTTTTTTTTTGCGATGGTTTAAATAATGGATTAAATCTATAAACACACCAGTCCTTTTCAAGAGGATTGTTCTATATTGATGGAAAGATGTAACTCCATTATTAGTTTTCCTTCCTCATTCACATCACAGCAGCCAACTTATATGCAACATATCCATGTTGAATTAGCAGCTGCGCTCAAAACACATCTATTTAAGCTGATTGAGTTAATGCAACTATTGCAGGTCAGCTAACTTAGCCAAGGATAGAAATGATATGAGCATCCCACAGTGCTTTGCTGGGATGAATATACATTTAAAAGAATCATAGAACACTTACCGAAAAGGACCCAATAAGGACTGCTGCATTTGCCTGTTTCTTCTGATCAGAACCTGTATAGTGAACTATTTTCTTCCTTCCCATGGTAAATGACTATAACAAAAACAAAACGATCACACTGCAACTAAAGGTATGTACCAAGATAAACGACAGAAGTCATTTCCAATTAGAAAAAAAAAGTGTTAAGAACACATTGGCTTTAGGTTGACAATGTACTTTACGATTTTGCTGAAACCAAACCTGCCTGCTTTAAAACAATTTCGTCTAACTAGTCAATTTCCCATCGTGTTGCACACAGCAATTAAAATGTGGTGTACTAGTGAAACATGGCTAGAGGATGGGGGATAATTGTAGTGTGTAATTCAATCCCCATGTTAAAGTCATACATTCCCTCCTTTTTTTTTTTGCTATTGCACTATAAATTTGTATGTCTCCATTTATAATGGAAAACATACATGTAAACTTCTGCTGTAACTACACCCTTCCAGTGGTGGCATTGCTATACTTATATTTGAGAACATCCTTACAGTGTGGCAAGTTAACATAGGTCGGTTTCCATTATAAATGTGGAAAATTAAATTGATAATGGAAAAGTCGACTGATGTGCACACAGGGCTTTTTAAAAAAATTAAAAGTTGATCTTCTGTTGTGTTGCATACACTATGATCTCCCTCTCTACTCAAGTTGTCTCTCCCACTCTTTATTCCTTCCTTCCTCTTCTGCTTCTCTCCCCAACTCTTGTTTATGCTTATCTCACTATTCTTTCTTTCCTTTCAGTTGTGAAATGATGAGTGGTATAACAGAGAAAGGAGACACCAATGGCGGCATATTGGATTTGGGGTGCAAGTTACTCGGAAAATGTTGCCTTCAGTGGCTCCCTTCCTATGTCCTCCCCCAATCTCTTGTGCTCCTCTCCACAGCTAAATTGTGTGCACACTCACAACCACCCACCCCAGCTGTCAGCCATCAGTATTGGCCTTACCTAACACCCAACAAAACATAGGTGAGCTAATTAGCCGTCTTAAAAATTACATTGTTTTGAAAATTTATTACAAGGGTACATGATCGTCCCCTTGCACATCACGCAGCCCCAGTCTGTCCCTTTCTACACTAAGAATGCAAACGAAATGCTACAACAGCTGCGTAATTAGAATATCACCATTTCTTCTCAGATATTTCTAAACAAAACATGAATTTTATCTCAGTAAAGCTTTTAAAAATTGTTAGCTAGCTATTCTTCAAATTAGTTTGAAAAGTTTGAGTAGAAGCTGCGAGGAGCTAAAGAAAAAGTAAACTCAGTATATTTGACTGAATAGTATGTACGAGTTCTTTGGCCTCCTTGTCTTGAGACAATGGGTAAGCACCTAGAGGTGGTCAGTGATTTGTGGATCAGCATCTGCAGTGGCTATAAAGGCCAATTCTAGAGTGACAGACTCTTCCACAGGCGCTACAGATAAAATTGGTTGTCGGGGCTATGAACAGCTCACAGTTCCTGCCAAAAATATCCACTCCAAGCCCAAGATTTTGGAAGAGTGAGGCCTTCAACTAAAGACACAAAAAAATTCAATGGATAAAATTAATGTTATTGTGGAACATCCAATGTTAAGAATTTGATTAAACCCTTACTTGGGATATAAATTTCAGTTACCGAAGAAAAAATGACAGATAAAAAATTTTCAGAAAACATTGAGCATTGTGGAAACCCAGTGGCCAGATGGCAGAATGACTAGTTTACATAAGCATTTTCTATAATATATGTAGTCATGGAAGTTTGAAACTTAAATGTTATCAAAAGTAAAGCAAAAACTAATAGGAAGAGCACTCAGCCACAAGTTTTTAAATAGATTATAAATTGATTCCAGTTGGCTACATGAGAGAAGCAGCGGGAGAGGAGAGGATTTTAAAGAAGCATGCCAAAACCTCGGAGATAGAGAGAGAAACAATGGGAGAGAAGAGGATTTTAAAAAGTGCACCAAAACCTCAGAGATTCGGAGAGAAGCAGCAGGAGGTTCAGAGGCAAATCAAAAATAGAAAAATGACGTCACAATCAACAGAAAGTGTAGGGAAACAGAAAACAGGCAGAGGTGAGTATACGTGCAAACTTTGATTTAGCCTAAGCGAATTAAATATAAAATAAGACTTGATCGATTCATTAGTATAAAAACTTAAGCATATTTTATAATTTATCATATCAGCAGGGAGGGTATTTGGTTCAAGTTAGGAGCGGATAATTAATAATTTTTCAATCAGGGTAATTAGTGTTGTAATAAGGACAAGAGGAATTAATTACAATTGATTATTTAGTACCCTGTTTAAACAGATTGTTTAAAAAGGGAATAGAGGGTTTGGTTTTAGATCATGGATGGGCAGCTGCAACCTGTTGCTTGCAATTCCTGTGTGGGAACTTCAGGAGACGTGTCTTGGGCAACCAGGTGTGTAGGAAGTGGCTCCAGCTGCTTCAGTTTGAGTTCAGGATTTCTGAGCTGGAGGGGCAGATGGAATCACTGTGGAGCATCAGAGTTTCCTGAATTGTACATTCCAGACGGTGGTCAACCCACAGGCAGTAGGAATTCAGGATATATTAGGTGGATGGTCATCCGGAAGAGTAGGAAGAGGTAGGAAGTGCAGGAGTCTTCAGGGTGCGCGCCGCTCTCAAACCAGTACTCAGCATTGGAGACTGCTGAGAGTGACGACACCTTGAACGAGTGCAGTCCAAACCATGGCACAAATAGGTAAGGGACTGTACAGGAGGGAGCAGCAAAGTGCAGAATCACAGCTGTTTTAGGTGATTCCACAGTTAGGGGTACAGATAGGCATTTCAGCAAATGTTATCATGAGTCCCGCATGGCATGTTGCCTCCCTGGTGCCAGGGTAAAGGACATCATGGAGAGGATGCAGGATATTTTGCAGGGGGAAGGAAGTGAGCCAGTTGTTGTGGTGCATGTTGGTACCAATGGCACAGCAAGGGCAGGTATTGAGGCCTATGGTCAGATTTTCAGGAGCTAGGTAGGCAGTTAAAGAATAGGACCTCGTGGGTAGTAATTTCTGGATTACTCCCAGTGCCATGTGCTAGCCAGAGTAGAGGTAGGAAGATAGGGAGGATCAATGCTTGGCTTGAGACATGGTGCAGGAGGGAGGATTTCAGATTCTTGAGGCATTGGGACCAGTTCTGGGGCAGAAGGCACCTACTCAAAAGGGACAGGTTGCACCTCAACAGGACTGGGACCAATGTCCTCGCAGGGAGGTTCACTGGTATGGTTGGGGTGGGTTTAAACTAAATTCGCAGGGGGATGGGCAGCAGCATATAGGAGAAAAGAGGAATAAGGTGCATAAGGTGAGAGCATTAGACAGTGCTATCAAGGTGCACAGAACACAGGGAGAGAAAGATAGCACTAAAGTAGGGAAAAGTAAGTTATTAGGTGGGGGCAGAGTAAGGGAGGAAGTAATAAAGTCTAAATCAGGGTTAATGTGCATGTCTGTGAATGCACAGTGTAGAGTTAATAAGATTGGTGAGATTGATATGTGGGAATATGATGTTGTGGCTTTAACAGAGACCTGGCTCAAAGAAGGGCAGGACAGACTGTTAAATATTCCTGGATACAAGGTGTTCAAGAAAGATAGGGAAGGAAGAAAGGGGTATCAGTGGCAGTATTGATTTAGGAGAGCATTAGTGCTTGAGAGAAAGGATATCCCAGAGGGGTCTAGGACAGAATCTATTAGGCTACAGCTAAGGAACAAAAAAAGGTGCAGTTACATTACAGTCTATCGGCCACCAGCTAGTGGGAAGGATGTAGATGAACAAATTTGCAACAAAATTGGAGAGGTGCAAGAATTACAGCGTAGTTATAATGGGGGACTTCAATTATCCAAATATAGACTGGGATAGTAGTAGTAGTGTAAAGGGTTGAGTGGGGGGCACGAGTTCCTAGAGCGTGTTCAGGAAAATTTTCTACAGCAATATGTTCCCAGTCCAATGAGAAAGGACCTAGTTCTTGGGAATGAGTTGGGGCCCAGTGAATCAAATATCAGTAGGAAAACATTTAGGGGACAGTGATCATTGTATCATAAGGTTTACGTTGGCTATGGGAAAGGACAAAGAAAAATCTAGAGTAAGAATAATTAACTGGAAGAAAACCAACTTCAACGGAAGGTTGTCTAAGGTTACAACAGGATATAGATCAACTGGGAAAGTGGGCAAGGGAGTGGCAAATGGAATTTAACACAGACAAATGCGAAGTTATGCATTTTGGAAAGTTAAACCAGGGCAGGACATATACAGTGAATGACAGGGCCCTGGGGAGTGTTGTTGAGCAGAGAGACCTTGGGGTGCAAGTACATAGTTCCCTGAAAGTGGCAACACAGGTAGACAGGGTGGCGAAGGCGGCTTACGGCATGCTTGCCTTCATCGGCCAGGCATTGAGTACAAGAGTTGGGACGTCATGTTACAGTTGTACATAACGTTGGTTAGGCCGCATTTGGAGTAGTGTGTGCAGTTCTGGTCGCTGCACTACAGGAAAGATGTGATTAAGCTAGAGAGGGTGCAGAAAAGATTCACAAGGATGTTGCCTGGTTTGGAGGGCTTGAATTATAAAGAGAGACTGGATAGGCTGGGTCTGTTTTCCCTGGAGTGAATGAGGCTGAGAGGGGACATGATAGAGGTATATAAAATTATGAGGCATAGATAGGGTGGATAGCCAGAGTCTGTTTCCCATGGTAGGGGTGACTAAAACTAGAGGGCATAGATTTAAGGTGAGAGGGAGGAGGTTTAAAGGGGATCAAAGGGGTACATTTTTCACACAAAGAATAGTGGGTATCTGGAATGAGCTGCTAGAGGAGGTGGTGGAGGCAGGAACAGTAGCAACATTTAAGAGGAATCTGAACAGGTACTTGAATGAGCAAGGCATAGAGGGATATGGAATTAATGCAGGCAGGTGGGATCAGTATAGACAGGCATTATGGTCGGCATGGATGCGGTGGGCTGAAGGGCCTGTTTCTATGCTGTATGTATGACTCTATGGAGTAAGAATGGTTCTGGGCTAAATAAATGGGAATCAAAGATCACCAGGAAAAACAATAGCTGAACAATGGGCTACCTTCAAAAGAGGAGATAGTTCAGGCACAGTCAAGGTATATTCCCTCGAACGGCAAATAAATCCAGAGCTCCTGGCGGACAAAAGAGATAGAGAAAGAGAAAAAGAAACAGAAAGAGGAGTGCTTTTGACATATGTCAGGTAGATAATACAATGGAGAACCAAACTGAATACAGAAGGTTCAGAGGGGAAATGAAAAAGCAAATAAGAGAAACAAAGAGAGTATGAAAAGAGACTGACAGCTAACAAAATAGGGAATCCCAAAGTCTTCTATAGATACATAAATAATAAACGTGGTAAAAGGTGCAGTAGGGCCGATCAAGGTCCAAAAGGGGATATACGCATGGAGGAAGGGGGAACAACAGAGATTAAATGAATACTTTGTATCTGTCTTTACCAAGGAAAAAGACACTATCGAGGTCAGGCTGGAAGGAGGTAGTAATTAATACACTAGCAGGATTTAAAATTGATGAGGAGTTATTGGATAGACTGTCCATACTTAAAGTTGATAAAGCACCAGGACCAGATAAGATGCATCCAGGGCACTGAGGGAAGTGAGTGTGGAAATTACGGAGGCACTGGCCGTAATTTTCCAGTCTTCCTTAGACTCTGGAAGGTGCCAGAGGACTGGATAATTGCAAATATTACACCCTTGTTCAAAAACGGATGTAAAGAAAAGCCCAGCAGCTACAGGCCAGTCAGTTTAACTTTGGTGGTGGGGAAACTTCTAGAAATAATAATTCTGGACAAAATTAATCGTCACATAGACAAATGAAGGTTAATTAAGGAAAGCCATCATGGATTTGTTAAGGGAAAATCGTGTTTAACTAACTTGCTGGAGTTTTTTGAAGGGGTAATGGAGAGGGTTGATGAGGTGTACGTGGACATCGAAAGGTATTTGATACAGTACCAAGCAATAGACTTGTGAGCAAAGTTATAGCTCATGGAATAAAAGGGACAGTAGCAACATGGATACAAAATTGGCTGAGCAACAGGAAGCAGAGACTAGTGGTTAATGGATGTTTTTTGAGCTGGAGGATGGTTTGTAGTGGAATTCCCCAGGGAACCTTGCTTTTCCTGATATATATTAATGACCTAGACCTTGGTGTGCAGGGCACAATTTCAAAGTTTGTGAATAATATGAAACTTGGAAGCATTGTGGACTATGAAAAGGATAGTATAGAACTTCAAAAAGGACAGACAAGCTGGTGGAATGGGCAGACAGGTGGCAGATGTTCAACGCAGAGAAATGTGAAGTGACACGTTTTGGTAGGAAGACAATATAAAATAAAGGGTACAACTCTAAAGGGGTGCAGAAACAGAGGTACCTGGGTGTATATGAGCATAAAAGTTATTGAAGGTGGCAGGACAGGTTGAGAGAGTGATCAATAAAGCATATAGTATCCTAGGCTTTATTAATAGAGGCATAGAGTACAAGAGCAAGGAGGTTATGTTGAACTTATAGAAGACCCCAGTTCGGCCTCAGCTGGAGTATTGAGTCCAGTTCTGGGCGTCACATTTAAGGAAAGATGTGAAGACATTGGAAAGAGTGCATAAAAGATGCACGGAAATGGTTCCAGGGATGCGGAACTTCATTTATGAAGATAGATTCGAGAAGTCAGGACTGTCTTCCTTGAAGGCGGCGGAGAGGAGATTTGATAGAGGTATTCAAAATCATGAGGGGTCTGGACAGAGTAGATAGGGAGAAGCTGTTTCCACTCATGAAAAGGATCGAAAACGAGAGGGCACAGATTTAAAGAAATTGGTAAAAGAAGCAAAAGCAACATGAGGAAAGTTTAACGCAGCGAATGGTTAAGATCCGAAATGCACTGCCAGAGTGTGTGTGGAGGCAAGTTCAGTCGAGGCAGTCAAAAGGGAATTAGCGAGTTACCTGAAAAGGAAGAATGTACAGGGTTTTGGGGAGAAGGCGATGGAATGGCACTAAGTGAATTGCTCACTTGGAGTGTCAGTGCAGACACAATGGGCCGAATGACGACCTGTAACAATTGAGATTCTGTGATTATACTCAAGGTATCAAAATTGCACTGGTCTGGAAAAATAAAAATTGGATTTTGGGTGCCATTTTGCCTCCAAAATGGCATCCATAGCAGATGTGCATCCTTTTGGTGTTGGCCACGGCAGTGCAGTTTTGGTGAGAACATTAGCGCATGCGCAGAGAGAACCCGATGGAAGTATGCAGATCATGACATCAAAGTGCAAAGTTGATATGAAGCCAACACTGCCATTTTGGAGTTCAACACTCCAGCTAACAGCTTCTCCTAACCTCGCACAGCACATACCTTCAGCAGCAGGAAGGACCCCCTCACCAGTGCAATTTAAAGGGATCAACTACGTTCAGACTAGTTGCTAATTGATTTCTACTGTCCAATGCTGCAATTGCAAAAGTGTTAGGTATATTCCAAGAGTTGTGTAAAGTTGCTGAAGTCTACAGGGAGTGGTGTAGTATGTGTTGAAGGACTTTGTCATGACTTCAAAGATTCTGCATTGACCACTTACTCCCAGAGAAGTAGCCTGCATCCTGCTTGGCCTACAGCATGACAGGAAGAATGAAAAGAGGTGACAAAGAGCAGGCTAAGCTGCTGGAAGACAGATAAAAGCACTTCGCAGGGGACCATATCCGCCCGGAGTGTCCAGGGAGAAATTCTCCTACCTGAATCTTAGCAAGGTACAGTGCGGCAGATGTCTCTAAGGACCTCACTGAAATCTGCCACCTGCTGCAGCCTCAGGACAGCATTGCCAGTGGCTGTGAAGGCAACTATGAACCCTTCCAGGCTGCAGCAAGCAATATTTGCAACATCTCCCAGTTTGCCATTCACTGTTGTACAAGGGAGGTCACGGAGAAAGAAGGGGGAGGAGGAAGGGTGGGAAGGAAACCAATAGAGCCCTTTTCTGGCTGGGCTGTTCATGATCAACTCATCCAACTGTGGTACTATTTAGTGTAACCCCAATTCCCCATTCAACAACAGTCCAACGCCTTAGCTTCCCTTGGTTAATCACCATCACAAAGCTAAATTAAAAGCCACCACAAAAAACATTCCAGACCAAATTTTTAAAATCAAACATTGCCATATTGCATACAGAAGTCAACAAATCACCCTGTGCATTCCCATAGCGCCTACCTTCCATGTGCCTTTGTCTGTCTAGTGCTCCTACGCAGTGCTATCCCCAGTGGCTGCAGCATGGTTGGTGGAAGGCTACTTTCAGTGGGGAAGACTGAAAATGGCCTTGCACGATGGCCTTAAGCAGCTCTGGGCCTAGCAGGCCTGGCTTTGGACAGCACCACCTTGGCATGACTGGCAGCAGTTTGGGCTGACTGACAGGCATCAGCAAGGTTACTGGCAGAGTGGCCGTGGTGGGAGAATGAATGGCATCATCTTGAGAGGAGATGGCAGGTGCATGCTGCATAGATCCACTACCACTCCCCCAGAGAGTGCCTTAGCAATTCTGGTAATGTGTTGGAAGACAGATTGCTGGGCTGCTGTGACATTCTGCAAGCCCCTTTGAACACTGGTATCCTCAGCTATGATGACAGCAGTCTGAGTCTTGAGGACAGTAAGCTGAGCTTGCATGACTTCAGTCTGAGCTTCCACTGCAGCACCCAGACTTTGGGTGATTTCTGCCTGTGCTGTAATGGAAGCTGAGATATCAGCTATTAGATTCTCCATCATGGGTCTATAAGTGTTCTCTTGGAGTTGGTTACCACTTTCCCGCTGGACAGGATGGGCTCCAAACTCTGCGCAAAGCCGATGCCAGATTCCTCCATGCTCCTTGACATTGACTGCACGTTTCCTTTTGCATGTCCAACATCCTTCTTTAGGCGCCCCATCGATGTCCTCTTCCGAGTTCTCTGCAGCAGAACTCGTGTGAGACGTCGCCCTTTGGCAAACTGGCGCCTGCACTTCCCTTGTCCCCTGCCTCTGTTGCGGACAACTTGTGCCCGATGACTCACCACATGCAGATCCTGCCTGTAAGCTATCCTCTAAAAGACGTGCAGTGTCAGTATCTGAGCTGCGACTGAGAGTGACAGTGTTTCTTCTTCATCACTGTCTTCCTGCTCTTCCACCACTGCTTGGCCAGGTTGTCGTTCCTGGGTACCTGAAAGGAGAAAGGCACACAGCTAGGGTTGTGAAGGGAGGGAACAGGGAAAGGTGCGTGCTTACACTACTGTTAGCTTGTAAAACAGGAGATTGAAAGGAGAGGGAAGTGGGATGTGAAAATGAGGATTAGGAACAAACACACCATTAACTTCAATGGTTTTTGCCACTGGCCAGGGCCTCTGTCTTGGCCACTACCATGACTGTCAGTGCCATCTCCTCCTTTGGGAGAAGGTTATGAAGCTGTGCTGCCCCCAATGGTTAGGTACTGCTACCTCCAGTTATGCACCACCTTGTCTTGCAAGAGAAGGAAGGAGGTCAGCGAGTGTGGTAGAATGTTTGGGTCGTGCGGCTGTCATGGTTGAATAGCTGGCAGCGTCTGCAAGCTGTGATGTGAGTGTGAGGCTTGCAGCAGTGCTAAGTGTGAGATGGTGAGGTGAAGATATCAATGCTAGTTAAAAGCCTTGATTGATAAGAGACTGTTGGCAGGTGAGTGATGAGCATGTGGTACATTCAGTAGTGAGAGAGCCTTGTGAAGCAGATGGTGGAATATGGCATTTGAAAATGAATTTCTGACCTTGACCATTCAGATGAGGTCACTGAACGTCTTGTGGCACTGCATTCAGGGCTAGACTCCAGCCACTGATTGTCACAGCAATCTGCAACCACTGCCTTCCAAGTTTGCCTGAAGGGCCTCCTGGTTCCCTGCAGATAGACGACATCTCTCTTCCTCTGCACCTCCTCAACCAAGGCCTCCGGTGCAGCATCATAAAATTCTGGAGCTGGTCTCTGCCACAATGTCATAGAGTCATAGAGAGATACAGCACTGAAACAGGCCCTTCGGCCCAAGTCTGTGCCAACCAACCATCCATTTATACTAATCCTACATTAATCCCATATTCCCTACCACTTCCCCACCTTCCCTTAATTCTCCTACCACCTACCTACACTAGGGACAATTTACAATGGCCAATTCACCTATCAACCTGCAAGTCTTTGGCTGTGGGAGGAAACCAGAGCATCCGGCAGAAACCCACGCAGTCACAGGGAGAACTTGCAAACTCCGCACAGGCAGTACCCAGAACTGAACCCGGGTCGCTGGAGCGGTGAGGCTGCAGTGCTAACCATTGCGCCACTGTGCCACCCTTTTGACATTGCCCTTAGCAAAGTAACCCAAAACCACAAGAAGTAAATCAATCTATTTTTCACATTGCTCACATAAGGGATATGGAACAGAGAAGGCAAAAACATTGCTTCCCCAAAAGAGGAACTGAACCACCTCCCCAGCCCAAAAATTGTGCCAAATTCAATGTAGCTCTTGCTCACTCTTCTGCAGCCAGTTGTTGCATCATGTCCAGGCAGAATGCACCTCTCTCCTTTGAGAGGGGAAAGCTGGTTTTTAGTGTTAACCTCGCCAATTTTGCACAACCCTTCCCAGGTATGAAGCCAGTCAACAGCACACTACAATCATCTAAATCAGCAGGCAGCTCAAGCTTGCGTGCTGTCTGCATTGGAGCCAACGGGCACAGGTTAATCGCATTTTGCGATCCTCATGCCGGTTTTGGCGTCTTAGAGAATTTTGCAGCCATCATCTTTTACAATAAATCACTTTTGGGCTGGAACTGTGTGCCTATAAAGGCAAATATCAGTGTGGGGGAACAGACAGCTTTTAAAAGGTTCAAAGAAGGGTTGCTTTTCTGAAAATTTGAGATTAAGGAACATACTGAGCAGTACTGAAATTAGCCCTGTATCTAGTTACTCTATACTTGACATTAGGATGACCAATGCAGATACCAGACATCCTCTTGTCTCTGTATGAGGCTGCCAATTAATCCTGACTTGGGTAGTTTTGTATTGTGGATTCTCAAACCAATTGCAACTGGGTTCCCACATTTAATTTTGTGCATCATCTCTACAGCCTGCAGATAGGATTTTTTTTCCACCCACCATGCTACCAATCTGGCCTAGGCTAGTACTTGGGTCATAGGCGGTTATTTTTGTCTTCACAAATATACTTTATTCATAAAATTTGTAAAAATACTAACAGTTCAAATTTGACATTACATAAAATGCAATACAGATCAGTTCCTTTCAATAAAGTACATGCACAGAAGGGTAGTGTTTCAACAGTACCATTCAGCTCAGTACCATTAAATGTGTATATTTCAGATTTCAGTCTTGGATATGTGGTCTGAAATGCAACATCAACTTTAAAGTGGTTGTACCACAACACAGCTGTGATATTACATATCCAAACATATCTATTTAGTTACACAGTCACAAGTGCACGCCTGGGTATTATTTTACTAATGTCACTCCAATTATGGAGACCAGCTTCTTTTCACCATAGTCTAAAGACAGTCACTTGCAAACAGCGTATATTTTCAAGCAATCGTTCTGCAAGTTTTAAGCACCAGATCATAAGCCAAGAATAGATATTAAAACCCATTAAAATGCTCTGCAATCTATTTTCCACCCAATTATTTGCTACACTATCCAACACTGAGTTACATCAATGTTCAGTAATTGGAAGTTAGTGTCAGCTGTTGCCAGCAATCCCAAGAGGATGCTGTCTGACCTTGTGTGTATGCATGTTTATTATTTAACCGCGCAATTCCAAAACAACTCCCAGAGTTGTACATAGGTTTGTAAGAGCGCCTGCTGTTGTTGTTCCTAATATCAAACTGGTTACATCAGCCTACCCAGAGTTTTGAAAAATAGACTCTTGTTCCAGTGCTCTCTGAACATGGGATGTCAGAGAGCTCCAGATCCTTTTACTGCAACTTTCTGGAGCATGGAATGACTGATGAATGACAATGGAAAAACGTCCAAGTCAAGACAGTTGCATCCTAGTGGTTTAATTATGATGCATACTTTGATGGGGTAAATGTCAAGGCGATTCCACACTCAATCCCTGGTAAGAACTGATGGTATAGTACTCTCCAGATGGCTGACTAAAATATCAAATGTGGGAATGAACTAAACAAGTGGATGATCTCACCTTTAATCCCTGGTTTTGTGAGCAGATTTAAACCAAAATGGCAGCAATACAAATCGTCATACAGGCACCCAGGGAAAGATTCAATCAGGTTTGGTCTTCAGCTTGGCCTCAATTGCTTCACGTCGTTCTCTCCTCCCCTACCCCAAACAAATAGCCTGCTGAAGCCTACCCTCAGCACTCAAATGGGAAAGTGTTCATAAGCAAAGGTCCTCAAGGGCAATCTCCATTCATTTATGACTGGAGCACTCGAGCTCAGACTTAAAACGCTCCCTTCAGCAGAGCGGAAAGAGGAAAACTGAAGTTGACATCAGAAAGAGAAAAAAAAATAAATGATTAGGTAATAACAGGACCATTCTCTCACACCCTCTTCTGGTTAGGATGTAACGTGCCCTCATAGTATTGGCTTAAAAACAGACTGCCCATCCTCTTATGGTATAATTGCATTGCCTGAAGTAGGTGAGGAATGGCATAAAAGGAGAGAAGTTGGCTGGGGGAGTGGGGGGGAAAAGAGAAAAGAGACAGAAAAGCAAATCTTAGCTGCACATCAATAAAAATGTCTTTACAATCAGTTCTGGCATATAATGTTTACAATTAAATAAGCTTCTTGGGCGGGAGGGTTTAGGCAACTTGACCAGCTTTCAGAGTAGATCACTGAAATCTAAAGACTTTAAACTTTGCAGTAACGCAAATGTAATTCAGATGAAAACTTGGGTAGTTAACAGCCCTTAATGTGGCTTGACAGTTTGTCACAATACAGAAACACACTAAACACCTTAAGTGGAATCATGGTTTGAAAGCTTGCTTACAAGTATAAAATACAGCCATTGGTCCAACTATCACAACAATTTGGGTATAAATTAAACAAAAACAGATCAACACTGTGTAACAGCAAGTTGTGTAGATAGGATCAGGAAGTTACGAAAGGATGTTGACAAATTAAATGAGTGGTCAAAAGAATTCAGTGTGGGGAGGTCACTTTGGATCCAAGAAAGGCAAAAATCTGAATATTTTCTTAATGGTGAGAAACAAGGAATTGTGAACAAAGAAATTTGGGTGGCCATGTAAACAATTAAAGCTAGTGGGCAGGTACAAAAAGTAATAAAAAGGCCAACAGAATGTTAACCTTTCTCTCAGGGAATTGGATTTCAAAAGAGTAAGTTATCCTTCAATTGTACAGAACCTTGATCAGACCTCATTTGGAGTTCTGCATTCAGTCTGGGCACTGACTTGAGGAAGGACACATTGGCCTTGAAGGCACTATAATGCAGATTCACTAGCGTTTAAAAGTTAAATTACATGGACAGGTTGCATAATCTTGGCTAGTATCCCCTTAAGTTTAGATGGTTGAGGGGTAATGATTAAAGGATTTGATAGAGTAGATTCAAAAGCTATTTCCTCTGGTAAGAATGCAGAACAGGGTAGCACAATCTTAGAACTAGAACTAAGCCATTCAGAGTGAAATCAGGAAGCACTTTTTCTCAGAGTATTGGAGATCAGGAATTCTCTCCCCCAAAAGTTTGTAGATGTTGAGTCATTTGACATTTGCAAGACAGCCAGATAGATTAATGTTAGCCAAGGGTATCAAGGATATGGATCAAAGGCAGTTAAATAGAGTTCAGCAACAGACCAGTGAGGATCTGACTGAATGGTCTACTTCCATTCCCATGGAATATACTGGTATTACATTGGTTTAACAATATACATTTTTAGAGTGTTCACGTACAAGAGTTTTTAATCTTGAAGAAGAAATGAAGGGGTGGAAATGTAGTTGCAAGGCAAGAACACGTTTCAGGACTTTGGAAGGTGCAGATCAAGAATTACTCACTAATATACACTGAATGTTATGGAAATGTGTGATGGTATCAGATGAGTACACATCCAACTTAGCTATGAAGGACTAGCTGGCTGATACTGTCAAGCATTAGAATAATGGACATCTGGGCACAGTACCAGAGTTCCTGATGCCCATGAAACCATTTCTCAGAAGAATCAATGCCTTCAACAGGAAGGAGACAGAAATCACTAAGTATTAGCAAAAATGATGAGGCAAAGTACAGCTTTTATGCTATATTTTATGGTAACTGAATTTTACACTGATAGTACATTATTCCTGAAGTGCTGTACATGGCTAAGGTGCATACTGGACATTATAATTACAAAGAAATAAAATCCAACTGGCCTTAAAACACACAGCCAAGCAACAGCGTTGAATGGTTTCTTTCCATTAATCACTTGATACCTTCCAGAATTTTTTTAAAAGTTCATTTCTAATTTGTTCATCTATCGGCAAAGCAAATGTTGGTTGAATCATTTATTGTGCCTTCATCTCAAGATAATCACCCTAGGTTTCCTAACCACAGGACATTTTGCAACATGGTTTGTTGCAAATATAGCATACTATTAAGCAATCCTGTTATTAAGCAATCCTACAATCTCATGAGCATTTTGTGAACACAAACACACATAATTGTAACATTCTCAAATAATGCTTCATTTTGAAGTGGACCAGCATTTACCAATGCCTGCTTTGGGCAATACAAAGTTGATTCTTCACATCCTAGTACGTGCTGCCAAATTTCTTTTCCGTTATAGGTTTCCCAATAAGTACCATTTAGCATTGTATTTAATTTTTCACGTTCTCCTTCCCAAAGGGGACTGAAAATTTAAGACAATTAGCTCCAGAAAGTGGGAAGGACTTTCCTTTCTACTGTTACATTACAGTTTGGGTGGCACAGTGGTTAGCACCGCAGTGACCCGGGTTCAGTTCTGGTTACTGCCTGTGCGGAGTTTGCAAGTTATCCCGGGTGCTCAGGTTTCCTCCCACAGCCAAAGACTTGCAGGTGGATAGGTAAATTGGCCATTGTAAATCGCCCCTAGTGTAGTTAAGTGGTAGGAGAATGGTGGGGATGTAGTAGGGAATATGGGATTAATGTAGACTTAGTATAAATGAGTGGTTGTTGGTCGGCACAGACTCGGT
The DNA here is from genome assembly GCF_036365525.1 of Heterodontus francisci. NCBI lineage: Eukaryota > Metazoa > Chordata > Chondrichthyes > Heterodontiformes > Heterodontidae > Heterodontus > Heterodontus francisci. Next base: position 123,724,815 of record NC_090374.1, read on the forward strand.
GGGCCGAAGGGCCTGTTTCAGTGCTGTATCTCTAAATAAATAAATAAATAAAAAGTACATGGGATGGGAGAGAAGTGCATCTGTGTAATATATTCATTTATAGATCAATTAGCCTAACGTTTGTTAGGGAATTACTAGAGACTATAATTAAGGATAGCGATTGAATATCTGAAAAATTTTCAGCTGATCAGAAAGAGGATTTGTAAAGGGTAGGTGATGCCGGATGAACCAGATTGAATTTTTTGAAAAGGTAATGGAAGTAACAGATAAGGAAATGTCTAGGGATGTTATTTTTATGGACTTCCAGATGGCATTTGGTAAAGTCCCATGCAAGATAATTGGCTAAGTTGAAGCCCATGGAATTGAAGGCAAATTACTAACCTGGTTAAGAAATTGACTGCGTTGCAGGAGACAGACAGTAGGTATAATGGGCAGGTACCCTAATTGGCCAAATGTGACTAGTGGTGTCCTGCAAGGATCGGTGTTGAGGCCTCAACTATTCACTGTATTTATGAATGATTTAGATGATGGGATAAAAAGCCACATATCCAAGTTTGCCGATGACACAAACATAGGTGGCATTGTAAGCAGCACAGATGAAAGCATGAAATTACAGAGAGATATCGATGGAGTAAATGAATGGCAAAACTGTGGCAAATGGATTTCAGTGTAGGCAAATGTGAGATCATCCACTTTGGACTTTTAAAGAATAGACCAGGGTACTTTCTAAATGATGAAAAGCTAGAAACAGTGGAGGTCCAAATAGACTTGGGGATCATTAAATCGCATCGATTAAAATGTCATGAACAGGTACAGAAAAAAATCAAAAAAGCTAATAGAATGTTAGAATTTATATCTAGGGGACTAGAATGCAAGGGGGTAGAAATCACACTGCAGCTATACAAAGCCGTGGTTAGATGGCACTTGAAGTACTATGAGCAGTTTTGGCCACCACACCTTAAGATAAATACACTGGTCTTGAGGGGAGTGCAGCACAGATATACCAGAATGATGCCTGGACTCCAAGGATTAAATTACAAAAACAGATTACACAAACTAGGGTTGGACACCTTGGAATTTACATGGTGAAAGGGTGATTTGATCAAAGTTTTCAAGATATTAAGGGGAACAGATAGGGTAGATAGAGAGAAACTATTTCCGCTGGTTGGGGAGTAGTCTAAAATATTAGAGAGTCAGATCTTTCAAGAGTGAAATTTGGTAACACTTCTACACACAAAGGGCAGTAGAAATTTGGAATTCTTTTCCACAATCTAGCAAATTGTTAGAAAAATCAATTGATAATTTTGTATCGGATATTGATAATACATTTGATTAACAAACGTTTAAGGGATATGAGGCAAAAGGTGGCTATATGGAGTTAGATCACAGATCAGCCATGATCTCAATGAATGACGGAACAGGCACAAGGGGCTAAATGGTTTACTCGTGTTCCTATTTAAATATTCATTCCAATTTGGAATGATGGTTCAATTTAGATTAAATGGTTGCCAGCAACTCAAATGTTCCTGCACATAGCTGCAAAGGGAAGCTTCTCTTACAAAACTACATTTCAATCTTTTGCAAAATACAGGAAACCTGGCCTTTGTAAAGTGTCAGCAGAAAAGCAATTATGCTTTTTTTGGAGAGTGAGTAAACAAAAAACTCATTTTGGAATAAAATTGAAACATCTCAGGGATGGGGAATGTAAACCTTTCCGATTTTGAGCATTCAATTATTGATTACTGTATAATCAGTTGCAGAATAAAATCCCTGCTCCCTAGGGCCAATGAACAAAAAGTCATTAGAGTACAAAAGGAGACCATTCAGCCCATCGAGTCCCTGCTGGCTCTTTGAAGAGCAATCCAGTCAGTCCTATACCCTCACTCTATCCCTGCAAATTTATCTCCCTCAAGTGCCCATCCAGTTTCCTTTTGAAATCATTAATCATCTCCAATTCCACCACCGTCATAGGCAACAAGTTCCAGGTCATTACCATTCGCTGCATAAAAAAGCTCTTCCTCACATCCACCCTGCACCTTTTGCCCAAAACCACAAGGAGTGGGGTAGTGCTGTTAATAAAGGATGAGATCAGTACATTAGTAAGATAGGATCTTAGATCAGAAGATCAAGATGTATAGTCAGTTTGGATGGAGCAAAGAAACAGCAAAGGGCAGCAAACATTGGTAGGAGTTGTTTATAAGCCACAAACAGTAGTGGTAATGTAAGGCATGATATAAATCAGGAAATTAGAGGTGTATGTAACAAGTGTAATACAGTAATCATGGGGGATTTCAATCTACATATAGATTGGGTAAACTGAATTAGCATGAATGCTGTGGAGGACCAATTCCTGGAGTGTATACTAGATGGTTTTCTAGAACCGTATGTTGAGGAACTAACTAGAGAATGGGCTATTTTAGATCTAGTATTGTGCAATGAGAAAGGGCTAAATAATAATCTCGTTTTAAAAGAGCCTCTAGGGAAGAGCGACCAAATGATAGAATTTTACTTTAAGTTTGAAAGTGATGTCGTTCAATCCAAAACTAGGATTTTAAATCTAAACAAAGGAAACTATGAAGGTATGAGGGGCAAACTGGCTGTGGTAGATTGGGAAACTACATTAAAAAGGTATGACTGTAGACAGACAATGGCTAGCATTTAAAGAATACATAGTTTACAACAAATTTACATTCCTTTGAAGCACAAAAATCCAGCAGGAAAGGTGACCCAACCATGGCTAACGAGAAGTTAAATATTGTATTAGATTAAAGGAAGAAGCGTATAAAGTTGCCAAAAAAAGTAGTAAGCCCAAGGATTGGGAGCATTTACAATTTAGCAAAGGACGCCCAAGAAACTGATGGAGAAAATAGAATATGAAAGTAAACTAGTGAGAAACACAAAAACGGACTGTAAAAGCTTCTATAGGTATGTAAAAAGGAAAAGATTAGCAAAGACAAATGTGGGCCCACTACAGGCAGAGACAGAAGAATTTATAATAGGGAATAAGGAAATGACAGAGAAACTAAACAAACACTTTGAGTCTCTTCACAGAGAAAACCTCCCAGGAATACCAGAGAACCAAGGGACTAGTGAGAATGGGGAACTGAAAGAAATTAGTATTAGTAAAAACATAGTACTGGAGAAATTAATGGGACTGAAAGTTGATAACTGCCCTGGACCTGATGACCTACATCCCAGAGTGTTGAAAGAGGCTGCAGAGGCAGTGGATACATTGATCATCTTCCAAAATTCTACAGATTCTGGTACGGTTCCTGCAGATTGCAAGGTGGCAAATGTAACACCACTATTTAAGAAAGGGGCAAGAGAGAAAACGGGGAACTACAAACCTGCTAGCCTGACATCAGTAACGGAGAAAATGCTAGAATTTATTACAAATGATGTGATAATCTATTGTAAAAGGCTGTGATACCATTAGAAAATAATGGTAAGATTAGGCAGTCAACTTGGATTTAATGAAAGGGAAATTGTGTGGAGCATAAACACCAGCATAGACCTGTAGGGCCGGATGGTCTGTTTCCATGCTGTAACATTCTATGTAATAACTGCATACTTAGTGGAAGCCAATTAGAAGCGAGTGCCCAAGACCAATCTATATAAAATCATGTTTGACAAACCTGTTGGAGTTTTATTGAGGATGTAACTAGCAGAATAGATAAGTGGGGAAACCAGTGGATGTGGTGTATTTGGATTTTCAAAAGGCTTTCGAAAAGGTCCCACACAGGTTAGTAAGCAGAATTAGAGCACATGGGATTGGGGTAATATACTGGCATGAATTGAGAATTGGTTAATGAACAGAAAACAGACAGTAGGAATAAATGGGTCATTCCCAGGTTGTAACTAGTGGGGTACTGCAAGGATCAATGCTTGGGCCCCAGCTATTCATAATCTTGATCAATGATTTGAATGTGGGGATTAAATGTAGTATTTCCAAGTTTGCTGATGACATAAAACTAGGTGGGAATGCGAGTTGTGAGGAGGATGCAAAGTGGCTTCAAGGGGATTTAGACAGGCTAAGTGAGTGGACAGAACATGACAGATGGAATATAATGCGGAAAAATGTGAAGTTATCCACTTCAGTAAGAAAAACAGAAATGCAGAGTATTTCTTAAAATGGAGTGTGGAAAGTGTTGATGTCTAAAGGGACCTGCGTGTCCTTGTTCATAAGTCACTGAAAGCTAACATACAGTTGCAACAAGCAATTAGGTAGGCAATGGTATGCTGGTCTTTATAGCAAGAGGGTTTGAGTACAGGAGTAAAGAAGTCTTGTTGCAATTGTACACAGCCTTAGTGAGACCGCACCTGGAGTACTGTGTACAGTTTTGATATGCTTAACCAAGAAGGATATACTTGCCATAGAGAGTGTGCAATGAAGGTTCATCAGGCTGATCCCCTAGGGTGGCAGGATTGTCCTACGAGGGGAGATTGAGGAGACTGAGCCTATATTCTCTAGAGCTTAGAAGAATGAGAGGTTATCTCATTGAAGCATACAAAATTCTTACAGGGCTCAATGGGGTAGATGCAGGAAGGATGTTTTCCCTGGTTGGGGGCGTCTAGAACCAGGGGACAGAGTCTCAGAATAAGAGGCAGGCCATTTAGGACTGAGACGAGGAGGAATTTCTTCACTCAGAAGCTGGTGAATCTTTGGAATTCTCTACCCCAGAGGGCTGTGGAGGCTCAGTCATTGGGTATATTCAAGACAGAGATCGATAGATTTCTAGATATTAAGGATATCGAGGGGTATGGGGGCAGTGCGGGAAAATGGCTCTGAGGTAGATCAGTTATGATCTAGTTGAATGACCTACTCCTGCACCTATTTCCTATGTTATCAGTTTGGGCTAGCTTCAAACCCAGGTCTCAACACTGAAATGGGCAGGGTACGAAACCAACGTCCAAAAGTTTACGATACTATCAATTTTGACATTTGGTCCATTATTCCCATTAGTGTTTATATATTTAGCCACTGATTTTTTGCCCCTCCCTGGGATGGTTGCAGGAAAACTGGAAGGGGGGAGACAAAATTTTGTTTACGTAGAGCACAAATGCTGATACTAACTCGTTGGTTAAAACAGTATCTCCACTGCCCCTCCTCTTCCCCTGCACTAGGACTGAACTTATCTGCATCAAATTCCTGTATTTTTGTGTGCAAAAGAGGTGCAACTTTTAGACTGAAAGTTGCTTTTCCTCCGTCTAACCCCCCCCCCCAAAAAAAACACAGTAAAAGTATTTGAATAATACATGAAATTTCTTTTAAGCTAAACTCTTTTTTTTAAATCCCTCTCCATTTCTCAGGCTTGAAAGTATCTGATGCATCTGCTGCACTTGGGGAAATTCTTCTCTTGCACTTGCGAATACGAAGGCAAGAAAAAGCTCGCCACATAATTCTTCTGAAACCTCCAACTTTTATTTTGTGTAAATATTACTTTAGTCAGTGCTCATCCAAACTTTCCCCTCATCCCTTCCAAACTCCCAATGTACCGTATTACATGTCTCCTTGCATCCTGTTAAAGAACAAAACTCTGCACATTGTCACTTACTTTTACTCCTCAAAACTATACTTCCTTCTATCCACAAATCCAAAGGCTTTCATAACCCAAACTCATTATCCTATAAATCATGCTTTTAAAATACACTTATCAACTTTAGGGACCTGCACTATGAACCAAAGCCCTGAACTTTGTTTTCTCAGCTTGAAAATGTCATACAAATTCTAAAAGTCTTCACAATCCAATACATTTTCAACTTCCTCCAAGTTAAAAGAAACTTTTTAAGTTTTTAAAAAAGCTATCATAAATTATCAGGGCAAAAAGAATATCTAACTTTTTACTCAGAGTGCAGTCATTCCATGCATTATTTTAAACTGTAGTCAAGGCAGCCGACCATATTAGTTCTCCAAGTTCCTGTCAAATATCCCCTAGTGCAAATATCAATAGTGTTTTTCCTCCAAGTAGTTCTAAAATAGTCATTAATAATTGAGAATCTAGTGTGCTCTCGAATTGAAGTATATAAAAGTGACCTTGCAAAATAAGAACTACTTAGACTAAATGACCCAAGTGTCAATTTCCCTACGATCTAAACTATAAAAGATCCTGCATCTGTGCACACGAGTCAATTTTTATGACCACATTTAAAATGGGAAATGTTGATGTAAAACTGATCATGCAATAATTAAACCCTTCTCCATCCTCCAAAATTACAGACACAGCAGTGTGAATACTGCAGGAAAATGCAATTCCATCATGAACAAATTTATGTAAACATTTCCCATTACAAACTTTGACATAGAAATTTACAATGGAAACATAAAAATAAAGGATCGAATGTATGACTTCCAGATGGGTCTGAATTATGTTTGCTTCCCCCAATCTGATTATGCTCGTCACCTGAAGACAACACCAGTGCGTGAATCCCATGCATAACGCCACCGGAGATCAACTAATTGCACTGTTAAAACCCTCCTCAGTTCAGCACTTTATGTACTTAGCCAAGATACCCAATTCACCATTAATGGAATTTCAAGTCCACACTCTAGCTTTCTCCTAGCAAACACAGTTTGTACAGCAACACACTGGAGTTACCTCAGGTATTTTTACTACCACCCCCCAAAAAAAACAGACTAGGATTTCTTTTGGATCGCTGCACACAAATTGAAAATTTTGACTGGAAAACTCAGACATGCTCTGTAACTTCCCTCATTTCTGCACTAACCAAGATGATTATATTGAAATATTAGCTTCTTGGTACTCTGGTATTTGTTTAAAAGCACTTTCAGACCTTAAAGAAACATTTCCATTTACCTTTATTTTTTTGTTTAATTTGCAGCAGTATCGGTATAACATGGCCATGTTCAGAGGTCCAAAATCTGCATAGAAACTAGAGAACAAAAATGAAATAGGAACATGCAAAATTGAGAGCAGGTAACCAGCTGGTCCATCAGGCCTGCCCCTTACCATGATAGCTAGTATCATTCCCAAACACTTCTTTAGAGCCTCCGAACAATGTAAAGAGCCAGGTAGGCTCAATCAGTTTAAAAGCTTTATAACCATACTCGTTAATCAATGTAACAATGAATCTTAAGCCCCCATACAAATTAAATGGAAATTTGACAGCTTCTGTTACTTCTTCAATTTAAAGGCAAAGCTTCAACACACTTTTGATATTTAAATAAGTAACCATTTCCGTTCACTTATATGTTTAATAAAACATTGACTCGATAATCAAATTGTTCTGACAGATTTGGGGCAATGATGCGAAGTAACCAAGACACATCTAAGTTCTTAAGTCCTTTCAAAAGGGTTTACAGGAAATTAAAATTCTGGAAAGTCTCCAAAATAAACTCACTTTTCATACACAAGTTCATCATCAATGTTAAAATAATGCGTGTTCGCAGTGTTTTTGGGTTTATGTCGTAGAATAGCAAAATACAGCCGATCTGAAACACAAACAAAACATTATGAACATAATTGACCATAATAGATTAGGGATAAATAGTGGCCGCACATTTGCAAACTACATGAAACAGAAATGCGTTTTTCTTCACGCACACAAACAACTATACCCATGGTTCAGGCGCTTTACGATAGGCTACTGCCGAAGTTCGAGCCATTTAAAATTTAAAACCGCCATACCTTAAATCATTGAGTTTACGGAGCAGAAAGCTGCATTTCACTACGACATATTTTAAAACCACACCGAACTACACAAGTCATCACCTTTTATAAACTCCGCCGCATTAAGCAGCTCCTCTCCATCCGCCATTCTACAACTTAGACAAAAACGAAACAAAGCTGCAGAAACTTTTCTGCTCGCTTCTGGTTGCAGAGATACACTTCAGTTGCAAAACTAAAAAAAAAAGTCTCAAAAAAAGTTAATACTACACGCGGGTCTCGTCCAAGGTCAATTTTCATAGCACTTCACTTTGGGTGAGAAATACTTGCAGCAAACTGTGCTGATATACCGGCAGGAGAGGAAATATTAAAAGTCCTGCCACTGTTTTAACAGTTACCGCATCACCCCCAAGGTTTAAAAGTCAAACTACTTCCCACTTCGCCCTCCTGTCCGTCAATCAGAGCTGCGAACCGGCCCCACTCCCCATTGGCCAAGCGGCGTCTGATTGACAGTGGGCTGCAGCCCGTAACACCAAACCATCGCGAGCTACTGAATACGAACCCGCCTATTGGAACGTGACCCTGATGGTTGCCAAGGCAAACCACGTTTCGTCACCAATTAGGTCCGCCCCTCTTCAGTATTGACATCACAAAACTTTACACCTGATGTCAGTGGAGCTGCTGCAGCCGTGAGCATTATTGGGAGTAAAGACAAGTTTCTGATATGCAGAGGGAACAGAAGCAATACCTTTAGGCCAGCGAGCAGGATATTTGTTTAAAATTCGGAGGTTGTGAGGGCACTATCAGACTTAGTCATTGAAGTCCGTGTCAACATTTAAGCATAGGTGACTGAAAAGGGAAAATGAATCATAGAATGATTACAGCACAGGAGGCTATTTGGCCCGTCTTGTCCATGCTGGCTCTCTGCAAGAGCATCTCACTCCCCCGCCCCTTCCCCATAGCTCTGCAATTTTCTCTCTCGTCAGGTGCTTGTCCAATTCCCTTTTGAAAGCCTTGTTTGAATTTGCCTCCATCACATGGTCAGGCAGTGCATTCCTGATTCTAACCACTTGCTGTCACCATTGAATCTTTTGCCAAACACCTTAAATTGTGTCCTCTGGTTCTCAACTCTTCTGCCAATGGGAGCAGTTTCCCACCATCTAGTCTGTCTTGATCCCTCAAGGCTTTGAACACCTCTAGCAAATTTCTCTCAAACTTCTCCAAGGAAAACAATCTCAGCTTCTCCAATCTATCCATGTAACTTAAGTCCCTCAACCCTGGAACCATTCCTGTAAATCTTTTCTGCACCTCCAGTTGAGGCCAAACCAACATTTTATAAAGGTTCACCATAACCTTTCTTTTGTACTCTATGCCTCTATTTATGAACCCCAGGATCCTGTACGTCTTTTTAACCACTTTCTCAACACTTTGTGCACCTATATTCCAGGTCTTTCTGTTCCTGCACTTCCTTTAAAATTGTTCCATTTTATATTGCCTCTCCTCGTTCTTCCTACCAAAATGTTAAAGCAGCATCGTCAGCAAAGAGGAGTTCCCTGATGAGGACTTTCCGTACTTTGGACTTCGCTCTTAGACGGGCAAGGTTGAACAACCTGCCCCCTGATCTTGTGTGGAGGAAAATTCCTTCTTCCACTACACCACTACACAACATTATAATGAATATAAACAACATGGACCTGTTAGGCCAAATGGCCAGTTTTCTGTGCTGTAAATACTATGTAAAAGTCTTTTATCTTGTAGGTTACGACTGAGCTTGGAGGAATGCACTGTCTTTATCTAGTTCCACTACTGCACTGGTCACAACGCAAGTTTAAATGTTTTGCCCAGTTACTGATACAGCCAATTACATACTTTATCTATACTAGTTTCAGAATAAAAAAATGTAACAAAATTGATTATAAAACAAGGCTTATTCAAGAAAGATGCAAAGCTTAACAGTTTGAAATATGGAAATATAAATACATACCCTTCTAAAATAACCTCACACACACACCAGTTAAAGGGAAAAAAATGAGAAAAATGAAAAACTGGCTCTGCAGAGATTAACTCTTAAAAAACACTTTGGTCAAGTTATTGTCAATTCTTGAAGAAAAAGGATAAGATATGGAACGTTCCAGACGGCCTTTGGGTCTGGCGTCCAGGTACACAGACAGTTGTCACTGGGATCTTTCTGGAGCAGTTCAGTTCAGGAGATGTCGAGTAGTCGTCTTTCAGGGAGAATTACTGCATCCGTGATTTCAGCTATCACGCTAGATTCTCAGAAGATTTTCCAAAATAGGTGGAAAAGGATGAATTTGGGGAGGTGGGGGTCACCTCTTAGCAGGCTACACACCAACTGAGCATTCAAACAGTCCAGCCCCAAATCAGAAAACCAAAATTCCTGACAACCACAAACCTAGACATGTGACTTCTCTGTAAACAACTCCAATAGCCAGCAAGGCTCCTTATGTTTATTTTAGCATTTCATTGGATTTTTTTCTTTTAGAAAATACTTACTGGAAGAGACAAAGTGTCCTTCCAGTAACCCTTTTTAAAGGGAACAAATCCAGGCATCTCCTCAGTCTTTCAAATGAAAGTATTTTCACAATCTTTTAAACACAGGTCCTCAAAAAAATAATGGAAGCACCTTCATGATGTGTACCACCAACCAAATTGCAGAACCAGAGACAACTATCTTTTCAAACAAGCATGTAATCATTAACTGCAAAGTACTACTTGGCACATCAGCAGTTTCTGCAGGAAGGCTTTGCCAAGACAAACCAAGAATTTCCACTTGTACTTTATACCCACTTTCAAACCAGCATGTCCCACAACTCACCATCAGTACCACAATAAATGCACTTTTTTTCCCCCTCACAATATCATTCTTTGCTGGAATTGGAGCTTCTGGAGAGTTGTTCAAATGGCCATAAGAAAGATTCCAGCATTCAGCCCTGTTACACTGGAGGACCTAAAGAGGGAGGTGAGTCAAAGGAGGGAATATCTCTGCAGTAGTAGGACACTCACTCTACAACTAGAGGCTGAAGCTGCCTTTGAAGACATCACTTAATAAATAAATGCCTTCACCCAGGTCTGCCTGATTCACGTAAGGAAAGAGTCCTGTTGCATCAGAAGTGCCAAGTTAAATCAACTCACTTTACCATACGTGTACATTCCTAGTTCACATGGCACACTATAACTCACATTTGCTGTACCTTACAGAACCATAATGCACAGTCCCTGTGCCATACACTGTCATTTTATATATGATGCATGGACATTGATACTGGGGGATAAAATAGCTCTGCACAGATTCCCCACAAAGAACTTGCATTTATTGGACATCAGGACATCCCAAAACATTTCACAGCCAATGCATTATTTTTCAAACGCAGTCACTGTTGTAATCTAGGGAAACACAGCAGCTGATTTATATGGAGAAAGGTCCCATAAACAGCAAGATAAATGACCATATAATCTGTTTTGGTAGCAGGAAAAGCTGCACACAAATGAATGGAAGAAATATGTACCAGGAGGGAACACTTATAACACACAGGAGCTTGCTCTGCCCACAATCCAACCTGTCCATCATTGCGCTCTGCTCACAGGCGAAGAACATCCACTACTATTGAAAGAGAATGAGGACAGGTGGGGGCCAGTCGAACTCCAGCAGCTAACAACATAGCCACTGTCTGAGGGATGCATTACAAATCTCAATCTTTTCCTTTTCCAGTGGGTCTTTTCCAAGATGATGCAACAGGAGGGATTGCAGAACCAGTCCAAGCCCATCACAGTACACCGTGACAAGCTCTGGCACTGGCTGAAACATAAATCAGGTGGACAGAAGCAAGTGGCAGAAGAGGAAACAACTATGAACCTACAACTGTTTGCCAGTAGTGTGGAGAAAGGACTTGTATCCTCCTGGATCTGCCTTCAAAGGGGTGACAATGCAGGAGCAGAAGCGTACCTCTGCCATCACTACAGACCTGCAGGAAAGATTTATATAAATGCAGATCATGGAGCAATTGCCGTCTTTATGACCCCGAAAGGGCTGAGGGAACAAGGACAACAGAGATTCCTCTCTCAAATACAGTGACTGGTGTCACCGAATCACTTTTAGGACCCCATAATAACAGTCTGTCACTGCTAGATTTGATTGACATGGTAGCGAAATGGGCCTCATTGAATCACCACCATGTATTCAATTTTGTATTCATGTCCTGAAAACTCAACCAGTTATTTCACAGGAGCACTCAAATAGTTTCAGCACAGTGGACTGCTGCAGAATATAACTGGAGTGGCTGGTTCCTTTGAAAAAGCAATTGATTCATAGTGGTAAATAATCAACCGCACACTTATAGAATGGAATACCTTCTTGTTCACAAAAATATCGGGATTCTCATGTAGATTTTTTTTTAAGTTCTAAAGTAGTTGAGGTCAGTTTCAAACACATGCAGCCATTGTACGAGGACGTTATCTCCACAATGTGAGTATTAAAACAGGGATAAGGCAAGGCCGACAGCATGGTTTCTGTTTGGACAGAGAAAATTGCCAATGGAAAAATCAGGCACAGCGAGTCAGAGCCCAATTTTCAGATCCCCACACACTGCCAGCGATGTTCTGCGCTGTGTGCAGAACATCAGGGACTTTCTCTCAAAAAGTGTTTTCCCTCACCATATCTCCAAAAATAAAAATTACTGCACTTACTCCACCTACCCTGAAGGTGCTGATTCATACTGCCGTTAGTATCTGTTGCCTTTGGTCATTCATCATGTATTGCTCCAGACAGAAAGTGTCAGCTATTTATTCAACATGGGGCGGCACAGTGGCACAGTGGTTAGCACCGCAGCCTCACAGCTCCAGTGACCCGGGTTCAATTCTGGGTACTGCCTGTGTGGGGTTTGCAAGTTCTCCCTGTGTCTGCGTGGGTTTCCTCCGGGTGCTCCGGTTTCCTCCCACATGCCAAAGACTTGCAGGTTGATAGGTAAATTGGCCATAATAAATTGCTCCTAGTATAGGTAGGTGATAGGGAAATATAGGGACAGGTGGGGATGTGGTAGGAATATGGGATTAGTGTAGGATTAGTATAAATGGGTGGTTGATGGTCGGCACAGACTCGGTGGGCTGAAGGGCCTGTTTCAGTGCTGCATCTCTAAATAAAAATAAAATAATAAATAAATAATAAAAATAAAATAAATTTAAAAAACTAAAACTAAATAAAATGAGGGCAATATGACCAAGCTCCATTTTATCCTCATCAGACACCCATACTGCTCCAAAGCAGTCCCTGGATAATAACTGGGCTTAGGAATTCCTTCACCCAGCAGAACTGAAGCCAATTGTAGCAGCTGAACTACCTTCCCTTCTCAGCATCAGACTATCTTCGCACTCTGCAAAATATTTATTCTTCTCCACTTTAGCTGCTCATGCTGAGCTTTAGCAGAAAAGGTACAGCAATGCAGATGGTTGGAAAATAAAACCACGAGACCCCAGGGAGATTAATTGCAGCTGGCCAAGGACTTGAAGGATTGGTAACAGCCCTGATAATTGTAAGTCATTGTGGGAGCATTCCTCACCAATTGTCAATAATTAAAAATCTGCAGTAAAACAGAAGTACAACTTTCTAAAGGTAACAGAGAAAATAATTGAGAGCAGCATGGGGTGAAGAGAGTTAAATGCACTACAGAAAATATCAAAGTATCTAAAAGCAACACTGTATTTTTTACATTTCCCCCCCCCCCCACCCCCTTGTAATGACGGAGCTATTCTATGGTAAATAGGGAATAATGAAAAACTAAGACACGAGAAGTATGTGGTACTATCAAAGTACTTTTCAGAATATCAATATTTTGTAAAAAAAAAGTATTAACACACCCAATATAACTCATTTCATGAATTTTAAAGCCTGTACTATTCAAATTACCCAAAATAATTCTAAATTCTGTAGTTTTGAAGGTTATTTGTCTCCCTCTCTCCTTTCTTGCCATTCAGACCCCAGATGTAGGTAGAAAATGGTTAAGTATTTCAAAACTCCTCACTGAAATCAAAAATGTTAATGCAATTTTAAGACTTTGTGGTCTGGAAAAGAGCATTACTGAGATACATACCTTTACATGGTGACATGGAGGCAGAGGGAGAAAGAGGCAAAGGCAGAAACAGAGCTCTAGAGCATTACTGATTTAAAGATCCTGGTAAGATTTTGTTTGTTATATGAAAAAATTAAAAGCATTTCTTCCTTTCTTGTCAAAAACAAGGCAATGGGCTATAATTTACTATCAGAATGAATTTAAGGCATGTGCCATTAGTTAGACTTGTCATTGCACGTTTAGGTAATAAAAATTATAAATTATTTGCATGGGAAGTTGCTGAAAGTTTGGGCTAATATCAGAGAGAAACAGGTATCTGGGACTCAAGTGAACAGGGCAGAACAGTGGTGCAGCGGTTAGCACCGCAGCCTCACAGCTCCAGCAACCCGGGTTTGGCTCTGGGTACTGCCTGTGTGGAGTTTGCAAGTTCTCCATGTGACTGTGTGGGTTTCCGCCGGGTGCTCCGGTTTCCTCCCACAGCCAAAGACTTACAGGTTGATAGGTAAATTGGCCATTGTAAACTGCCACTAGTGTAGGTAGGTGGTAGGAGAATTGAGGGAAGGTGGGGATGTGATAGGGAATATAGGATTAATGTAGGATTAGTATAAATGGGTGGTTGATGGTCAGCACAGACTCGGTGGGCCGAAGGGCCTGTTTCAGTGCTGTATCTCTTTATGACTGTGTATCTCTTCAACTAATCAGATTGAAGGATTGTGAAATTTATAGCACGAAGACTGCAAAGGAAGAGCAAGTTAGAATGGGTGAATTCAATGTCAAATTAGGTACAGAACGAGACACGAACATACGAATTAGGAGCAGGAGTAGGCCACTCGGCTCCTCAAGCCTGCTCCACCATTCAAAAAGATCATGGCTGATCTGCTTGTAGCCTCCACATTCCTGCCTACTCCGATAACCTTTCACCCTTTTGCTTATCAAGAATCTATCTATCTCTGCCTTAAAAATATTCAAAGACTCTGTTTCCACCGCCTTTTGAGAAAAAGAGTTCCAAAGACTCACGACCCTGAGAAAAAAATGTCTCCTCATCTCAGTCTTTAAATGGGCAATCCCTTATTTTTAAACAGATATAAAGAGAGGAAAATAAAGACTGAATAGAGACAAAAAAGAAACAAAGGAAAAGTTTTTAAAAATTAACATCTTTAAAATCTCCAACTACAATTAAAAGCTGAAGAAATGTGACTCATGACTTCTAATAGTACATTTTCAACGCCAGGGAGATTGTTTGCCAATAATTAACACTTATCACGTCATTTGAAGGGTACTTAGATTGAAATGGATAAGATTTGACTTTGAGGAGAGTTTACTTTATCTCTGTCATACAAGTGCAGCAGCTTTATGCCAATGTATTTCAATGGTGAGGCAGACAGCGAGATGCCATTTTCGCGAAGCTAATGGCCAAGTGACAAATCTCCAACAACTACTTCTGGATTTCTGCGTTTAACCGCACATCTGCCCTCGCTTGAAGTTGTAGTATTCTTGCATAAATAACAGCAAGCACCATTAGCCTCAATGCAGTTTCATTTCATCCTTTGTCTTATCCGACGCAACAAAAACTTTTTCTCTTCCATTCAGGTGTTAACGAACGCAAGCTTCTGCAGCTCATGTGTACCAACGTCCCTCCAGATCCTTCTTCCCCTTCACTTCCCTCTGACCCTATCCTTTCTCCTAATCTGACCCCTTGCCTTGTATTCACTACACCGTCTGACCTTCCCACCTCTGACGCTGAACAACCTGTACTTAGCAAGGGACTCTGTTTAATCCCCTTATGCCCACCTCAATGAATTTCACACTCGGCATGACGTTGAGCTCTTCAGTCTCTGGACTCACTTCTTTGGTCAGGAGTCCTCCCCCTGATCAGTGGACCCTTTCACTCACCTCCAGTATTCTCCCTTCATCTGGATCCCTCCCTCCGGCCACTTACCCACTCTTGATCTCTTCATTGAGAACTGTCGACATAACATGGGCCGTCTCAATTTCTCCACTTTCCTCCTCATTAACCCCTCTCCCTCCAAACATGCTGTATTCCGTTCTCTCAGGTCTAACCCCAATATTGTGATCTCTGTAGTTTCATTAGCCTCACTGTTATTTGGTAGTAAATTATGGTCAACTAAAAATAGCTGCACTTACTGCATTGACCCGGAGTTAAGCTTTCAACTCCATATCCAGAGGGTGTCTGCCATGACATGTTAGCTTGGGGACTGGAGGAAAACACTCCTACTACTCCAAGCCAATAAGTAGTAGTGGAAAAGCACTTAGTTGCTGAATCTGGCCCTTTTTGCCTCCCCTCAGCTGCCAGTTTTCCTGAGCCCTGGGAAACCAGGCCCACAATCATTAAATGTAAAAATCTGCCAAAAGCT
Source organism: Heterodontus francisci (assembly GCF_036365525.1). Taxonomy (NCBI): domain Eukaryota; kingdom Metazoa; phylum Chordata; class Chondrichthyes; order Heterodontiformes; family Heterodontidae; genus Heterodontus; species Heterodontus francisci. Next base: position 123,740,898 of record NC_090374.1, read on the forward strand.
GAGGCATGCAACTTCATTAACATATTTAAATTAATGATCCATCTCAAGAACAGGTTACTCATCTCCGCCTCAATTAAATTGGAAGGTATATTCGCAACAAGTTGGGTTTCAGATTTTAATCTCCACACATCTCTCTTGCTCATCCTAGGGTTTAAAATAAAAGTAAAATACTGTGAATGCTGGAAATCTGAAATAAAAACAGAAAATGTTGGAAATACTCAGCAGGTCTGGAAGCATCTGTGAAGAAAGAAGCAGAGTTAACGTTTCGGGTCAGTGACCTTTCATCAGGTTCTGATGAAAGTTCACAGACCTAAAATGTTAAATGGGGATTAAAATACCTCCCTATGTCTCAGTGAAGCACCTCAGGACTTTTATCTACATTAATGGCAGTATATAAATGCAAGCTACTGCTTTTTTTTGTAGTAATTGTAGTAGCAGTACTTAAACACATACCATACTCCGAGTTTAGTGACCTAAAATGTGGAATCATTTCAAATAGCAAAAACATTCACTAGGCAACGTAATTGACAGATGCTAAACTGACTTTTCCAAAGTAATTTTGTGCAGTTCTGCAAAAGGACAATTTTTACAGGGTCCCAAATACCGTTAGTATTATTCTGAATATTAAAATATTCCATCACAGTTGAAAACTAAGGAACTGAATCCAGGCTAGTGGAGACCTCTGCTTTCAAAGCCTGCATAGCCATAATGCTGTGTCTTCTGTTATATTCAGTGGATCTTGAAATTCAGTGCACACTGAACATCTTAAAGGACAACAAATTACAAAATCAATTAATGAATAATTATTTAATTGATGTTGGAAAAAATATATACTGTGGTAAAAAGCATTGTGGGCATGTCTCCAAGAACAAGAAGCTCAGCACTACTGTAAATAGTGATGTATTTCAGTTTAAAGAACATAATGATACAGTAGGAAAAATTATAGCAAGACATTTTGTATACAGCGCATAAGACAATAGACAAGCATTGAGTAATTTACTGTTCACATTGGCACCTTAGAAAGTTGAGTGCAAGATTACAATTTCCATGGTGATGGAAAGCAATAACTTTTGATTTATAGGGTTTTTAAATTATTGCATGTGACGACTGATTTATAGTATAGAACTGGAATTATAAATCACCTTTGATGTATTTGGTACGAGTAGGTAAGTTGACTGAAGACTTATTTTAAACTAAAAGTGTTAGAATGCTCATTATTTTAAATTATATTTAGACAGAGTTATTGGACTGTGACTGTATGACTTGTTCCAATGGAATGGGCTTTTATTCTGCATTAATGCCTTATAGTAGCCTTTATAGCCACACCAGGCGCTGCTCCACAAACCACTGACCACCTCTAGGCACTTACCCATTGTCTCCCGAGACAAGGAGGCCAAAGAAGAAAAAGAAGAATGCCTTAGCCAGTTGCAGCCACTAATTAGCCAGTTTGCCTCACAAACCTTATTGAGTTTTTCGAGAAGGTGACCAAACAGGTGGATGAGGGTAAAGCAGTGGATGTGGTGTATATGGATTTCAGTAAGGCGTTTGATAAGGTTCCCCACGGTAGGCTATTGCAGAAAATACGGAAGTATGGGGTTGAAGGTGATTTAGAGCTTTGGATCAGAAATTGGCTAGCTGAAAGACAGAGGGTGGTGGTTGATGGCAAATGTTCATCCTGGAGTTTAGTTACTAGTGGTGTACCGCAAGGATGTGTTTTGGGGCCACTGCTGTTTGTCATTTTTATAAATGACCTGGATGAGGGTGTAGAAGGGTGGGTTAGTAAATTTGCGGATGACACGAAGGTCGGTGGAGTTGTGGATAGTGTCGAAGGGTGTTGTAGGGTACAGAGGGACATAGATAGGCTGCAGAGCTGGGCTGAGAGATGGCAAATGGAGTTTAATGCGGAGAAGTGAGAGGTGATTCACTTTGGAAGGAGTAACAGCAATGCAGAGTACTGGGCTAATGGGAAGATTCTTGGTAGTGTAGATGAACAGAGAGATCTTGGTGTCCAGGTACATAAATCCCTGAAAGTTGCTACCCAGGTTAATAGGGCTGTTAAGAAGGCATATGGTGTGTTAGCTTTTATTAGTAGGGGAATCGGGTTTCGGAGCCACGAGGTCATGATGCAGCTGTACAAAACTCTGGTGAGGCCGCACCTTGAGTATTGCGTGCAGTTCTGGTCACCGCATTATAGGAAGGATGTGGAAGCTTTGGAAAGGGTGCAGAGGAGATTTACTAGGATGTTGCCTGGTATGGAGTGAAGGTCTTACGAGGAAAGGCCGAGGGACTTGGGGTTGTTTTCGTTGGAGAGAAGGAGGAGGAGAGGTGACTTAATAGAGACATACAAGATAATCAGAGGGTTAGATAGGGTGGATAGTGAGAGTCTTTTTCCTCAGATGATGATGGCAAACACGAGGGGACATAGCTTTAAGTTGAGGGGTGATAGATATAGGACAGATGTCAGAGGTAGTTTCTTTACGCAGAGAGTAGTAGGGGCGTGGAACACCCTGCCTGCAACAGTAGTAGACTCGCCAACTTTAAGGGCATTTAAGTGGTCATTGGATAGACATATGGATGAAAATGGAATAGTGTAGGTCAGATGGTCGGTGCAACATCGAGGGCCGAAGGGCCTGTACTGCGCTGTAATGTTCTAATTCTAATTATCCAGTTTAAAATAGAAAAGTGAAAGTACTTCCCGCCTCATAAGGTGGCTCAAGGTTTAGCCAAGAAGCTGGTTCAAGTAATATTTAAATGCTATCTTGCCAATGATAATTATATTTTAATAAATCTGTAAAAACATTTAATCCCTGAGCAGTAAGAGAAGTTAGGATTTTTATTTAACACATCAAAACACCAGAGACTAGTTTACATGGTCACAGGCAGCAATGTTTAAACAGCAAATTCAAAGTGGAAGCTCATTCTCAGCATCAGTATTAGTTTGCCACCATTAGTCTTTATTTAAAGAGTAGTACTTAATGTCACCACCAGTAGAATACTCCAGATTTACAAATGAACTCTTTCACAACCTTTTATACTGCAAAATCAAATCAATTAATAAAATTTAAAAACACAAAACTGTCCCCTCATAACCAGTGAAAACGTGTTGTGATACAAAACACACCAATGTATTAATTTACCCATATCATATTTCTTTTGGGCCTCCTTATCTCGAGAGACAATGGATACGCGCCTGGAGGTGGTCAGTGGTTTGTGAAGCAGCGCCTGGAGTGGCTATAAAGGCCAATTCTGGAGTGACAGGCTCTTCCACAGGTGCTGCAGAGAAATTTGTTTGTTGGGGCTGTTGCACAGTTGGCTCTCCCCTTGCGCCTCTGTCTTTTTTCCTGCCAACTACTAAGTCTCTTCGACTCGCCACAATTTAGCCCTGTCTTTATGGCTGCCCGCCAGCTCTGGCGAATGCTGGCAACTGACTCCCACGACTTGTGATCAATGTCACACGATTTCATGTCGCGTTTGCAGACGTCTTTATAACGGAGACATGGACGGCCGGTGGGTCTGATACCAGTGGCGAGCTCGCTGTACAATGTGTCTTTGGGGATCCTGCCATCTTCCATGCGGCTCACATGGCCAAGCCATCTCAAGCGCCGCTGACTCAGTAGTGTGTATAAGCTGGGGATGTTGGCCGCTTCAAGGACTTCTGTGTTGGAGATATAGTCCTGCCACCTGATGCCAAGTATTCTCCGAAGGCAGCGAAGATGGAATGAATTGAGACGTCGCTCTTGGCTGGCATACGTTGTCCAGGCCTCGCTGCCGTAGAGCAAGGTACTGAGGACACAGGCCTGATACACTCGGACTTTTGTGTTATATCATATACAGAGATATAAAAGATAAGGACCATCCTTCAGATATGACTGGGGCTCATTTTCCATTAGTTTTTCCATAGATTCATAATGGCACAGGAGGAGGCCATTCAGCCCATTAAGTCAATTCCGGTTTGCTGCAGAGCAATCCAATCAGTCCCATTCCCGAGCTCTATACCTGCAGCCCTGTAAGTTTATTTTCCTCAAGTGCCCATCCAATTTCCTTTTGAAATCATTCATCCTTTCCACTTCCACCACCCTCGTAGACAGTGTGTTCCAGGTCATAGAAACATAGAAAATAGGAAGAGTAGGCCATTCGGCCCTGCTCTGCCATTCAAAAAAAGATCAGTTCTGACTGTCTAATTCAGTACCCTGTTCCTGCTTTCTCCCCACATCCCTTGATCCCTTTGGCATTAAGAAATATATCTATCTCCTTCTTGAACATATTTAATGACTTGGCCTCCACTGCCTTCTGTGGTAAAGAATTCCACAGGTTCACCACTCTCAGTGAAGAAATTTCTCCTCATCTCGGTTCTAAATGGCATACCCCGTATCCTGAGACTGTGACCCCTGGTCCTGGTCTCCCCAACCATCGGGAACATCCTCCCTGCATCTAGCCTGTCTAGTCCTGTTAGAATTTTATAGGTTTCTATGAGATCCCCTCTCATTCTTCTAAACTGTAGTGAATAAAGGCCTAGTTGACCCAATCTCTCCTCACACGTCATTACCACTTGCTGCATAAAAAAGTTCTTCCTCACATTTCCCCTGTATCTCTTGCCCAAAACCTTAAATTTGTGTTCCCTAGTCCTTGTACCATCAGCTAATAGAAAGAGCTTTTCTTCGTATACCCTATCCAAACCGGAGAGAATTTTGTACACTTCTATCAAATTTCCCTTCAATCCCCTTTGCTGCAAGGAGAACATCCCCAGCTTCTCCAACCTAACCTTGCAGCTAAAATCCCAGTTTGTAAAATATTAAAGTTACAATCCTCAATGGTTTAAAATTCAGATATACCCCCTCAGTTAGGTGTCAGCCATGGCTCAGTGATAGCAGAAGATTGTGGCTTAAACCCACAATCTGAGACTGGACCATAAAACCTCTGCTGACATTTCAGTGCAGCACTGAGGGAGTGCTGCACTGGCAGAGGTGCTGACGTTTGTATGAGATGCTAAACTGAAACCCCGCCTGCCTCTCACATGGATGCACAAGATCCCATGCAACTATTTTGAGGAAGAGGAAGGTAGTTCTGGTGTCCTGGCCAAAATTTATCTCTCAATCAACATCATGGAAAAAAAAACTGGTTATCTGGTCAGTATCACATTGCTGTTTGTGGAACCTTGCTAAGTGAAAATTAGCTGCCGCATTTCTTACATTGCAACACTGTCTATATTTTCAAAGTACTTGGCTTTGGGATGTCCTGAGGTCATGAAAGGTACTATATAAATGCAAGTCATTTATTCTTTTTTTCCTTTCTATTTCAATGACCCCAGATCCTCATGAACAATTGTGTGACCATCAGGTGCAGAGCCTCAGGAATACTACTTAAGCCATCTGTTTAATTAGTAACCTCTTCAAATGAAAAGACAGAAGTGGTGGAATTTCAGATGCTCAAAGGCCTGAGTTTACAATACTTTTTAGTAAGAGGCCCAGCAGCTGACCATATTTTCTCACATGTACTGTTAACTTTAAAACAAATAGGTGACTAAATCTGCTTACATAGAGGCCTTGGCGCCAAACTTTCATTACACGATTGTGACATTTCATTTTGACACACATATTGCTTGTATAGCTGAAAGTTCTCATTGTTCCGAAATGTAATTAGTGGGTAGGGCAATATGAGAAAATATTTGCAGTGTAAAAGTACTCCCTGTATCTAGGTTTTGTGAAGCTGAAGAAAATCTATGTTGTAGGGAATATTTGTAATACTAACCTGCTTTCTCCTCTCCCACCCGCCCCCCCCCCCATCATTTCCCAAAAAACAGATGGAAATTCACCATTTTAGACCCCCTCGTCTGCAGAGAGCTGTTCTACCGATATCAATTTCAAGCAACATCAATATGCAGCTCCACTGGAAATCCTACGCATCATATCTGGGCTGGTCTGGATCCTGATTAGAAATAAAATTCTGTATGGGCTCAATGAACAGCTGTATTTAACTGGCACTTAATTCTACTATCTCAGCAGCATCCTTAGTGGCATGCAAGGGTAGCACTGATGGCAATCTTTGTTGTGTGTTGTTGTTGTATTTTGTAGCATGGCTGGGGCGTTCTGGAGAAAGTTGACCTTATCCTGAGTCTGAGACGAAGAACTCTATTATTTACATAATACCATATACACACTAATCAAGCCACCTAAGCTAGCATCCTTCATGTTGCTACCTCTTCTTCTCTCAAGCCTAACCTCATGTGACTGTTACATCATCACTCTTACAGTAGGAGGGGTTACTCTTGCCATCTTCAGCATTAACTCTTTACATCCTTATACTACAATCTACAGGGTGAACAGTGCAGTTGCTTGCTGACAGGTCTTGTCTCTGATGTCAGTGGAGCAAATCATTCTAAAGAAAGGAGTAGGTTAAAATCATGAATAAATAACCAGATATGAGTTCTTTTTTCATGATAGGCTTCCTTGTTGTGCATTACTGCTTACCTTTACCAAATTTAGTGTATAATTTTGCTAAAATTCCAGTTTGTGCCATCATTAACAGCAACATTTCACTGCTGCGTGCCAATCGAGGCAGCAGCACCAGCACCAATGTATCTTAGAGTCTCTGCTGCTTTTACAGTGCGATTGATCTGTAATCTACCAAACCAACACAAAAAAAAAAGAGGAATTTCAAGTACAAGTTATGTCCAATGCAAATAGAGTTTCCAGGATCTTTTGCGATGGTTTGAAAACAAACATCACTTGAACAGCCAGCCCTGCTCACAAAACTGGCTGTGCCCTCAGATCAAATTAATCACTGCAAGTTTCTGGCTCTTCAAGGAGACTCTTAAAATTAAGCCAGTACTTTAGGGTTCAAAGACATCAATAGGCACGTTTTAAAAGCTTTTGAATCTAATTTAATATACTAAGAAACTGACCACTGTAACTTGTAAATGGTTCTATGTAGTTTTTCCAAAGTCATTGTCTGTTATTTAAAATCAGGTTACTCGCAATTCTTTTTAAATTATATTCTAAGAAGCAACTGATTCATACAGATTTTATGTTTCCCGATATGCAAATGAGCTTGTGCAGAAACTTGAGTAAAAAAACTTTGCAAAACTCGCTCAATTTGTGCCCGTATCACCGATTGCAACCAAAGCGGAAATTCTTGACCAGTTATGAAGCAGCTGAAGATGGTTGGGCCTCGGACACTACCCTGAGGAACTCCTGCAGTGATGTCCTGGAGCTGAGATGATTGACCTCCAACAACCACAAGCATCTTCCTTTGTGCTAGGTACGACTCCAACCAGTGGAGAGTTCCCCCCCCCGATTCCCATTGACTTCAGTTTTGCTAGGGCTCCTTGATGCCATACTCGGTCAAATGCTGCCTGGATGTCAAGGGTAGTCACTCTCACCTCACCTCAACCACCCCAGCCACAAGATCACAAGTTCAACTTGCAACCATATAGTCAACAAGGACAATAACCTCCACTCCACAATGCAAGTCTTTCACTTAAAATTACACTCATGCAGAAGATGACCTCCATATTTTAAAACAGCAAAATAAAATAGTTTATATAATAGTTTAATCATAACACCTAGGTATCATAAAACACGAGATTCTTCAATTTATGTTCATTTGTTTTGCACTTCAATTATGACTCAAACCAGAAAAAATGTTTTTTTTGTCCACTCTTCTCTGCTTTCGCACTTTCACACTATATTCTCCAAATAAAATGACTGGGCAGCACCTGCCTATTGATTTGCTATATTTGCAATCGATCTTTGGAATACTCCAAATTTCTTCATGCAATCCATTTTCTAATAGCCAGTAAAGAGGCTACTGTAATGCTCAGAAGTGAAATAGTCATGTTTTTTTTTAGCAGATATGTTGGTGGTCTGCTTCCACAATTATGGAGAAGTTGATGTGATAAAATAGGGAAATTTCTATACTTTATATTCCACAAATTGAGAGACAGGATAACCACATTCCACCGCCACACCACCTCCTGTGAGCAGATTGGTCACCCATCCCTCATCCATTAAAACCAGAAGTGGGCAGGTTCGAGGTAGATTGGGTTCCTGTTTCAGATATTTTTGAATTTTAACCTCTGCACCAATCCCAACCCACCCATTTTTGTTAAGGCTCAGCCCATTGTTTCTCTGGTGGTGACACGTCACTGCCCAGTTTCAATTCAATGAGCACATCTGTCCAAATGGGTTTTCTTTACTTGTGTATATTTCTGTTTATAAATTAAAAACTGTTACAAATACTGACTGATAACTGCAGAAAAATTGCATTTAATCTCAGTAATTACTGAACCATTAAAAATGTATTTTGAGGAAGACAATTAATATTCAGACATTAACCCCCTCACTCAAAATGTGGAATCTTCAAAAGAAATGTAGATAGCATGAAGGAATTCCACATAATAAATCACAATTAAATTTTAATTTTCTCTGAAAATCTGAAGTCCATGGGATGACTGGAAATTTTTGTCTTCCAAATAAAATATTGCATTAAGATCTGCTAAATGTCACTTGCTTAATAACTGTGCAAGAAATATGTTCCAAAAAAGGCATATGTTAACCCCTTGACGCCTGATTTTAATTTTCCTTCTAAAGGTTGCACTTTCAGTACCTGCTAGGGGAGAATTTTAACCCCCCAAGGTGTGGTGGGAAGGTAAGAGAAAAATTAAATCTCAAACCCAACCTGTCGCCTTCCATTTTTAATATGGTAGGTAACCACCAACCTGCTCACAGGTGGTGAGTCAGTCACTTAATTCTTTTAACAGAAGTTGCATGCCTCAATTTTAACTGCATTTTTATTTTTATTTCATGGAGCATTAGGAATCTCAGCAGGTAAAATGAGGCCAGAAGCACTTGATCCACGAGGTACATGCCTTTATGGCACTGCTTGTGGGCCAGGAGGAGCAGGCGTGTTACCTGCCGCAATCAGATTCCTGTGATCAGTCATCCCCCACGTTGATGTCCGATTTACCCCCACCGTGTCCAACCACCCCCCCCCACCCCCCCCAATATCAAACTTACCTGACATTTGCTCCAAAACTGCTTTCCTGTCCAACAGGCAGCCAAGTTGGCTATTGAGAGGGAAAGCGGTTAAAGAAAATTGAAAACACGTCCCGTGGTTAATTTCTGCAGGATGTCTGGAAAACCCGTACTTCTGGGATTCACATCGGAAAATCTTCCCTCCCACTCTCTTCCTGGCCCAGAGTAAATATTGGGGCCTATGTGTTAATTATCCTGTGAATAAATATGACAATTAGTCTTAGATGTCAGCCGTGGCTCAGTTGTTAACACTCTTGTGCCTGAGTCAAGATGTTGTGGGTTCAAGTCCCACTTCAGGACTTGAGCACATAAATCAAGGCTGACATTGCAGTGCAGTACTAAGGGCACTTTCGGAGGTGCCATCTTTTGGATGAGGTGTTAAACCGAGGTTCCATTTGCCCTCACAGGTGGGCATAAAAGATCTCATGGCACTATTTCGAAGAAGAGCAGGGGAGCTATTGCCCTGGCCAATATTTATCCCTCAATCAACATCACAAAAACAGATTATCTGGTCATTATTACTTTTCTGTATGTGGGAGTTTGCTGTATGCATTATACATTACTACATTATAGTGACTACACTACAAAAGTACTTCATTGGCTGTAAAGTGCTTTGGGATGTCCTGTGGTCATTAGGGGTGCTATACAAATGCAAGTCTCTCTGTTCTTTTTAGCCTGTAAATGTTGGTCCGATGGCATGGTATTTTCAAAGAATAAACACAACATACTGAGTTCTGAAGAAGGGTCACTGACCCGAAACGTTAACTCTGTTTCTCTTTCCACAGATGCTGCCAGACCTGCTGAGTGGTTCCAGCATTTCTTGTTTTTATAACACAAGATACTGGATGTCCTACACGATCTCCATTGATCGATATTAATTCTTATAACACTAGCTAAGATAGATACCATATAGGCTTTGGATCATAGAAGACTCAGTCTGCTTATGAAAATTGCCTTTTTGCCACGAACAACCCAGGACAAAACAGTTGGAAAAAAAGTTAATAGCTAGTTCCAGTGAAGCTGGTAGCTAATTTAGTTTCTGAGGCACATACTAGCACCATACTTTTTTAGTGGCTTAACCTATTCTTGAAAAAGCTGCACTTGCACCTATGTTGAGTTATGCATCAGCAGGATGTGTTTTAACATGTAGCAATGTAACTCCCATGACATTGCGCACAATGGGCAGAATTTTCCCAGATTTAATCCCTCCCAAAACGTCTGGACCATTTACGGTCGGGAACAGTTTAACTATTTGGCAAACTTTGCTGAGGCTCCTTCACTGAGCCACAGCATTAACATTCGGACTCCAAGTTGCCCGACCAATCAGGGAAGGCGAGCGGGAAGACGTGCCTAATCATGCAATGAAGGATCTCTATTTAAAGGGACCCTGGCAGGGCTCACAATGGCAGCGAGTGCAGCACTAGATGTACTGGTGGGAAGGAGGAAACTGCTGCAAGATAGAAGCACGACTCTCAAGACTTGTCCCTGGAGGTCACGTTGAATGCAGTCAGGGCCAGAAGAGAAGTCCTCCTCCCTGAAGACGGGGTTGAGGAGGCCAGCCAGCCTACTCAAGAGGGCATGGCTGCAAGCAGCAGAGGCTGTCAGTAGCAAGAATGCAATTCCTGGACCCAGTGCCTCAAAAGGTTTAATGACCTCATGAGGTCAGGTCTCACCTGACAACCATTATTCTCTCACATTCCCAGTGTTCTTTTATGCACTCCGCTGGCCAACACACCTTGCAGTCAACATTCCTTTCTCTCCAGCCTCCTCCTCAAAATCTCCATCTCAGTAGACACCACTCACACTCATCCTATTGCCCTTTCACTCCCATTCCAGTCACTCTCCTCAAATGTTCTCCGTCCATCCTCAGCACTCATTTCACTTTTCACACTCAGAACACTTTGCCTTCTCTCATTGCAGAAGAAAGCCCACAACTCCAGGGAGAGGCAGAGAACCAGGGATGGATCTGCAGCCAAGGCCACCCTGACTGGAAAAAAAATGCCCTGGAGAGATGGGCAGCTTAGCACAAGTACTGGCTGTTGGTGATGGAGAGATGGGGGTGGCCCAGAGACCTGGTGACAGCATTAGATGAAGCACTACCACTTGGCACTTAACTCATGTTGAATAGATGTCATGATCTGCACTGTGCTAACTTGGAACCCAATCTCACTTATGTTCAGCACTAACTCATATCTTTCATTTCCCACAGGTCCATCACAGATGCTAAATGGAGATGAGGAAGGAGCACAAGGAGTCCTCGAAGGAGCACCAGTATATGACTCCTGCACACCCTCCACCAGCACAGATACACATCTTGGTGGATCCTGCTTCACAGATAGGGTGGCACACAATGAGAAGCACATCATGTGAGCAGCAGCAGGTGTTGGAGATGGGGACAGCAGCAGAGAGTCCCCGTTGGAGGACACAGGACACTGCAAGATCTGCTCACCTGGACGTAGATGCTGAGCCTCGGGGGTCATCAACGAAAGGGAATTTGTGCAACAGGAAATGTGCGCGCTTCTGTCAGCATTTCCAGAGGCAGCGCACACCCTTGTAGAGACAATGGAGGGGTCTCTCTCGCATGAGCGCATAATGTTTCAGGCATTTGTGATGCCCACCTCCATGGAAAGAGTGGCCATCTCCATGAAGAATTGGATATGGCAGGCCACCAAGAGCCTGCAGGCCCAGACCAAAGGCCTACACACTATCTGCCACTTTAGAGGATCAAAGTATTGCCTTGGTAGCTCTATACCTCAATGACATGCAGAAACGTTCTCTCCCACTCAAATAAATATTCAAATGAAGCCACACATCCTGTTAGTACAGCATTATTTTTTAGTCCAAAATTGGCTGTTGGAAAATTGGGAGTCCTGCAAATTAGTTGCACAAGATTGTACACTAGTACCCACGATCCTACAAAATGAGGGATAATGTTTCAGATGCAACCCTTCATTATAAACTAGTTAGTTCTGAGGAAGGGCAACAAGCAAACATTAATTTTTAGCCTTCAGATGCTGACTGACCTACTGCGCATTTTGACCATTTTCTAATCTATTTTGGAATGCCAACATTTGTTGACTTTATTTTTGTCTCAGGTAGAAAATATGCCATTATGGCTATTCTACACCCTGACAAGGGTGAAAGGAATCAATGCTAGGTCTCAGAAAATTCTTAGATTTCCATCTCATTTCTGCCAGCAGCAAACAGTGCAGCATTATGATCTTCTAACAAAAGGTTTCTAAATGCTCTCTTCACAGTAATCAATGCCTGCTCTCTGTAGATGAAAAACATCCACTTTGTAATCTGTGCAGCTCGTGGATGAAATGAACAAATGAATAAGCACTGGGGAGTTACATAAAAAAGGAGTGTTCTGTGTATTACAGTAACTATATACATTCACATGTATTATTGAGTAAAATTTTGCATGCCATTCTATCAAACTATAAAGAATTGTACTGCACTACTCTGTTTAGGTCATCATTTGCAAGGTGATATGTTAAACAAAGCATGGATGTAAGGACCCATACACTTCAAGCCTGAATTTTCTAAAACACTTGATACAACTAGTTAGCAATTATGTTGGTTATTTGCAGGGGGTGGGCAGGGGAAAATCGATTGAGTTTTTAAAAAAATATTCTCATTTGAAATAAGAGTACATCAAATTATTTATATATGCAGCCTTATTGACTGAGCCTAAACCAGACCATTTACATCCTTGATGTCCTATTTTACCATGAAATGAGATTGTGACTCCATATCTGCTCCATCACCATCCACCAACTTTCACCTCTAACATAGCACGTCTCTGCCCCTACTTTACTCATCTGCTGCTGAAATAGTTATCCTTTGTTACCCCTAGACTCAACTAGTTAAATGCACTCCTGGCTGGCCTCCCACTTTCCGAAAATTGAGCTCATCCAAAACTCTGTGCCCCATATCCTAATTTGCACCGAGTTCCATTCACCTATCACCACTGTGCTTCTTACATTGTCTATGATAACGCCTCAATTTAAAAATTCTCATCCTTGTTTTCAAATCCCTTCCTGGCCTCCCACTTCCCTACCTCTAACTTTCTCCAGCTCCACAACCCTTTGATTCAATCCTCCAATTATGCCCTCTTGCACATCCCTAATGTTAATCGTGCCACCATTGACAGCTATGCTTCCAGCTTCCTTATCCCCCAAGCCCTGGAATTTCCTCCCTAAACTTCTCTGTCTCTCCCTACTTTAAGACATTCCTTAAAGTGCCTTTAAGGTGTCGGCTGTGGCTCAATTGCCAGCACTTTTGCCTCTGAGTCACAAAGTTGTGGGCTCAAGTCCCACTCCAGGACTTGAGCTCAACAATCTAGGCTGACACTCCAGTACAGTCTGCACTGTCAGGGGTGCCATCTTTCAGGCGAGAGATGGTCTGGTCATTACCACATTGCTGTTGATGGGCATTTGCTGTGTTCAAATTGGCTGCTGCTGCATTTCCTACATTACAACAGTGTAATATGAGAATTGTAAAGTGCTGTGGGGCATCTGGTGGTCATGAAAGGTGCTGCATAAATGCAAGTCTTTCTTTAAAACCTACTTTATCAGTCCTAATATCTCCTGACGTGGCTCAGTGTCAAATTTTGTTTGATAACACTCCTGTTAAAAATACTACATAAATGCAAGTTGTTGTTGTTCTAATGCAGACAGCCCTTTTAGCATTCCCCACTTTCATTCATCATATTTACTTTCTAATAAACCAGGAATTCTCAGCGATCTAATGTTAAACCATATACGCTGACTTTGTACTAGTATGAAAAAACACTGTTAGAACAGGAGTTTAGGGGTTTCAGTCCAGTATCAAAGAATGACACCTTCATGAGAATTAAGTCTCACCTGTTTTGAAGAATTATATTCTTCTGTGGTTTGAAAATTTTAGGGCATCTAATATCTTGTGTGCATTTGTCCTATAAACAAATGCAATGAGCCTGCCGTCTACACTCCAAAATTAACGGAATGGATTGTGGGACAAGTAGGAATAGTTTAAAAGGGAACAATCCACCAGGTCAATTTTAACTGAGGGTATATTCAGGGCAGAGTGAAGAGTTCTTCGTGAGGTTTCCAGGCCTTATTTAAATAAGCTAAGACAGCCAAAGAGTTAATGCTTCAGGATGCATGCACCACAGCCACAACAACACCCCATATTCACGTTTGCATCAGACTTAAAGCAGCAATACAGGAATTTAAAAAGTTAACTGAGTCAATTCATTGCCATCAGTTTTGGCTGTGCCTTACATACAAAATTGGCTGCCGACAAAGTGTTTGGGGGCTGTGGTCATGACGCCAACTGGCCCCCCATATTCTGCCATTGTTGTTCTGCATTGGCTGGGCATGCTGAGCACTGAGTCCACTAAGATGCCTAGATCTTTTTAAAATTCATTCACAGCTATTTCAGCACCATTCATGGAGTATGTTAAGTCATCAACTTCCCTTCCTACGTAAAGCATTTTACATTTATCCACATTAAATTTCATCTGCCATTGTTTGGCCCACGACCATATTTTGTTTAGCTCATTCTGCAATTTCTAGGCTGCCTCCTTTGATTCAAATGCTCTTCCTACACAAGAATAGCAATAAGCCAGTCAGCCCCTCAAGCTTGTTCCACCATTTAATTACATCATGGCTGATTTGTACCTCAATGTCATTTACCCACCTTTGAGGCTCTTAAGTAATAAAAAAAATGTCAATCTCGATCTTAAAAAATTCAATTGACCCAGCATTCACAGCTTTTTGAAGGGGAGAATTCCAGATTTCTCCAGCCTGTGTGTGAAAAAATGTTCCCCGATTTCACTCCAGAATTGCCTAGACCTAATTTTGAGATTGTGCCACCTTGTTCTGCATTTCCCCACCCAGACAAAAAACTCAATAGTCTTGATAGTGAAGTTATTTCAGCATTTTACACACCTGAATTAGTTCATGCCTCAACCTTCTAAACTCATGAGACTAGAAGCCAAGTTTATGCAACCTGTCCTGCCCCTGTAATTTAAGACTTTAATCCCTGGAATCATTCTGTTGAATCTGCACTATACTTCACCACCACCAGCCCCCCAACCCCACCGAAAGGCCAAAAAAGTCTTCCAGGAGCATTGCCCATAATTGACAATACTCAGAACGGGATCTGAACAAAGCTCTGTTAAACTGAAGCCTCACTTCCTCACTTTTATATTCCAACCCCCTTGAGATCAAGGCCAACATTCCATTAGCTTTTTTGATTACCTTTTGTATCTGTGCACTAACTTCAGTGGTTTGTGCATATGGACACCGAAATCCATTTGCTCCTCCACAGATCCTAGTCTCACAAATATTCCTTCTACATCATATGAAAATTTAGCTAATGTGTTTGAGCTTCAGAATCCAAGTTATTGATGTAATTTAGAAATAGCGGTTCCAACAGTGAGGGCACCCCATTCAGTCTTTCCTGCATATTTGCTACAGATTTATGGTGGCAAAATCAGAAATTGGAGCAGTATATATAGTATATTATAATCATATAGTACCCTTAATCTGACAGTTTTATTCAAATTGATAACCTTGTTTTAACAAATGATATTACATGAAGTATTAATGGATTTCTTTCTTCTGCCCCATTTATTGTAGTAAACAGGACCCATATTAACATTCTATAAATCCTGTTTGCCACTGTAAATTATACTGTTTCTAAAGAACTGACACTTCTGAAACCCATGTTTCAGATGCAGCTTGAATTTTCCATCTCTAATAACATTTGGTGAAATAAATTTGCATGTGCAATTATGGAGCAAATTTATGTAGTCCCTTGTCAAACACATATTTTCAAAACTTAATTTTCCTTCCAAGTTCTTTACAGATACATACAAGCACTGTACCAGTGAGTGCACATACATATATCAGGCTATTGATACAAGGGATGGAAGGGTTTTAACTAGTCAAGCTGGCTGTTGGTTTTCATTGTCTTGATGGCAAAAAATCTCAGTGTTATAAATAGGTAATAGGGCAAAAAGCCACAACATGCAAAACTGTTTTTAAAAATCTCAGCTATAAATCACTGTCCAATGTAACAGATAATTTAACAAATTATTAATCACTTACATTAAGTACGGCTATTTCTATAAATGCACTAGACTTAAAAAAACAATGAAACCACAATGTAAATATATGCATTAGATGTTTACCAACCTAGGGATTCTGATGGTTAACAAAACATTCAATTTATCAACGTCATCTGAACACTGATTGGATTACTATTTTGCAGTTCTGATATTATGCAACAACACAGTGTTTGTTACCAGGTAAAACAACAATTTACTTATACTTTCAATTTAGTATACTGTATTCACTACTCATGATGCAGTCTCCTCTACTTTGGGGATACCAAACACAGACTGGGTGATGTCCGTTCAGTCTACAAGCATGACCCAAAGCTTCCAGTGTTAGGAGAGATTATTTACTAGCTCACTCAACAGGCACCATTGTATTGATCAAATAATCCTCAACAGCATGGGAAATAACCTTTGTTCCCAAACTTCAAAACCATTATGTAACAGTTTGTTCTTCTTACACATTTAAAATCAAAATAAATGTGTCATTGAATAGTACTGTAGAAAACTTTAGGGCAATGTTTACATCCACACGACAAGCAGTTGTATTCAGACACATCATGACGCGTGTAGCTTCTTAAAATGCACAGTGATGAGAATGGTGCACAGCTCTTCTTAGATCTTCCCTTCACCAAAAGGCTAATAACTGATAATCCCTTTTTAACCCCAATTTTACAACACATGGTGTCTAATGAGCCGAGCGTTTACAGGACTAACGCTTTCGGAGTTAGACTCATTAGTTAATTTCTTTTTGAAAAAAAAATCGCTTCCTTAGTAACATAAATAAAACAAAAACAAATGACTACTGTGACCGACGCACAATTTTCAACTGCCTCCTACTCCATCTCACTGGTTTCATGCTGGGTTCTGGTAAGATGCCATGGGTGGCAGTTGTGAACCATTGTCCAGGGAAATCTAATAGGAGCTATATTTTTTTTTAAAATGACCTCTTATTTTTGCTTTGCAAATAGTCTTCCCATTTCCAATGTGTGACCGTTTCTTGATATTTAAATAATTGTGTGTGTGTGGGGGGAGAGAAGCAACAATAAATAAAATAAAAATGGTTGAAGCACTTGCCTTTTCCAAAGAACAGTTTACATTGCCTCACATCTGCAGCAACCTGACTTTAGGAGCCCAGTATTTGAGACACACCAATAACAATAACTGACAAGGATTTGCTCCACTTTGTGGCCGTGTCATTTGTTTTCCTCACCTTGCACCCTGATGTAAACATCGGTAGCCGCCGCCGCTGCCGGCTGCTCCTCCTCCGGCTTCTTCCTCACCGAGCGCCGCTTCGACACACACCCTCTGCGCTTCTCGTTCTTCCTTTTCATGACGGCCAGAGCCCGGCACACAGCCACTTCACATCAGCCTGGGCACGGCGCTGAGTCTTGTGAATGGCGGATCCCCATCCACAGCCAGTCCGAGAGGCAGCCTCGCCGTGTTTTCTGCAGCAAGCCCCGGGCTCAGCCCCCAGTCTGATGCGCTTTCTGAGTGACGTGCCACACGGGAGGCCGGCAGAAGGGAAGGGCAAGATAGATAAGTGGAAGTTGAGCTGATTCCTTTTTTTTCCTTCATAACTGTTCAAACAAAAAAATGGCCAAAGCACTGTACTAAACCTATACTGTATTATTTGCTTCATTAAAAAGATGGTCCGCCTGGAAAAATAACTGTTAAAATAGAGACTTAAAAACCGGTTATAGTTTTTTTTAAAGTTTCTTCTCTCAAGGGTGATAATAGCCTTCTGAAATGTGAATGCAGGCACTATAAATTAGTGTGGGTGATGAATGTGCCGACCTGTCGTTTTGATCATCTTTTGGACGAGATTGTATGAGAGGAAATTCTGATTGTTTCAGATGCCACTTAGTTTTAAGTCTTATGATGTAGCAATGTTAATTACTAAAGTTTTCAATGAAAATTCATCAGCAGAACTGGAGCCATGACCTTATCCATAGGAAATTTTGAACATGGGAAATGTGGGTTAATTTGAAGACTTTGCCTTGCCAATAGGAGCCTTAAGTTCTGAGGCTACAAATTGGTAATTCCATCATGCTCATAAACTACTTACCAATCAGAAAAACCATGTGCAACAACGCTGGAATTTCCAAACTTTGCTCTTGGTAAGCAATGCTCCCTAACAAGCTAATAGAAACAGTGTGTCCTGACACTGTAGCCTGCGCATGCGCAACATTAGAAAACTGTCCCAATTGCGCCAACTCATTGTGTAGTTTTTGCCAGAGTAAAGGGTTGTAAATTTATACTCCAATCCCAGATGTCTATTTCAGCTATATATATATATAGGTATGGGGAATTACCAGTCTAATAACAAGTCCAGCATTGTTAAGACTCAAATTCAGCAGTTCTGTAATTTAGGATTTTTTTTAATTGCTCCTGATAGTGAATTTTAAAAGTTTTGAAAATGTTTAACTTCTCCAGTGAATTTGCAAGCGTTAAAAGGAACAAGGTAACAGGCCCTGTAATGCACAGGGAGAAGGGATTATTTTCATGAGGCAGGCTTGCCTGTTCTAGCCCAAGAGGTTAAACAGGTTAAAATCTGGGAGTAATTGTAATAAGTCTTGTGGATAACACTTCTTTGTGGGGACCAGAAAGTTTGGGAAGGGGAAAAGAATATAGAGGGATACAGAGTCACCAAACTAATTTAGATTTAGTATAATTAAACAAATACCAATTATTAAATCAAGGCTTATTTGCTATTATTGGTCTTTCCACATGGTTTTCTGGTGCTGCAATTTTGATCTATCACAGCTGTATACTTCCTAATGTTCCAACACCAAGGTTTCCACCCTACATTGGAAAAACCCAGGTAACATCAAGATCTTCTTTGTTTATTGTACAAATTGTTTGAAAAGTTCTGTTTAAAAAGTCAAAAGGAATCAACAGATTAACTTTCTACAAATCCATGGCCCAAGAGTGAATATCTTGAATTCGGACATGGATATCTGCAAGCACGACAGGATTTTCAGTCCAGGGATAGAATATCCTGCAGGGCCCACTGATGGCCAAGCCTGAATTCTGGATCTGTGCCTCACGCCAGAGCATAGATATGAAAAGATCTACCCTAATTAAGTTAATAAGTTAAACTATTTAATCTGTTTTTAAAACAGCTCATTTGCAGTTCGATAAGTTTTGTTGAAAACACTTGCTTTCTGCTAGTTAAAAATACAGAAACTGTAGTAGTTTTAGGAGCTATATATGTGTGTGAGTTGAACAGAATCCTGCATTGTTTTCATTTTCTTCAAATGTCAATGGTTTGTGCTTCATTGGTGAAGTCCACTGTTTGAACTCCAGCCAGCTGTAACAATAAGTTGATCGGTGCATGATCCAACCTATTGGAATCAAGATGCCCAAAGTGAAGTTCATCTCCTGCCGAGATAAAAATAGATAATGGATATGTTTAGTAAGGCTTCCTATCCAATAAAATCCATTTTTGTAAATCTTCAAATCTGGCATGTCAACTAAAACATAATATAGAACTAAGCCATAAAGACCTATCAAGTCCAAAGTTCAATTTCTGGTCTATGCTAGTTACCTGATCTCAGTTTGAGGGGCAATACAATTGGCCCCAGTATCCCTGGGCTATGGGGAGGAAGAAAAATCAGTCACATTTTCTGATTGTTATCCAGTGACTTCCTGTTGAAAAGTATATATGTGAATACTGGGCAAGGACAGGAGCAGTTTTCTCTGTGATGGCTCTTGCAGTCAAAGATGCTGCTCATGGTTTAGACTCACATTAAGAATGGCTACTTAGGTGAAGTACCTTGTGAGGTTTAGTATCTATGGAAGCACAATTAAGCATGAATTAATACTTTAAGAAAAAAATTGTTTGGGTGAAGGGGAAAAATTTACATCAGAACGTTTTCAGCAAAAATATCGAATGCTATTTTAAAGGAACAGTTTTCCTAAAATCATCCATGAGTTAAAAATTAAAGTACAGAACCTAATACAGTAAAAGTTTTCATTTTGCAGTGATACCAAGTTGTTCAATAACTTAAGTCGTTCCATGCAACAGATGTATGTACATTTTGAAGGGTTTTTTTGTTAATCAGTAAAGATGTTTTCCCTGAATAATGTTCTTCAAAACTGTGACATCTGAAAAAGCTTTTTTAAAAAATCCAACAACTAGACCTTCTCAAGAAATCAAACTGAACTCACCAGGACCTACGATCAAAGCTCCACCTTGTTGATCTGGGTCACCCTGAAAGTCAAATGCTGGGCTCCTCATTGCATACCACATACTCTTAAGGATTCCAATCAGCATGCTTGATTTGACGTGGGGACTGCTTCCTGATAAAAGAAACCTAAGTGTCACTTTGAACAGAGGATGAGCATAGTAGATCCACTTACTGTCCTTGGGAGCCAAAGCACACAAATGGTACCAATAAGGTAGTTTATTATCAAGCTAACCATAAACAATAGATATTATAGAGTAAAACTTATTAAGGCTATTTACATTTTTATAAAGGTTCGTTTAAAAATTCTATTGTTTTGCAACACCTCATTAAGGCTATTTATAAACCATTAATTTAAAAATTATTTTTTATTTCCTTCCTTATTGGCCTACTGGGTAAATGTACCTTACTGAATGGCTCCAAGCTATTCAAATCAGGAAGCATCTAAGTTCTTTCGCTGATCTGTTCTGAGTTAACCGAGCTCAACTAAAGCAGCAAAAAAAAAAGGACTTCAGAGCCCCATGTTGAAAGAAAAAGTTCAATTGGAATTCCCATTTCTGATTGCTAATCTAGCAAACCCTACTTCAAGTACAAATGTGTGGCTATCAGGTGAAGGTAGGGTCAAGCACAACTCTGCCTGTGTCAAATAGCCTGTAGATGCTCACAGTCGAGGCTCATACATAAAGATTAGTTTCAAGGGTGAAGAACTGGAGTGCAACATCCAAGGGACTGCACTTCAATTTGCTGTCTTCAAAAGAGGTTGGGTGCAAACAAATTAATAAGTAAGCAAAAATGTAGGCATTTAATTTATCTGAAATGTTATTGGTTCCTTGTTCAGGATCTACAATAATAATTTTCATTTACTTGTCTTAACATTAAGTGCATATCATTCCACTCCCTGCTACATAATTCTTTTTCTCCTGGGTCTAATGTTTACAGTGAGAAGTTCCATTAAAAGAGCAAAATAAGGTATTCAGGGACTGTCCATCACTGACTTTGTTTTTCTAAACTTCAACAGACACAAGGAAAGCTAGAGATCAGCATTATTGCTACTATCTTTTCATATAAAAAGTAAAGCCACAGTCCTGTCCTGAGTGAGCTACAACACCAACTATGATCTGGATTTAACTCTGGGTGCCTAAGCGAGGTGACCTTGGATAGTCACACACTGTTGCAGAAATCAGGTAGGGGTATTTTCACTTCCTGGTATCTTTTAACATCCCATTTTCCACTCGTCCTGGGTGAATAACCTGGCAATTTCAATTCCCCACTTGGCCAGGTTCCGTCTGCCAGATAGGGTTAAAATCACCCTCTTTATGTTTAAACAGCATTCAGGAGGGCCAACAAATATATTTTACTTGTTGGAGCACAGGTCCAATTTATCACTTAACAGTAATTCCACCTTCTCCATGCTAGCAATCATGACTATAAAATGCTGTCTATACTGCCAGAGCATTAAAATATGGCAACTCGCTAATTATTGGTAGGACACGAAAATTAGAAAAATGCAGCAGCAACAAATTCACACTCAATGGTAACTATAAACAATCAACTTGCTCAGTTAAGTTTTCTTTGATTATAATTATTTCCATCTGTTCCTTGTTCAGTAAAAATATCTGTATATCCAGTTGATAAGTTTTTCTTTAAAATGTGAAGGAAACTGATCTGCTACCCACAATGACTCAGTATTCTTTGCGGTATTGAGCCATACATATATGGAAGGTTCAAAGTACAATCCTGGTAGGCGCTGAATTAGTTGGTCTGATCAAGGACCCTTGGAGGTGTTACTCAGTGTTCTTTGGATAGGGAAGGAAGGAATAAAATCAGCAAAGGTTCCCATTCCTCACTATGTTCACAAGAATGGAGGAACAAAATTCACAGAAGAGCCATCAACCACTTGATTTTTGTGTATTTTCTCCTGGCTATTAAAACACATCATTAATAAACTCTAGGATCCAGTCCTCTCCCTGTACTCTCATCCACAGCAGATGTGTTCTCCAAGCCCAGGGAGGGAAGTAAATATATTGAAAAGGTGGGTACATATCCTCTCATAAAGGTGCAATAATCACAAAACAGTATATAAAACCAATATTTTACCTGCTTGGTGGAATGTTTCCCCTCGCTTCATTTTTAATTTTTTATAAATCTGTCGTCTTGGGTCAACATAAATCTCACAAGTATATCCAGTTAGTTTGCAGAAACCCTATGAGTAAAATGATATTTGCTATCAAAACATATAATCTGCTGCTTCAGGTTAACAGCCTTATCATTGTGACCTTAACGCAAGCTGTTTCTTGCATCTGAACTAGAATACACATATTAATATTTTGTTCATGCTGAGACTGGTACCAAAAACTGATTCAAACATTCAAAAGCACATATATGGATTTATTGCCATTGTTCCATTTATACTGGAAGGATTGCTATGTAAAAAAAATTAACAAATATCTAATTTGAGTTACTTTGGTCTTGCGTTTGTTTTTAAATACTAGGTGTGGTGTTCTCAAGACCAGAGTGAGGTTTAGCCGAGTTTAGTAAGAGATATGAGACGGAGACAGTATGCTGCTGAAAGACCATGGATTCTTCTTTTATTCTTTTTTTTTTTACTTCTACTTTTCCTTTGCTGGCTCATTTGTATAGTAGCCTCAAGTGGACAAAATGCACAATGCAATTTTCCAAACACTACATCCCTCCCATTCTTAGTAAATGAGAGGCGTAGCATGTTTCAATAGTTTGTTTACAAAACTGTAAACAATAAACTTAAACAGTTCACTTCGTAACAGTCACTTAAGTATAATGAACATTTTCTCTCACGTGTAGGATATAGTCTGACATCAGGTGTAGTCTCATTTGAATCACGTCCTTCGTCCGAGATGTCGGAATTGAATTCAATGCTTACGAGAGTGGTGTTTTCAGTGCTTTGAAGAATGATGTGTTTCGTGCGATGATTTGTGAATGGTGCTTAGGAGTGATCATTGATCCTTTTGTGTTGGTCACAACAAATGGTTGGATGTCATAAGGGGTTGTTTGTTTTCCAACATGACCATGTTTCACAAGTACTTTATTTCCTGGCTTTAGCAGCGTAGCTCTAAATTTCATGTTTCACTCTGCATTTATTTTCATTCGATCGTGTTCGCATACATGTTGATCATTAGCTCCGCAGGGAAGCTCAGGAAGACGTGCGCGTAGGATGTGCAAGGATGAGTGTAGCTGGAGGTTCTCCAGTAGTCAAGTGAGGAGTCGCTCTGCAATTACAAAGAAAGAGATATAGCTCTTGCTTCCACCACTTGCTTTCAGCTGTAGCTGCATGTATCGTTTTTTTTCTAGCTTTGCTTAATCCTTTGACTTCTCCATTCGCTCTTGGCCAACGGGGTGTGATTTTTTTTTTTGATGAGTGAACCTAGGTAGTTCATGAATTTACTGAACTCATTGCTGTTGAATGGGGGTCCATTGTCACTTCTTACCATTTGAGGGATTCCAAACCAGGCAAAGATCTGGTCAAGCTATGGGATGATTGCTTTTGTTGAAGTTGTCATAACTAATTCCACGATTGGGAATCTGCTGCAGTCGTCGGTGACAACAAGCAGGTGTCCACCTCTGGGCAAATCTGCGAGGTCGACGCTAATTTCAATCCATGGTCCTGGAGGTATTTCGGACATCTTGAGAGGGCCATGAAGATTTGACATTGTGGTTGCCTGATATGGCAAACACTGATTTTGCGCTCTACCATGCAGTCAATTCCTGGGAACCATACCCTTTCCCTAAGGAGTTGTTTGGTTTTGATCATTCCTGGTATCCTTCATGTGCTTTTTTGACAACATATTCCCTCAATGAGTGAGGAATGACAATACAGTTGTTGCGTAATACGAGATCAGATGTGGTTGTGACATTGTGAAGACCTTGTAGTGCGTGAACAATTGCATTTGTAGACGCTCTCTCGATCACATCTTTCCAGTTTCGTGATTCTATAGCCTTCATACATGATTGCAAAGCCTCATCTTGTTTTGTTGCTGCTTTGATGTCAGCTAGTTTTAACGACTGGCATCGCATTTAGGCTTACATAGTTAAGATGTTGTTTGGCAACCCTTTCCTCACAACTAGTAGGACTGACTGTCGGCAGCAGATATCGCCAAATGTAGTCCGCTGGGTTGAGCTTGCCTGGCTGGTACTCAACATGGAACTCATAGTCTCGTAGTTTGAATATCCAACCTTCTATTCGAGTGGGTGGTTTGCTATGTGGATTGTTGAACAAGCTCACTAGTGGTCAATGATTGGTTATTACTTTAAATTCACTTCCATATAAGTATAGATGAAAGTGTAAGATACCTTATGTGATTGAGAGTGCTTTTCTCTGTTTGCGAATAACCTTGCTCTACGGACGTTAATGATCTGCTTGCCATTGCAACAATTGATGCTTTACCTGTTTTGTCTTTCTGCATGAGAACTACACCTAAGCCAGCTGGGCTTGCATCCATGATTAGCTGGGTGGTTTCCTCAGAATCAAAATAGGCATTTGTGCAGCTTGCTGTCAAACGTCGTTTGATCTCGTGTTCCGCCTGTTTGTGTGATTTATTCCATTCCCATTTGGTGGTCTCTCGTCAGATCGCGTAGGGGCAGACAGTGTAGCAAGGTCAGAAATGAAACGGGTGCAGTACATGATGAGTCCTCGCAGACTCCGAACTTCTTGCACATTTGTAGGATCCGCAGCATTTGCAATGGCTTCAACTTTCCCTGGGTCAGGTGATACTCCTTCACTGCTGAACACATGACTGAAGAATTCAATTCTGCTTCCATTAAACAAGTACTTGTCTTTGTTCAAGGTGAGGTATCATTCTCTGAGATGTTGTAGGCATGTCTCGAGTTCACGTTCAGTGTGGCCACAGATGAGAATGTCATCACCGATGTCAGTGTGCCTTCGATTATTCGTGTTCTGATTTTCTGTTCAACATCACCAAAGTCACATTTGGTTGCTAGTTTCCTCAATCGCGTGTAATATTGTTCAATTGTCCCTCTTCTTGCTTCGTGCATCGGAAGACAATACTTTTATATATTGTATTTTTCTTGGGTGTAAAGTTGGTTGTCGGCACACTTTTTTGCTGAGTCGTAGTGATTTTGCTCAGATGTAAGTGTTTCAAAGATATCTTCTAATTCTTCTTTGGAACTCTCTTCCTCAAATGGCAGTGGAAGCAGAGTCTTTAAATATTTTTAAGGCAGAGGTAGATCAATTCTTGAGCAAGGGGTGAAAGGTTATGGCGGGTAGGCAGGAATGTGGAGCCGAGGTTACAATCTGATCAGCCATGATACTTATTGAATAGCGGGGCCGAGGGGCCTACTCCTGCTCCTAATTCGTATGTTCACTTCCTTTTTGGAAGTAAACTGTCTCTCATATCTCTTACTAAACCTTACTCCGGTCCCGAGAACACCACAATGATGACAAGGTAAATAGAAAATGGATTTTGATTTTTGGAAGGTTTTGGTCTACTTTTTAGACAGCATTTTAAACTGGAGACTGTTAGAAACACACAGGAAGCTTGTACATGCATACACACACACTGATCTCTCCAAAATAACCATCCAATTCAAAAAATAATTAATCTCTGATCATTGCAGAGATGTTTCCTCTGAAAGGAATGCGATCCTTGATCATGCATTCTCACTGTATTGCTGATCAATATGGCATTCTCTATGTCCAGCCTACCACCTTTTGATGTGCATTCAGAGCCATCATCTGTATTCCCACATTGGGAAAAGTGGATGTGTGGTTTGAAGGCGCGATAGCAGGTTTTGCAATCACAGATGACAAAAGGAAAAAGGCCAAACTACATTAATAAAATCAATTACATCAACTGAACTTTTTCAGACTAATGAAGTGTCTGCGTGGGTTTTCTCCAGGTGCTCCGGTTTCCTCCCACAAGCCAAAGACTTGCAGGTTGATAGGTAAAATTGGCCATTAGCAATTGCCCCTAGTATAGGTAGGTGGTATGGAAATATAGGGAAGGTGGGGATGTGGTAGGAATATGGAATTGGTGTAGGATTAGTATAAATGGGTGGTTGATGTTCGGCACAGACTCGGTGGGCCAAAGGGCCTGTTTCAGTGCTGTATCTCTAAAACTAAAAAAAACAGTATGCTGTTGAAACACAATGGATTTGTCTTTTTTTTTTTTACTTTCACTTTCCTTTTGCTGGCTCATGTGTACAGTCACCAAGTGGACAAACTGCACAATGCAATTTTCAAAACACTATACTGGGTATTACAGATTAGGCTTCAATTTCCCTCTTACTCCACTCAAAAGGAAAACATTGAGCAGCCACCCCCATTTACATAGAATTTACAGCAAAGAAACAAGTCATTTGGCCTAATCACACAAGCCTCCTCCCACCTTATTTCATCTCACCCTATTACCATATCCTTCTATTCTTTTCTCCCTCATGTAGTTATCTAGCTTTTCCTTGTATTCCTACTTGTATGATTATCTAGCCGCAGAAATGGTAGATTCTACTGCAGTGCATACACAAGTAATGTCCTTTTTAATGGTGAACTGATTAACAACAGGAGTTATACGTACCTCAATATGGTGATGGCTGGACTGTCCAATAACTATTAGCCTGACGCCAACATCCTTCAAAAGACAAAGTAAGTAATTGGGTAATCTTCAATTGACACAGTACTAGTGACATCTTGCAACTACAATTTCATGTAACTGAGAGCAAATACAGCAGATGGTTTAAAGTTTAGCAACTAACAAGACTGGATACCAACACCGAGGCCATTAGAATTGGCAGTCGTGATTAAGAAAGTGTAAAACTATTTTGAGTTTTAGCATAACAGGGAAACCAGGGACTGTGTTTATGTGAAGCAAATCAAAAAATGTTAGAACTAATTGCTATCACTAAGCTTGGATATGGTAAATTTCTCCCCTTTTGATTTTTTTTTTTAAACTCCCTTTCTTTCCCAATGATTGTGACTCCTGCTGGGATACGGTTTCAATTTTCTCCCCTCATCCAGTGAAGATTTTTTGCTAGGGTATGGGTACCATTCATGCTCACCTCACCTTATTTGTGTGTGAACTGTGGCTATTTAGTAGCAGGTGGCATCACAACTGAGCCCTAATGTGTACTTGTCTGATCACACACACTACTTTTGACAGTTCATACTAAGAGTGAATCAGGAGCAGGAATCCTTGTTGGTTTTTTCCCTTCCACAAACCCAGGGATACAGAGACCAACTACGACAACATAGCTACTGCCTGAGCTAAGTTAACAGACTGGGGATTGATCCTCTGACATTCCTGAGTATATGTCTTAACAACTGACTGACTATGCTCAATTAACCATCATTGGAGGTGCACCTTTTAAAGCGACTGACCCAAAATGAGTAAAATTCAAATTACTTCATTAGTCTGAAAAAGTTCAGTTGATGTAATTGATTTTATTAATGTAGTTTGGCTCTCTCCCAAAAAATCTATGTGCTCAATAATTATGAAACACTACATTTTACTTCCCTCTCAACATCATCCAAATATTTTTAGCCTGAAAATCTGTCACTCTCTGGTCAACACACAAATCTTCCTCACTTGCCCATTTCCCAAATGTTGATGTAAGAATAAATCATCCTGAGCCATGTACTAATGGCTAAATATAGTGATTGATCACCTAAGGTTTATGGATACTTGTTCTTTGGGGAGGGAGATATTCTACCCCCACCAATAGTAACCCCAATTTAATTGTAAAACAATGATTCATCTTTGCAAATTGTTTTTCAAATTGAAATATTCTCCTATCCTAGAGACATGGTAGCTCTCCTGCCGATTGTTGGATGGTTCATTGCAGCCTTAGGGATTGTATACTAATTTTTTTTCATCTGCTTGATTGCCAGAACTCAGCATTTGTGATCAAGTTATATCAGCAAACTTAGAGGGAAAGAAGCTCTAAAATGTCTTTTGTGCTCACCTTCAGATATTTCTGTGGAATTTTTGCTAAATCCTCCACATACTCTTTGCAAGTGTAGCACAGAAAATGCTGAAAAATATCAACATTTCATGTCAGGTCTGAATAAAACAGAATAGATTAATAAATTAGCATGTGTCTTAACGTAGATCAATAACTACTGGTGCAATGGTTCCTTCTAAAAAGCATTTTACTTTCAACAAATATTGATGTTTGCATTTTGTTAACCTAAACTCTCTCAAATAAAATAAAATACTGGAAATAAATCCAAGCAGAAAATACACAGGTCATTCAGCACCTGTATAGGAAAAACACACTAAGGATTCAGATGCAAGATTCTACCTCAGAAATTTGAATTTGTGGGAAATCCACAAAACAAATGATGATCGCCACTTTATTTTCTCTTGCTCCTCCTCGTTTTTTAAATACGTTTTAAATTAATCTCCACCACTTAAGAAGGTAATTTTGTGTCTCTGCAACTGCTGAACTGTGTTCTATCCATATATAACCCCTGAACCAGACCTAAGCCGATCGGCTTTCCCCTGCCTCTCCTACCCTGACGAAAACCAGGATCGCTTTCCCCTCTCCATACAGAGCTGGGAAATGTATTCTGTTTCCCTGACAATCGACAACGAAGCAATCTTCAGCAGCCTTGATGTCGATGCTAGGAGGTGAGTCGAGTTGGTGCTGGAGGTTTCTGGTGATCTGTACGACTTGGGGAGCTCCAGATGCCATTTCCAAGCTGGTCGACATTGTAACTATTTTTGGAAGAGCCGTCACTTTAATATGAGCCGTCCCGCCCATTAGTTCTCCAGCACAGTGCACTGGACATACAGAATTCAGCGTCACGTTGGAAAGAAGGACATATGAGGGGAAGAGACGGTCGCCCACCTCCTCCTGGAATGTGCCTTTGCAAAGCAGGTGTGGAAAGAGATGCAGTGGTTTTTGTCAAGGTTCATCCCAAGCAGCTCTGTAACACAGGAGTCTGTGCTCTACGGGCTGTTCCCAGGGACGCACACCGAGACAAACATCAACTGCTGCTGGAGGGCTATCAATTCGGTGAAAGACGCCCTTTGGTCTGCCCGAAACTTGCTGGTCTTCCAGCGCAAAGAGTTGTCCACCGCCGAATGTTGCAGACTGGCACATTCCAAGGTCCAGGACTACGTGCTGAGGGACGCACTAAAGCTTGGGGCAGCCGCAGCAAAGGCTCAATGGGGAAAGGCCACAGTGTAAGGTTCCCCCACCAAGCTGGACTGAGGGGCTGGATCCATGGGAAACCCCTCGAACTGTATCGTTAATATTCTGAATTGCTGTAAATGTAAAACTGTAATTGACATGACAATTGTGAAACGGAAGGGTTGGGAAGAAACTCATGACAGTATTGAAGGAAACTGATCTCCTTTGCAATGTTTGTATTTTTTGGTGCTGTTTGGAAACTGTTTGGCAATGTAATTTTTACAGATTTTTATGAATAAAGTATATTTTGGAAATTTAAAAAAAAAATATGTATGCTTTCTAACCATTTTTGGAAGGCTGGGAAAAGGCTGCAAGAACTAAATCGCCTCAATAGTTGATTAGTTGCTGAATGTGAAACAATCTAGAATAATATGCAGTTTTTGTCTGGGCGCACTGTTTTGATTGGTCGGTGGATGGATTTGATGGGTGGTGCATGGGGCAGGCGTGATGTATGTCTGGCTGCCAATGATTGGTGTGTTACTGTCCCCCATGCAAAGATGGTGTGTGTGTGTGAAGTGGTGCAGATTCTCCCTGACAATTATGAAGGTTTTTTTTTAAAGCTGAGGCGGAAATCAGCAAGAAGCGCCAGGATTCGTCCTTTCCTGCAGTGGTGTTAACTAGATGGGAGATGAGCGTGCAAGAGTTACCTAGAATCACCTCAGCAACAAGTGCTGGTTTGATCAGCTTCGCCCTGACCGCAGTAGGTCAGGATTGCAGCGAGACCACCTCCTCCTGGAATGTGTCTTTGCAAAGCAGGTGTGGAAAGAGATGCAGTGGTTTTTGTTGAGGTTCATCCCAAGCAGCTCTGTAACACAGGAGTCTGTGCTCTACGGGCTGTTCCCAGGGACGCACACCAAGACAAACATCAACTGCTGCTGAAGGACTATCAATTCGGTGAAAGACGCCCTTTGGTCTGCCCGAAACCTGCTGGTCTTCCAGCGCAAAGAGTTGTCCACGACCGAGTGTTGCAGACTGGCACATTCCAAGGTCCAGGACTACGTGCTGAGGGACGCACTAAAGCTTGGGGCAGCCGCAACAAAGGCTCAATGGGGAAAGACCACTGTGTAAGGTCCCCCCACCAAGTTGAACTGAGGGGCTGGATCCATGGAAAACCCCTCGAACTGTATCGGGGAAAATTTCGTGTGCTGTAAAAATGTATATGGCATGACAAATGAAATGGAAGGGTTGTGAGGCAACTCATGATTGTATTGAAGCAAACAGACCTCCTTTGCACTGTTTGTAATTTTGACTTGGTGCTGTTTGAAACTGTTTGGTAATGTATTTTTTTTTAACAGGTTTTTATGAATAAAGTATATTTTGGAAAAAAAATTGCAGCAACACTGAGCTGGCAAGGGACCCCCCCCCCCCCCCCCATTAAGGAGTGAAACTGAGATCCTGTTCCACATTGAGAGTCTACGGCCTTGCGTTTAGTTCGTACATAACCGATCTGATTGCAATTTAATTAATGATTTTCAAAATGTCAGCTGAGGTATTGCTGCGTGCAGGAGGGTAGGGGGTGGGGTGGTCAGGGTCAATATGGAAATATGGTGGGATGGCATGAGAAGGATGCAGTGGCATGGGAGGGAGGGGATGGCATGATAAGCGTGGCATAGGAGGGGTGCATGTGATGATGGAATTGGTTAAGTATACTAATTTTTTAATTCATTCATGGGAAGTGGGCGTCGCTGGCCAGGCCAGCATTTATTGCCCAGCCCTAATTGCCCTTGCGAAGGTGGAGTGAACTGCCTTCTTGAACCGCTGCAGTCCATGTAAGGTAGGTACACCCACAGTGCTGCAAGGAAGGGAGTTCCAGGATTTTGACCCAGCGACAGTGAAGGAAGAGCGATTATAGTTCCAAGTCAGGATGGTCTGTGACTTGGAAGGGAGCTTGCTGCCCTTGTCTTTCTAGTTGGTAGAGGTCGCAGGTTTGGAAGGTGCTGTCTAAGGACCCTTGGTGCTTTGCTGCAGTGCATCTTGTAGATGGTACACACTGCTACCACTGTGCTTCAGTGGATGGGGTGCCAATCAAGCGGGCTGCTTTGTCCTGGATGGTGTCGAGCTTCTTGAGTGTTGTTGAAGCTGCACCCATCCAGGCAAATGGAGTGTATTCCATCACACTCCAGACTTGTGCCTTTGTAGATAGTGGAAAGGCTTTGGGGAGTCAGGAGGTGAGTTACTCGCCAGAGGATTCCTCGCTTCTGACCTGCTCTTGTAGCCATGGTATTTATATGGCTACTCCAGATCAGTTTCTGATCAATGGTAGCCCCTAGGATGTTGATAGTGGGGGATTCAGTGATGGTAATGCCATTTAAATGTCAAGGGGAGATCGTTAGATTCTCTCTTGTTGGAGATGGCCATTGCCTGGCACTTGTGTGGCACAAATATTAGTTGCCACTTATCAGCCCAAGCCTGGATATTGTCCAGGTCTTGCTGCATTTCTACATGGACTGCTTCAGTATCTGAGCAGTCACGAATGGTGCTGAACATTGTGCAATCATCAGCGAACATCTCCACTTCTGACCGTATGATTGAAGGAAGGTCATTCATGAAGCAGCTGAAGATGGTTGGGCCGAGGACACGACCCTGAGGAACTCTTGCAGTGATGTCATGGAGCTCAGATGATTTGACCTCCAACAACCACAACCAGCGGAGAGTTTTCCCACTGATTCCCATTGACTTCAGTTTTGCTTGTGTTCCTTGATGCCATACTCTGTCAAATTTTTTTTTTTTATTTAGAGATACAGCACTGAAACAGGCCCTTCGGCCCACCGAGTCTGTGCCGACCATCAACCACCCATTTATACTAATCCTACACTAATCCCATATTCCTACCACATCCCCACCTTTCCTATATCCCCCTACCTATACTAGGGCCAATTTATAATGGGCAATTAACCTATCAACCTGCAGGTCTTTGGCTGTGGGAGGAAACCGGAGCACCTGGCGAAAACCCACGCAGTCACAGGGAGAACTTGCAAACTCCACACAGGCAGTACCCAGAATCGAACCCGGGTCCCTGGAGCTGTGATGCTGCAGTGCTAATGCTGCCTTGATGTCAATGGCAGTCACTATCCCCTCACCTCTGGAGTTCAGCTCTTTTGTCCATGTTTGAACCAAGGCTGTAATGAGGTCAGGAGCTGAATGGCCCTGGCAGAACCCAAACTGAGCATCACTGAGCAGGTTATTGGTCAGCAAATGCTGCTTGGTGGCCTGTTGATGACATCTTCCATCACTTTACTAATGATTGAGAGTAGACTGATTGGGTGGTAATTGTGTGGGTTGGACGTGTCCTGCTTTTTGTGTGCAGGACATACCTGGGCAATTTTCCAAATTGCTGGGTTGATGCCAGTGTTTTGCTGTACTAGAACAGCTTTGCTAGGGGCGTGGCAAGTTCTGGAGCACAGGTCTTCAGTACTATTGCTGGAATATTGTCAGGGCCCATAGCCTTTGCAGTATCCAGTGCCTTCAGTTGTTTGTTGATATCATGCGGAGTGAACCGAATTGGCTGAAGTCTGGCATCTGTGATGCTGGGGACTTCAGGAGGGGGCCAAGATGGATCATCAACTCTGCTCTTCTGGCTGAAGATTGTTGCAAATGCTTCAGCCTTATCTTTCGCACTGATGTGCTGGGCTCCCCCATCATTGAGGATGGAGATATTTGTGAAGCCACCCTCTCCAGTTAGTTGTGTAATTGTCCACCACCATTTACAGCTGGATGTGGCAGGACTGCAGAG
Organism: Heterodontus francisci; assembly: GCF_036365525.1. NCBI lineage: Eukaryota > Metazoa > Chordata > Chondrichthyes > Heterodontiformes > Heterodontidae > Heterodontus > Heterodontus francisci. The sequence continues at coordinate 123,774,144 of NC_090374.1, forward strand.
CTTAGATCTGATCCGTTGGTTATGGGATCGCTTAGCTTTGTCTATTGCATGCTGTTTTAGAAGGTTGGCACACAACTATTCCTGTGTTGTAGTTTCACCAAGTTGACACCTCATTTTGAGATATGCCTGGTGCTGCTCCTGGCATGCCCTTCTCCAATTTTCATTGAACCAGGTTTGGTCTCCTGGCTTGATGGTAATGGTAGAGTGGGGGATATGCCGGGCCATGAGGTTATAGATTGTGGTTGAGTACAATTCTTCTGCTGCTGATGGCCCACAGCGCCTCATGGATACCCAATTTTGCATTGCTAGATCTGTTCAAAATCTATGCCATGTAGCACGGTGATAGAGCCACACAACACGATGGACGGTATCCTCAATATGAAGGCGGTACTTCATCTTCACAAGGACTGTGCGGTGGTCACTCCTACCAATACTGTCATGGACAGATACATCTGCAGCAGGCAGATTGGTGAGGACGAGGAACCCTCTTGGTTCCTTCACCACCTGCTGCAGACCCAGTCTAGCAGCTATGTCCTTTAGGACTTGGCCAGCTCGGTCAGTAGTGGTGCTACCAAGCCACTCTTGGTGATGGACATTGAAGTCCCCCCTACCCCCAGCATACATTCTGCGCCCTTGCCACCCTCCTTGCTTCCTCCAAGTGGTGTTCAACCTGGAGGAGTACTGACTCATCAGCTGAGGGAGGGCAGGAGGTGGTAATCAGCAAGAGGTTTCCTTGCCCATGTTTGACCTGTTGCCATGAGACTTCATGGGGTCCGGAGTCAATGTTGAGGACTCCCAGGGCAACTCCCTTCCTACTTTATACCACTGTGCCCCCACCTCTGCTGGGTCTGTCCTGCTGGTGGGACAGGACATACTCGGGGACAGTGATGGCAGCGTCTGGGATATTGTCTGTAAGGTATGATTCTGTGAGTATGACTGTGGGGCTGTTGCTTGACTAGTCTGTGGGACAGCTCTTCCAACTTTGGCACAAGCCCCCAGATGTTAGTCAGGAGGACTTTGCAGGGTCGACAGGGCTGGGTTTTCCTTCGTCGTTTCCGGTGCCTAGGTCGATGCCGGGTGGTCTGTCCGGTTTCATTTTTTTTTCCAAAATATACTTTATTCATAAAAATCTGTAAAAATTACATTGCCAAACAGTTTCCAAACAGCACCAAAAAATACAAACATTGCAAAGGAGATCAGTTTCGTTCAATACTGTCATGAGTTTCTTCCCAACCCTTCCGTTTCACAATTGTCATGTCAATTACAGTTTTACATTTACAGCAATTGAGAATATTAACTATACAGTTCGAGGGGTTTCCCATTGATCCAGCCCCTCAGTCCATCTTGGTGGAGGAACCTTACACTGTGGTCTTTCCCCATCGAGCCTTTGCTGCGGCTGCCCCAAGCTTTAGTGCGTCCCTCAGCACGTAGTCCTGGACCTTGGAATGTGCCAGTCTGCAACATTCGGTGGTGGACAACTCTTTGCGCTGGAAGACCAGCAAGTTTCGGGCAGACCAAAGGGCGTCTTTCACCGAATTGATAGTCCTCCAGCAGCAGTTGATGTTTGTCTCGGTGTGCGTCCCTGGGAACAGCCCGTGGAGCACAGACTCCTGTGTTAGAGCTGCTTGGGATGAACCTTGACAAAAACCACTGCATCTCTTTCCACACCTGCTTTGCAAAGGCACATTCCAGGAGGAGTTTTCATTCCTTTTTATTGACTTCGTAGCAGTTAGATACGACCAAGTAGCTTGCTAGGCCATTTCAGAGGGCATGTAAGAGTCAACCACATTACAGTGGGTCTGGAGTCACATGTAGCGCAGACCAGGTAAGGACAGCAGATTTCCTTCCCTAAAGGACATTAGTGAACCAGATGGGTTTTTACAACAATCGACAATGGTTTCATGGCCTTCATTAGACGAGCTTTTAATTCCAGATTTATTAATTGAATTCAAATTCCACCTTCTGTTGGAGTGGGATTCAAACCCATGTCCCCACAGCAATATCCTGGGTCTGAGTTATTATTCCAGTGATAATACCACTATGCCACTGCCTCCCCCTGATTTGACTGTAAATGTTTTGCAGGTCTCTGCTAGTAATCTAGGAACATAGGAGTAGGCCATTCAGCCCATCGAGCCTGCTTTGTCATTCAATATGATCATGGCTGATCATCCACTTCAGTGCCTTTTTCCCCCACACTATCTCCTTATCCCTTTTATCTCATTGGTATTTAGAAATCTGTCAATCTCTGCTTTAAACATACTCAATGACTGAGCTTCCACAGCCCTCTGGGATAGAGAATTCCAAAGATTCACAACCCTCTGAGTAAAGAAATTTCTCCTCATCTTTGTCCTAAGTGGCTTCCCCCTTATTTTGAAATTGTGTCCCCTGGTTCTAGACTCCCCAACCAGGGGAAACATCTTGGCTGCATCTACCCTGTCTATCCCTTTAAATATTTTCTAGGTTTCGATGAGATCACCTTGCAATCTATAATATCTTTTCTATAATATAGAAATAAATTCTTACCAATTCTCAGGTAGTATTAAAGCACTTCAAATGAATTTTTAGAAATGTAGTCACTTCTGTTGTGTGGAAAAGCACAGCAGGCTATTTGCACAAATTCCACAAACATTAAGTGAGATTAATGACCAGCTAATCTGTTTTTGATGGTGTGGATTGAATGAGGATATTACAGATTTAGTGTGTTCCTTGGAGACAGCAGTGCTAGTCACTCCTGTATGCAGTCTGAGCATCTTGCTTTTCGGGCTATACACATATTATTCAATACTGAAATATGTGATTTAGCAACACTGGTGTAACAATAGGGCCCTCTTGTGATCTGAACTAGATTTCACAGCAGCATAATTTGGCTCCATAGTGCCCATTTTTTCAGCAGTTCAGAGTTTGGGTGCAAAACAGCATCTGTGCTGTGCATGCATGCTTCTGGTATGGGTTGTGCCAGGTGCCATTTTGGTGAGGGCGTTAACACAAATGTTAGGAGTATGCACTTGAAGTTGGCAGATCATAATGTCAATCAGTGTGTAATGCTGATTTGACTTTTAGCAATGTCATTTTTGACCTCAACCCTGCAGCTAAAACCCCCTCTCAACCTCCCACAGCTGAGCACATGCTCAGCAGCAGGACGGACCACTGCACCATCGCTATTTAAAGGCATCATTAACTACTTTCAGATTAGTTACTGATTGATTTCTGCTGTTGAGTTTAGAGAAGTGTTTGGTGGTTTGTACTGTCTTATAAAGTTGGTCAAGCCTACAGGGATTGGGGTTGCAAGTGGTCAAGGTCTTGGTTCTCACTTAAAGAGTTCTGCTTATATCACGTGCTCCTAGTCATGGGTGCTGCAGTTACCTTCCCTCTTGGCCTGCAACATGACGGGGAGTTTGTGCAGAGGCAACACAGAGAAGGACCAGCTGCTTGAAGAGGGAGGGAGGGAGAAGAAGGGGAGTTGCACTCTCAGCTTGATGCCATATCCACCCAGGGTTTTCAGGGAGCAATTCTCCTATTTTTAACATCAGCGAGGAACAGCTTGCTCTTCATTTTACAAAGGAGGTGCTCACTGAAATCCTGCACCTATTGCAGGCAGACCTGCAGTCTCTCAGTGGGGTGAGGATGGCACTCCTAGTGGATGTAAAGGTGTCTGTTGCCATGAATTTCTTCATGTCAGGATCCTTCCAGGCTGGAGTAGGCAATATCTTGCAGTTCGTCGTTCACCACTGTATAAGGGAGGTCACTGACTCTCTATGCCAGGAGAGGGGAATATATTGCATTCCCTCTTTCCAGAGAGAAGCAGGCAGAGCAAGCACGTGGCTTCGCCAAGATAGCAGGCATTGTATGGTGAGAGTAATGGTGCAGTTGGTGGGTTGTGACATTTGAAGATGCATTCACTAACCTCGACACTCATGCGGGTCATTGAACTTTTTTGGTACTGCATCCAGGTCTTTGGCATTGAACTGCACAGCTATCTGCACCCATTGCCTTCTCGGAGTTTGTCTGGAAGTCTCCTGGCCCTTTTGTGGATAGAGGATCTCTCTCCTTCTGTTGACTGTCTGCAGTAAGACCTCCAGTGCTGCATTGAAAAACTTTGGAGCCTGCCCTCTGCTATTTAATGCCATTCTATGTCTTCCCTGTCCACAGTCACTTGTCCACAGAATTCTAGCTCCTGTTCCAGCCAAAATGCACCTCTACTTTAAGACGTGTAGGCTTGCTTTAAGTAGTGCAGGCTAGTTTGAACTTGTGCTAACCTCTCACAATTTTACAACTCAACAACAAGCTCAATGCTGCAATCATGTAAATGAGCTTTCATGCTGCCTCATTGGAATGAATGGGTGTAGGTTCATCATGCATTGCGATACCTGCGTCTGTTTTCGGGTCTTGTCCCCCATGCTTCTTGCACATGCCCTTGTGTGCTGTTCCAATTTTTTTTGAAGGGTCCTGAGAAACACTTAGTGAAATGAAGTCAGATACGAATCATTGAGCTTTATTTTACAGACAGAAAGTGAACATACAAAGTAACAGTCAAAGCAGATTTCACTTACTGAACTCAGTTTAACTTTTCCTTGAGAAAATAAGAAGTCCTGTCCTTTCATGACTGACTGACTTGCTTTAGGCATGTGTCATGCAGGCCCCCACCTGCCAACAATGGGGCATAGATATTTCGCCACATGGACATTAAATTTTAAAATTGTTTCTGGGAAGAAAAGAAGGCCTATTAGGGGTTGCCAAACCCCTGACTGGAAAGATATTTGCATAGTAACAGACAGTGCTTGGAAAGGACAAAGGGGCCACTCACTGCTCCAATTTAATCCACAGTGGACTTTTGATTACCGGACGTTGAAGTTGGAAAGGGTAGCATTCCAGGTTATTGCTAAGATGGCCGAATACACAAACAGACATGGTCAGACCAGTTTAGTCACATGGCTAATTCGCTGCTGGAGCTTTTTGAATTTGACCTTGCCACAGAGAATTTGAACTGAGAAAGCTGTCTGCTCCTGGACTGAAAAGACCTCTCTCCTGTCTGCTCTAGTCTCGCTCTCACCAGCTTTGGAAACCATTGAAGACACATGAACCCCAAGAGAGAAAAGTCTCCTACAGTGAACCAGGTTTAAAAAGAATACTGGGCCCCAACAAAAAGCAAGAATTACCTACAAGCAAGACTACTTACAAAAGGACTCTACAGTGAGCTCGAAGCACAGTAACAAGAAACTGTTCTGATATTGCCTCAAACCTCTCCACTTTATAGTTCTTTTTTCTGTCTCTATTTGCATGTGCATATTGCGTATGCATGCTAGCGTGGGGCGGGGTGTGTATCTGTAGGCGTTAACCGATTTAGAGTTTGTTTTAATAAATTTCACTCTTTAAACCAGACTAAACCTGGTTGTGCTCATTTCTTTGCCTTTATAATTGGAAAGTGGTGAACAAGGATTCACCAAGAGGGAGCTCAAAAACAGTGTGTTTAAAAATCAAAAATCCTGTTGTAATAAGACCAGGTGAAGGCTGAAAGAGACCCCTAGACATCTTTCTCACCTGGTCATAACAGAAATTTGGGTGCTAGCGTCCGGGGTTTTACCCACAGACAAACGAGAGAAATTGGAAGTGAGAAGCCAAATTGTTCCCAATCAAAAAAGAGCAAGATTAATACATGTTTTCTTGTGGTTGTGTCTGATTGAATACTAACATGTCCGCAACTGAAGCGAGTAACTCTCCAAGTCAGGGTGAATTAACTTGGGATAAGTTAAAAGCACTGTCTATGGAGGAGCTGAGAAAAATGGCTGAGCAGTGTGGGATCTCTGTATGTGGCAAGGCTAGGAAGTCTGAACTCCTAAGACAAGTGGCCAACCATTTTTTCCCTTGAATCTGCAGAAGCAATGTTAGAAGCAGACTCTGGCAAGGTATTGTGAGCAAAGATACAATTGGAACAGAGGAAACTTGAATTAGAGGAAAGAGAAAAAGGGAGAGAGAGAGGAATGAAAGGGAGAGAAAAAATATTCAGGAAAGAATGCAAAGGAAGAGAGCTGAAGCAGCTTGAGTTAACTAGGGGACGACCAAGTAACCCCAGTGCAAGTATGGCCACTATGGAGGAGCAGAATTCCGGCTGCGTACAAAATTGCTAAAACTTCCAATTCATTCCACCGTTCAATGAGGAAGATGTGGAAAAGTTTTTTTGTGATTTCTGAGAAACTGGCAAGGCAGCTAAAATGTCTATCTGGGACCTGGTCTCTTTTAATACAAAGCAAGCTAATTGGAAAAGCCCATGAGGTTTATTCCTTGTTGCCAGATGAGAGTTCATCAAATTATGAACTGACCAAAGATGCTATCCTCGGGGCATATGAATTAGTACCTGAAGCCCATCGCCAAAAGCTTAGAACCCTCAAAAAGCAAGCTAAACAAACTTATCTGGAGTTTGAAAAAAGTAAGAAGCTGGCTTTTGACCAGCGACTGAGGGCTCTTAAAATACAACTCCGCTATGAGAATCTCGGAAGTAATTCTGTTAGAGGAATTTTAAAAACTCTCTCCCACTCTCCATAAAGACCTGTGTAGAGGAGCAATGGGTTCAGGGAGCCCGGCAAGCGGCCATTCTGGCTGATGAGTTTGCTTTAATTTATGTCGGTTTCCCAAGGGAGAACTTTTCCTAATCACCCCCACAAATCTGAAAAGGACAGACACTGAGAAAGTGAAGGAAGCCCAGGCAGACCTGGTAGAGAAAGGAAAGCAGGAGACACAGGGGCCCCTCCTCCAGCCAAAAAGGAAGGTCCTGTGAGCAAGAGTGAGACCCGGAGACCTGTGTGCTTCCATTGTAATAAGGCAGGGCATTTAAAAGCTGACTGCTGGAAACTAAAGGGAAAACAGTTAGGGCTTACCCGCTCAGTGAAGACAGGACCCTGATGGAAAGCTCAGCAGACCAAGCTGTGGCTTTAACTGCAGTAAGTGCAACCCAGGAAGCTTACTATGGCCAGTGCAGGAAAGGTTAATAGGATTCCTGAAGGTTATCAGGTCTGAAGGGAAAGTAACCCCATAATCCTTGAGTAGGGCAAGCAAGCCGATAGTGATTCTCAGGGACACGGGACTACTAGATCCTTTTTTAGTGGGAAAAGGCCTGACCTTTCCCCCAGAGAGTGGTGAATGGTACTGGAGAGTAGTGTATACCTGTACCTGTACATCGAGTGTACCTGGTGTGCGACCTAGTTTTGGGACCAGTGACCATAGGGATTGTCCCTAGTTTGCCTGTGGACGGTGTTGACCTGCTCCTAGGTAATGATCTGGCGAGGGTGAAGGTGGTAGCTCCCCACCCCCCCTCCCCCAGTAGTGAAAGAAAGACCGCAGGAGGTCAGAGACAGGGAAGTGGCAGGAGACGGTCCCCTGCAGAATCCCTGAATGTGTAGTGGGTCAGGCCATGATCAAACCAGTTCCCCCAGAGGAGGCTGCATTGGCACTGCAGACAGATGACCATGAGGTCTGCCTGTCTGAGACTTTCTTTGGAAAGTTAGGAGACCCAGGGAATTAATTAAATGGATTTTCCTGAGCTGAGGTTCAGTGGGCTGACCGAGTTAGCACAGGCTGCCCAGTCTGAAAGTGAAGCACAGGGAGTCCCTGATTGCTGCTATTTAAAGAATGAGGTATTGATGAGGAAATGGACTTCGCCTCACAGACCTGAGAACAAGGAGTGGACAGTAGTTCACCAGTTAGTGGTGCTGCAGAGGTACCAGGGAGAAATAATAAGGGCCCACGAGACTACAGTAGCTGTACATGCCGGGGTATACGAAAGACCAAAGCCCACATAAGACAGCAGTTTGACTGGGCAAAACTCCACAAGGATGTGGTGGAGTACTGCAGGAATTGCTACATGTGCCAGATTAAGGGGAAGCCCCAACCTACAGTGTAACCTGCACCCCTAAGTCCTGTACCATTGTTAGCAGAGGGCTGGTGAACTACTGTTGACCCTGGTGACCCCTGCTGAGAACAAAAGGGGACAGGCAGGCACACGGCTGGCAAACTTTTAGACAGAAAAGGGGAAAAAGTGACCAAGAAGGCAGGTTAAAGGAAGTCTTGGAGGAATCCCGGATGAAAACCCCGAAAACTTAAAAAAGTTAGATCCCACATTCTCCTATGAAAATGCAGACTCTAGAAGCACCCCACCAGAGTTGCTAACAGCATTTAAAGTAACCTGCAGAGACAGATCTCTAGGGGGTACAGAAACCATGAGGGTGATGCCTACCCTGGTCAAAGTGCCACAGGAGAGTGCAGTCAAGTCTGCACACATACTTGCAGGTAGGAGTGTCCCAGAGAACAAAGGGGAGATTAACAAAGAATCCTCCCCCACAGTCAGAGAAAAATGGAATCCCCCATCCCCTGAAGTCAAAAGTCTTTGCATGACTCAAAGATTTCAGGATAGACCTGCCCACTACTAACTCTCCTGTTGAGGGAATGTTTTTTTCCAGGAACAAAACCTTAGGCAGTCATGGCAATGGGCAAACTGAAGAAAAGCTTCCCCAAAGAATCACATGGCTACTGGGATGCCAATAACAAAAAAGGGAAGTTAAAGCAGCACTGGTACCCAGAAAAGACCATTTTAACAAGCTTTAAGAGTTTTGAATGAACCGAAATGAATGAGAGAAATTCATGGATTTTCTTTCTGTATCTTTTATATTTCTCTCAAACCTTTTAATGAAATGCGCCATTCTTTTTTCAAATCGTATTTCATTTCCCTGGGTGTGGAGGTATCATACAAGCCCCCACCTGCCAAGAATGGGGCAGAGATTTTTTGCCACATGGACATTAAATTTTAAAATTGTTGCTGGGAAGAAAAGAATGCCTATTCCAAGGGGTTGCCAAGCCCCTGACTGGAAAGACATTTGTATAGTAATAAACAGTGCTTGGAAAGGACAAAGGGGCCACTAGATGCTCCAATTTAATCCCCAATGGACTTTTGATTACCAGACTTTGAAGGTGGAGGGGCTAGCATTCCAGGTTACTGTTAAGATGGCCGAATACACAAACCAACATGGTCAGACCAGTTTAGTCACATGACTAACTGGCTGTTGGAGTTTTTTGAATTTGAACTTGCCACAGAATTTACGTACATACGAATTAGGAACAGGAGTAGGCCACTTGGTCCTTCGAGCCTGCTGCACCATTCTGACTGGTACTCTGCAAATGTACTTCCAATGTGGAAAGCCAAGGGAGCCAATCCCTGTTCCTCCAATACACAGAAGTGGTCAGACCAGTTTTAGTCACATGGCTAACTGGGTGTAACAAGAAATTTGTACCTCCAACCAAGGATATGAAGAAGACAGTTCCATAAAAGTAACTAGTCACATGACTAAACTGCAGGGCAACCTGGGAGTTCTTTTGAATTTGAACTCCCATCAAAGGGAAGAACTCAGTGTGCTCGTGGACTGAGAACATCTCTCCTGCCTGCTCCTCTCTCGGAACTAAAACCATTAAAAACACACAAAAATCAGAGAAGGGTTTGCCACATGAACAAAGTTAAGAAGATTACTGGGCCCCAATGAATCGCAAGACCATATCTTCAATCAAGGACTACAGCGAGCTCAAGAAACAGTAACAAGATATTGCCTCAAACTGTTCTACTTATTTTTCTTTTCTTTTTTCTGTCCCTATTTTGTATGTTTATATTGCGTGTGCATGCTAAAGTGAGCATGTTGTATATCTGTAGGCGTGAACTGTATTGGGGTTTAAGGTTTTAATAAATTTCATCTTTCTGCTTTAAACCAAAGAAAGCCTATTTGTGCTCAGTTATTTGCCTGATAATTGGAAACTGAACACAGATTCACAAAAAAGGGAGCTCAAAGTATACAGTAAATGGCAGAACCCTTGGGAGTATTGACAGGCAGAGAGATCTGGGCGTACAGGTCCACGGGTCACAAAGTGGCAACGCAGGTGGATAAGGTAGTCAAGAAGGCATACGGCATGCTTGCCTTCATCGGTCGGGGCATAAGAGTATAAAAATTGCCAAGTCATGCTGCAGCTGTACAGAACTTTAGTTAGGCCACACTTAGAATATTGCGTGCAATTCTGGTCGCCACCCTACCAGAAGGATGTAGAGGCTTTGGAGAGGGTACAGAGGAGGTTTACCAGGATGTTGCCTGGTCTGGAGGGCATTAGCTATGAGGAGAGGTTGGATAAACTCGGATTGTTTTCACTGGAACGACGGAGGTGGAGGGGTGACATGATAGAGGTTTACAAAGTTATGAGCGGCATGGACAGAGTAGATAGCCAGAAGCTTTTTCCCAGGGTGGAAGAGTCAGTTACTAGGGGGCATAGGTTTAAGTTGAGAGGGGCAAAGTTTAGAGGGGGTGTGCGAGGCAAGTTCTTTACACAGAGGGTGGTGAGTGCCTGGAACTTGCTGCCGGGGGAGGTGGTGGAAGCAGGTACGATAGCGACGTTTAAGAGACATCTTGACAAATACATGAATAGGATGGGAATAGAGGGATACGGTCCCCGGAAGTGTAGAAGGTTTTATTTTAGGCAGGCATATCAAGATCGGCGCAGGCTTGGAGGGCCGAATGGCCTGTTCCTGTGCTGTACTGTTCTTTGTTCTTTGTTTGTTATTTGTATCCTCAATAGTGCAGACCTATGCAAAGTATCTGTTCAATTCATCTGCCATCTCATTATCCATTTGAACTGAGAAAGCTGTCAGCTCCTGGATTGAAAAGACCTCTCTCCTGTCTGCCCTCATCTCACTCTCACCAGCTTCAGAAACCATTGAAGACACATGAATCCAAGAGAGAAATGTCTCCTACAGTGAACCAGGTTTAAAAGGAATACTGGGCCCCAACGAAAAGCAAGAATTACCTACAAACAAAAACTACTTACAAAAGGATGACTATGATCTCAAAGCACAGTAACACGAAACTCTTCTGATATTGTCTCAAACCTCTCCACTTTATTTTTCTTTTTTTTCTGTCTCTATTTGCATTTGCATATCACGTATGCATGCTAAAGTGGTGCACGGCGTATATCCGTAGGCATTAACTGATTTAGAGTTTGTTTTAATAAATTTCACTCTTCAAACCTGAGAAAATCTGGTTGTGCTCATTTCTTTGCCTTATAATTGGAAAGTGGTGAACAAGGATTCACCAAGAGGGAGCTCAAAACAGTGTGTTTAAAAAATTTTAAATCCTGTTATACTAAGACCAGGTGAAGGCTGAAAGAGACCCCTAGACACCTTTCTCACCTGTGCATAACATATGCCTCTCTCTAAGCAATTTCTAATCGCAAGACCTAATCTCTAGCATTTTTAGCTTCCATCTCTGGACCAAGAACTGTGTTGCATAGTCTTTAAAGACCAACAACTTGTATTTATATAGCACCTTTAATGTAATAAAATGCTTCAAGGTGCTTCCCAGAAGCATTATAAAGCAAAGTATGACGCCGATCCACAAAAGGAGATATTAGGTCAGATGACCAAAATCTTGGCCAAAGATGTAGGTTTTAAAGAGAGTTTTAAATGAGGAAAGCAAGGCGAGAGTTGTAAGGAGCGTATTCCAGAGCTTAGGGCCTCAGCAGCTGAAGGCGCGGCCACCAATGGTGGAGTGATTGAAGTTAGGGATGCACAAGAGGCCAGTATTAGAGGAGTTCACATATATGAGGATTGTGAGGCTGGAAGAGATTACAGAGATGGGGAGGGCGAGGCCACGGAGAGAGTTGTAAACGAGGATGAGAATTTTAAAATGGAGACATTGCTCAACCAGGAGCCAATATAGGTAGCAAGCACAGGGGGTGATAGGGAAACGTGACTTGGTGCGAGTTAAGACACGAGCAGCAGAGTTTTGGATGACCCCATGTTTATGGAGGGTAGAATGTGGGAGACCAGCCAGGAGTGCATTGGAGTAGTCAAGTCTAGAGGTAATGAAGGTATGAATGAGGGTTTCAGCAGCAAATGAGCTAAGGCAGGGGAAAACTTGGGCAGTGGAGGTGGAAATGAATGTGTTAAAATACATTTTTTTAAATATATTTTATTTTGTTAAAGAAACTTTTTTGAGATATGGCAAATGTCATCTTGCATGAAAGTTTATTTTGTTCAAGATTGTTTGCACCATTCTTTTTAGACCAGCACAATGTTCTTTGGGATGAATACATCAGCTGGCTTTATTTAAACATTCCTGTCAATGCATTTAGAAAAGCCAGCTTGAAAATAAAATAAGGAAAGGGGTTGAAATAATGATTTTTCAATTAATGTTTTTAAAAATACACAGGATTCCAATATTTAAGATTTCTTTACAGTTTACTACTGATACAGACTGTTTGGCTATTGGTATATGAGTTCAATGTCCAATTCTGTTCTGTAACCTTGAAAGGTAATTTCAGATTGTTCACATTTGTGAAGGAGGTCTTTTTTGCTACAGTGACTGGAAAAAGAGTGGTCAATGCCCATGTGGAAATGTGAAGAGTGGTTAATAATCAATGAGTACAATAGATTGCAAACAACTCCACCCACAAGCATAATGCTCAATCCCACGTGATCTCCATGACACTGGTTACTCCTGTAAGTGGATCCTACCTCTTTTTTTTTTATATATACAGAAATTCCCCCATACTGCCCAATATCTAGTTACCCGATAGGATCCCCTTTTATATGAAATGCATATCATGACCTTCACACAAGCCCTCCGACAGCTTCTCCAATCTCCTGGAAGATGACTCTTTCACACTTTAATGGATTAAGTCTGGATGTGAGTCCACAAGATTATTTTACAATTGTTAGGTGAATAAATGAGAATTTTCACAACAATACTTATTGATCTTGTATATATTTTTATAACAAAATTAAAAAAATTCTGCTACAATGATATTTTTAGCAAGCTATAAAACATTCACTTTACATGGTCAGATTTTATTCTCTAAAACTTGACTAGCTGTCTAAGTTTAGGCTGGCTTTCCTCTTGAAGGAGATGTATCTCCTCCCTGTCTTACTGGATAACCTTTGTTGGAACTGCATCTCCAATTATGGTCTTAATCCAGTCAGTGGACAGAGCACGCTTTTTCTGCCTCGTCTACTCATGGTCTATTGATTTTGAGAGATGGACTTTACCCAGATTCCTTAACATTGCAGAAATTGGTGTACAGCTGTGCTGGATATAGGGGTAATGAACTTTCTGCACCTGAAGAATCACAAAAATCACCAAAAAAAAAACCAGCTCTGCTCTGGGGAGAATGGAAAGGAAGATGTGAATGAAATGGTGCTAGCACAGGCCTTTGGCAATAGGCTCTCAGGAATAATTTTGACTTTGGGCAATAGTGTAAATTGGGAGAGATGTAAAATGAGCTGCTGGTTCACTCACCTGTCTTACGGTATCACACAGGTCAAATTACCCCTTCAGTTAGTAAAACATTGGAAGGGATGAAATTGTGAATATTGCATTAGGGAAGGCAAGAGAGTCTCAGTAATCCTTCTGATCATGCAATGTGTTGATGGCAAGTGAAAAAACGTGGCCTCAGTTATGAAGGCCTACCTGATGAATAACCTGACACCACTGATTATTCATTATGACTAACAGTCATTTTAGGGTGCGATACTTGGGGACACCAAGGAATCGTATGCCAGCAAGGATTCAATACTGTTGGGAGAGGATTTCAGTCTCCTTTTGTTTCATCATAAGCTAAGTTTTACCATATACCCCATTCTCCCTGAAGCTCTAACTCAAAATCACTTCTCTTTGCCACCTTTCTCTCTCCCTTCAAATGTTTCTTAAAATCTTTAATCACAGTTTCAGTTCATCGCCAATCTTTCTAGCTTCCTAGTCAGTATCCCTCCTCCCCCATAAAACGCTCTCACTTGAATGTTCCTCCAAGTAAGTAGGGGGTACTATGTGTGTTGATAGTATTGTTGTTTACTTTGAAAGCTAAAGGAATATTTAGTTTGAGATATTAATATCACAAATATACACTAGATGGTGCTCTATACTTTGACAGTACATCAGAAATTCCTCTCAATACCACAAAATGCATTTATTCAGTTGTCCAATCGAATATAAATTGTTCAGTAGGAACTGGGCTGAGCCCAAAATCTGAAATTTTAATCTAACCCAAAGTGACTATCATGAACAGTTTTGTAAATATCCAAACCAGTGATGAAATATAAGTTACACATTGCTTAAAGAGGTGGAATCGGAGGCCCTGATATTAACTTGGAGGCAAGTTGGGAGCAGGGGAGGTGCCAATACCACGTTGAAAACCCAGGAAGAATTTCAATGCATCTGTCTGGTATTGTAATTTGAGTTTCATTATCATTTTACTTCTGGGTTAGGCGGCGTTGCATGGTAGCAGCTGAGATGAAGACTTGCATGATGTGATCTCATCTCCAGTATTTAAAGGGCCGATCCAAAGATAGAATGTAGGAGAGTTAAGAGTTTGCACAAAGAGAGAGAGAGAAGTTTAATGGATTCAGGACAGGTGTGGCCTGGACCTCAATTCAATGATGCATCGTTTGATGGACTGCTGGGGACAATGAGGAATTGCAGAGAGACACACTTCCCCAACAGTGGGAGGAAGAAACCTATTGCCACAAAGGAGGCATGGCTGGAGGTGGTCCAGGAGGTAAGCAGCAGGAGCACTGTGCTAAACTCTTTGATTCAGTGCAGGAAGCACTTTACTGACCTAACCAGGTCAGGAAAGGTGAGATCAATGGCACATTCACCTACATCCTGATGTGCATAATATGGAACCAGCTTTCCAGAGTGCTCACGTTTCTACCGCTTTTAGCCCCCCACCTACACTCCTCCAGATTAAACCCCCATCCCACCCCTACCTCCAATTGCACAGGCAGTTAAAATCACCCAGATTAATTACCCAACTTGGAGCTGCTGGGAACCAACCATTGGGAATTTTAACCTGCTTTAATGAACAGCCAGCAAATCCACTCCTCCAAACTACAGAGTATGGAGGAGGGGATTGAAGGAGGTTAGTGTGGTCAACTGTGTCGAAGGCTGCAGATGGATCGAGAAGGATGAGAAGGGATAGCTTATCATGGTCACAGTCTCTAAGAATGTTATTAGTGACTTTGATAAGGGCTGATTGGAAGGATTCAAGCATGGATTGCGGGAAAGATGGGCATGGACCTGGGAAAAGACAATATGTTAAAGGACTTTGGAAAGGAAAGGGAGTTTGGAGATGGGCCGGGAGTTTGCATGGACAGAGGGGTCAAGGGTAGGTTTTTTTGAGGAGAGGTATGATGACAGCAGGTTTGAAGGGGGTGAGAGTATAGTACCTGAGGAGAGGAAACCATTAACAATTATCAGCTAACATGGAGACCAGGAAGTTGAGTGGTCAGCAGTTTGGTCAGAATAGGATCAAGGGAGCAGGAGGTGGGTCTCATGGACAAGATGAGGTCAGAAAAAGCACATGCTGCTACTCTCACTCATAGATCTGTTCTTTCCCTCCTGACAGGGGAAGAGAATGTATGACAGCAGGGAGAGGCAGAGAACTAGAGGGAGCTAGCCACAGATATCACAACTAATAGCTACAGAGAAACTGGTGCTGGAGATTAGTGGAGTCTTGGCATGCCTAGCCATCAGAAACGGGGAGGTGGGTCCTCCTAGCTTCCTGGTGACAGTTAAATATCAGACAGCCATATGGCATTCAACATTCAGTCATGTTGACTTGATGTCAACAACAAGTGAAATATGATCATGCACATAATAACTCTAAACATTCTTACCTTGACAGTACTCATTCATGCCTTTTATCTCCCATGGGGCAGTCACCTGTCTTGCAGGAGGTGGTTGAGGTCAACTCCACCAATGATGACTCCTCACAGGAGCTCAGACCCTCTGAAGATGCACAGTAACGGGATGTATGCTGGCCATGCTCCAGCTCAGATTCTCCGACTACAGTAGGACTATTTATAGGGTTTTCACCTTCTGGCTCTGACATCACAAATGAACAAGAGCAGGTGGTGGAGTCGGGGACAACAGTAGTGAGTTTGCATTGGAGGTTGCAGCCCGCTCCACGCTCTGCTCAGCTGGGCACCGATACTGTATCCCGGGGCAGTGGATGAAGACGATACTTATTGAGCAGCAGCAGAGCATATGCAATGTACTGGTAGGCCTTCCAAATGCACTATGCATGTTGGCAGGGTGATTGCAGGGGTCTGCTTCAAATATCATCGGGATGCTGTTGCAGGCTATTGTGGTGATTTCTTCCATGAAAAGAGTAGCCAAATGCATGGAGCATCAAACTTAGCAACTGAACGGATGCAATCAGGTCTAGAACAATGGCTTGCACTCTTTGGACATCACCTTAAATAGGATGAATGATACCCTCGCCTTGGTCTTTTCGCACCCCACTGATCTTCAGCACAATGGCAGCCAGGAAGTGAGGCTGGGCCATGAAAAGGTTGATGGCGAGAGGGGACATGGAAGTGGGTGCTCCACTCAAAGTGCTTCCACTTCTCACCCAGTGCCCCCCTTCAGTCAGCACCCAACAAACTGCCTTGTGTCCCTATGGCAGTGTCTGCCTCTGCACAGGTGCAGGTGGAGCAATATTAGGTCGGGCCCTTATAGCCTATAAAACCCAAAGGAAATCGCCCAAGAGCGTCTCAACAGTCAGAGCAAGGATTTGAGCAGCCTCCTTTACCTCTGCTCAAACAGGAGATGGCACCACATAGAAGCAATAGGAAAAGGAAGAGTAAAGATTTGTAGTTTCAAAAGGTATGCACATGGGTATGTAACACTATTTGTAATGTTAAATCTAGTTTGTTCATTTGATGCACATAAATGTTATTTTCCATAATGAGGGCATCCAGGATAGCCCAGGCAGTAATGTGCACTGCCGGTGGTGCATTGCCATCATCATCATCTACTGACTCCTCGTTTTCCTTTTTCTTCCTGCTCCAAATCCTCCAAAGTGGATCTGCAATCTGTGCCTTGGTCCTCCTGCAGGTCTGAACCTCGCTGTTGTGCAGAGCACAGCATTCTGAAGACCTTGGCTGGTGCATACTGAAGGGCACCTCCAGATAAGTCCAGGCACCGGAAGTGCATCTTCAGCATGCTGAAGGCTTGCTCGATGACGCATCTGCAGGTGATATGGCTTTCATTGTACTGCCACTGGGCCTCATTCCTCGGGTTTCTGAGATGCATCATCAACCAAGTTTTAAGTGGGTTTCTTTTGTATCCAAGCAGTCAACCAGTAACTCTGCTTCCAGGTTTGAAGACATCTAGGAGGGTGGACTGGCGCAGGACAGTGGCACAGGATGTTGTCCTGCACCTGTGGGAAACCAGCCAGATCTGCAAACCTGTGTGCCCATTCATTCTGACTGGAATCATCACAGGCAAAGTTGACATAATTGTTGGTACTGGAAAACAAGCCATTGGTTACCAGCCTTGTGCATTTGTGGGCTGTGGATATCCTGCAAATGTCTCCAGCAGATCCCTGGAAGAATCCAGAGGCAAAAGGGTTGAGGGTAGTAGTGATTTTTACAGCCAGTAGTAAGGTGTGGCCACCAGGTCCAGCAGGCAGCAGCTATTGCTCCAGCAGGCTGCAAATTCAGTCACCGTCTGACATGGAACCTGGAGCCTCCTGAGACACTGGCATTGTCATTTCGAGGAAGCTTATCCCCTGCCTGTAACTGTGTGCTAGGTATGGCCTTCTGTGAGTTGTACCTCTCTGCTGCTCACCTCTTACCTGTGGAGCTGCAGGGTGCTGTTGCTGGTCATCTTGGTCCTGACTTGAGGTCCAAAGTAACAGTGTAAGCAGAACCCAAGCTGATACGATAGTTCAGACTGTTGATCCTCCAAAGTGTAGATGACACCTTCATAGTGTTGAAGCCTCCAAGCTAGGCAAAGAAACCTTTTCAGGACCAAGTATTGTGAAGAAACCCTTTCCCACAAGCAGGTAAGAAAGTAGCCGTGAGCACTCTGTACATATTGGCATATTTCCCTGTACTGGCCTCATCCCCTTCACCTTGCTGCTGTGATCTCATCTTTTTTTCACTGGCAAGTTTCAGGAAGCTTAGGAAACCCATGGACCCAAAGTTAAACTTAAAATCCCATGTCTATGTTGCTCTAATTGAGCAATCAGCATGTGCTAATTGGCAACCTGCCTCTCCCAAGGAGATTGCTAACACATAGCCGAATGCTCTGCAGTGAAAACTGGAAGTTGGCAGGCTGGACCTCGTTTCCCAACCCACTGTCAATTTTACTGGCTTTAACCTCCCACTGCTCCTAATTCCTTGCACTTCTGCTCATTAAAATCTAGCCCCTAGTCTTGGACTCCCCCACAAGTGAAAACGTCTTCTCTACCTCTACCCTACCAAAGCCCTTCATAACTTTAAAGGCCTCTATTAGGTCATCCCTCAGGGTTATCTTTTCCAGAGAAAAGACCAAGCTTGTTAAGTCTTTCCTGTTGGTTATAACACCTCCGTTTTGGTGTCATCCATGTAAATCTTTTTTGCATCTTCTCCAGTGTCTCTATATCCTTTTTGTAATATGGAATAATTTGTTATTGTTGTCTCTGAGGGTCGTGAGTCTTGAAACTCTCTTGCACGGAGACCAGTGGAGGCAGGGTTATTGAATATTTTTAAGGCAAAAGTAGATAATTTCTTGACTGACGGATAGGCGGGAAAGTGGAATTGAGGCCACAAATCAGATCAGCAAGGACCTTACTAAATGGCGGAGCAGGCTCGAAGGGGCTGAATGAGCTCCTCCTGATCCTAATTCGTATGCATGAGAGCAGAACTGTGCAGAGTACTCCAAATGTGGTTTAACCAAGGTTTTATGTATTTAACATATCTTCTCTGCTCTTCACATTTAAATTGGGCCCTGTCACTAAAATTGTCCATGTCTCAGTTTGCTCTTGGCAGACATGAAACTAACTCACCAGTGTTGTTTTCACTGGAAGGCCCAGCATCACCTTCTGATGGCACTTGGGGATGATGATAAATGCCAGCCTTGCCAGAAATGCTTGTTATATATTGGTGTATTATTCATAAAGAGCTAGGAACTAATTGTTATGTGTAACTGTGTTCCAGGGTGCCACTTTTCACTCCTGCACTGGAGTCATGTGACATAACACTACGTGACTCTAAAATCAGTTCCTACCAAGCAGCCTATAGAGCTGCATTAAAACACAGAGCTCCAGCCTTTCCAAGTCTAAAGTGTGAAAATTTCTAACTTATGGGAACCAGAAGACATAACAATGCCCACATCTCGAGAATAATTTTTAAAAATTTGGGCAGTCTGTTTTACTGGTAGCAGTTCTCAGATCCATCATGCAAGGGGTCTAGTGTGGGCCTGCAGCGGCCCTCAGGAGTGCTGTGAAGTGGCTACAACTTCAGGGGTCCTTAAATAAGCGTTTGACTTTTCATTGATGTGTACAAGTGACATTACACCTGCATATGATCCTTGACCAAAATGCCATTAGATGATTTCGGGTGCCCTTGTGTGTGCATGGGTATACTGCATCAAATTGGTCCTTTTTAGCCCCCATTTTCTGGTTGGAAAAGAGGCACGAAGCAAACCAGTTTCTTTCCTGGTACACAAACAAGAAATGCTGGAAATATTCAGCAGATCTGGCAACATTTGTGGAGAGAGAAGCAGAATTAACGTTTCAGGTTAGTGACCCTTCATCAGAACTGGCAGATATTAGAAATGTGAAGGGTTTTAAGCAAGTAAAGCGGGGGTGGGGCAAGAGATAACAAAAGAGGTGTTGATGGGACGAAGTCACAGAGAATACCTGACCAGAAGATCATGGAGCAAAGGCAAACTGTGTGTTAATGGTGTGCTGAAAGACAAAACGTTCATACAGAGAGGGTGTTAACTAAAAATAAAAAGGGGGGGTCCCATCATGCTCTGAAATGATTGAACTCAATGTGCAATCCGACAGGCTGTAGTGTGCCTGATCGGTAAATGAGGTGCTGTTCCTTTAGCTTGCGTTGATGTTCACTAGAACACTGCATCAATCCCAGGACATAGATGTGAGCATGAGAGCAGGGGGAGAGTTAAAGTGGCAAGCATCCAGAAGCTCGGGATCATGCTTTCGGACTGAGTGGAGGTGTTCTGCAAAGCGGTCACCCAGTCTGCGTTGGCCTCACCAATGTAGAGGAGACCACATTGTGAGCAGCGAAAACAGTATACTAAATTGAAAGATGTACAAGTAAATCGCTGCTTTGCCTGAAAGGAGTATCTGGGGCCTTGAATAGTGAGGAGAGAGGAGGTAAATAGGCAGGTATTACACCTCCTGTGATTGCAGAGGAAGGTGCTATGGGAAGGGGACGAGGTGGTGGAGATATTGGAGGAGTGGACCAGGGTGTCACAGAAGGAATGATCCCTTCGGAATGCTGACGGGAAGGGAGGGGAAGATGCGTTTGGTAGTGGCACCTCTGCCTAAATATACTCTTATGGTTTTTTAAAATGTGATGTGTATACAGACCTATTAGTGACTGGATGTGATATCTTGGGGAGACAGTGGCAATGTCACTGGACTAGTAATCCAGAGTCCCAGGCTAATGCCCTGGGGACATGGGTTTAAATCCCATTATGTCAGCTGGTGCAATTTCAATTCAATTAATTAATAAAAATCTGGAATTGAAATCGACTCAGTAATGGTGCCATGAAACTTTCATCAATTGTCGTAAAAACCTATCTGGTTCACTAATGTCCTTTAGGGAAGGAAATCTGCTGTCATTACCTGGTCTGGCCTACATGTGACTCCAGGCCCGCAGCAATGTGGTTGACTCTTAAAATGCCCTCTGAAATGGCCTAACAAGCCATTCATTTGTCAAGGGCAATTAGGGATGTGCAACAAATGCTGGCCTTGCCAGTGACACCCACATCCCATGAAAGAATGGGGAAAAAAACCCCACTGTAATCAGACTTGTTGTGCCTAATACGCACTTACTCTTAAAGAATCCACGGAATCCAATTGGTGAAAGGTATATCAATATTTTATTAACACACTATATCATCAAATACAAGCTCTCTAACTTGCACAGTATCAAAACTCATCAAAGTAGAAGCTTTCACTACTTGCACAGTATACTACCTGCCAAGGCACGAGGTGATTAGTCTCGGACTTGTGGCTGCTCTCCTATTCTCTGAGCCCTTGGCTCAGGAGTATCTTCTGTAGTGTTCTTCCCTAGTTTGTCAGGGGTTAAATCTTGTTTCCAAGACCCTCCCCTCTTACTCATGGGGGTCTGCTATAATGACAGAATTCCTTATTTGGCTCAGTGAGAACATGTTCAACACTTTACAGTTTCCCGTTGTCTACTATGAGTCTAATCATATCTGGTGTCCATAGTGACACCTTTATCTGGTACGTGCAAGGACAGTGTCTGGGATCCTCAATGTCTTTTCTATACTGTCTACAATTCCTCGGCCATCTGTGTGCTGTGGCCCCCCTATGCTTTAACACACTGTTCATTGTTGTGTGACTAGTCCCTTTGTTTCAACTATGTTCTTATGTGTGTTTACTGGCTCTACAGACTTTCCCAGCTTACTGCACACTGTTCACATTTTGGCTCTCGCAGAACCTGTAATATTTTGCAGTTCTCCTTTTGAGAAAGCTTGTGGGTCTTTATATGTAGTTGCAAGCTTTGGCCACTGAGTGATGCTCCAGAGAAATTTGTTTTTCATATTATGCATGATCCCCGGCATCTTTTCCTCTGGATCATTGGAATGCGAGTATGAATATTATAAGCGGTGGCGTAGTGGTAGTACTCCTCATCTCTGACTCAAAGATTTCTGGATTCAAGCCCTGCTCCAGGACTTGAGCATATGATTTAGCCTAGCATTTCAATGAAGTACTACATTGTCAGAAGTGTTTCGTCTTTTGGCAGAACCTCAGTTAAATGTTTCAGCCTGCTGTCAGGTGGGCATAGAATATCTCATGGCATTATTCAGTGAGTGGGGGGAGATCTTCTGTGTCCGAGGCAACACAAACAGATTAACTAGTTATGATGGGTCATAGGCCTGAAGCATTAACTCTTTTTTTTTTTTTCTCGACAGGTGCGCCAGACCTGCTGAGTATTTCCAGCATTTTCAGTTTTTATTTCTTAACTAGCCATTTGCTGTTACTGAGACCTTGATGTGCACAATTTGGCTGCCACGTTAGCCTACAAAACAATGGTGACCATACTTCAAATGTATATAATTTGCTATGTCCTATGTATTTGGATGTCCTAAGATCGTAAAAGATATATTATAGATTCAAGTTCTTTCTACCAAAATCCTCTCTTCCTGTGAGAGATGTCATATAAATGTGAGTTCTTTTTTGATCATTATCAATTTCCATTAAATCACAACAGGTTCAAAATTACATAAATCACACTGGATTACTGTAGAAAAAAGATGTAATATCCCCTTCCCACAGGCGAAAGGCATGCTGCACCAGATAGAAATAGCAGGAAAAGGAAGAGTAAGGTTTTGCAGTTGCACAAAAGAATACACATAGTGTTTGAGAACATATTGTGTTGATAAATTTCCATTGTTCATTAGCTCACATCAATGTTATTCTTTTCTATCACTTTCCCTTTTTACTTAGATGAAGACATGAATTGATGGGGACCAATGGAGGGATGTTAAAGGGTGGTTGGTTGGTTGGACAACTGCTTTGTGTCAGTGGCAATGAACAGGTAGGGGTGGGAAGAGTAGCTGATGCATTTCCTCATCTCATCAACCGCACATATGTGGCAATCTGATCTTCCCAGAACAAGCAGGAGTATTCCGAAATCGCAAGGGTTTCCACTCCGTTAATATGCACTTGGTGTGTAACCACAAAAAGATATTTCTGCAGGTGTATGCAAGATTCCTAGGCAGCTGCCATGATGTTTTCATCCTGCAGCAGTCCAAGCTCCCGGAGATCTTTGGATCTCGAAGAAAACATGAGTGTTGGATGCTGCACAACAACGAATACCCACTCAAAACATGACTAGTGACACCTAGAAACGTAAGTAATGAAACCCAACAGTGCTACAATGAAAGTCATGTCACTACCAGATGTGTGATCGAACGGGCCATCAGAATGCTAAAGATGTGCTTCTGGTGGCTGGACAGTGGGAGGTACCATCTAGTACCCACCAGCCGGGTGGCCAGTATGGTCATGGTTTGCTGCACTCTGCACAACACTGCACAGCAGTGAGGTTTGGACCTGCACAGGAAGAAGGCAAAGTGCTCAGATCCTCCTCGGATGATTTGGAGGAGGAGGAGGAAGAAGAGAAATAGAATGAGAACGGTGATGAGGGCAATGCACACTCAGCTGCTCACATTGCTGCCCTGGATGCCAGGGATGCCCTTATGAATGCAAGGTTTTTCTTAAATTCCACCAGTGGACCCATGTGACAAGGAAATGCAACAGCTACTCTTCCCATCCCTACCTGTTCAATGCCACTGACACAAAGCAGTTGTCCAACCAACCAACCACCCTTTAACATCCCTCCATTGGTCCCCATCAATTCATGTCGTCTTCTAAGTTAAAAGGGAAAGTGATAGAAAAGAGTAACATTGATGTGAACTAATGAACAATGGAAATTTATCAACACAACATGTTCTCAAACACTATGTGTATTCTTTTGTGCAACTGCAAAACCTTACTCTTTTTTTTGCTACTCCTATCTGGTGCAACCCCCGTGACTTCAGAGATAGGGGCAGGCTGCTCAGATACTTGCTTTGACTGCTGAGATGCTCTTGGCTGACATCCTCTGGGTTTTGGAGCCGTGAGGGCCCAACCACCCGTACAGGGGCAGATTTGGCCATTGGGAGACGAGGCAGCCTGAGGGCTACTGGGGAAGATCGAGGAATAGTAGGTGAGAAGTGAAGCGGTTTGAGTTCCCACTTCCATATCTCCTTTTGCCATCATCCTTCTCATGTCCCAGTCGTGCTTTACTGCTACTACTTTGCTGAAGAATACTTGTGCAGATCAGTGCAATTCTGTAAGGCCAAGGCTCTAAAGTATCCGTCAACCTAATTATTGCGGCAGACATTTTGGCATCCAAAGTGGTGGTCTTGCAGGCATGCATGGACTCATTTGATTGGAGCATTTGATGTTCCATGGAGTCACTGGGAGCCCCCATCTCCCATACTTTGACGGCCAGGCATGCTGAGATGCCATTGATCTCCAGCGCTGTAGTTGTCAGCTGCATGATATGCAAAGGTCCACAGGATCATCAGAAGCAAGAGTAGGCCATTTGGCCTGTCAAGCCTGCTCCGCCATTCAAACAGATCAAGGCTGATCATCTACCTCTACCCCATATCCCTTGATGTTAGTATTCCGAAATCTCTCGATTTCTGTCCTGAACATGCTCAATGATTTGAGCTTCCACAGCCCTCTGGGGTAGAGAATTCCACACATTCACCATCCTCTGAGTGAAGAAATTCCTCCTCATCTCAGTCTTAAATGGCCTGCCCCTTATTCTGAGACTGTCCTCCCTTGTTCTAGACTCACCAACCAGAGGAAACATCCTATCCACATCCACCCTGTCACACCCTGTAAGAACTTTGTAAGTTTCAATGATCACCTCTCATTCTTCGAAACTCCAGAGAATACGGCCCACTTTCTGCAATCTCTCCTTATAAAACAATCTAACCATCCCAGGGATTAGACTGGTGAATCTTTGTTGCATTCCCTCTGGCAAGTATATCCTTCCTTAGATAAGGAGACCAAAACTATACACAGCACTCCAGGTGCGGTCTCACCAAGGCTTTAGACAATTGAATCAATGCATCTTTACTCCTGTACTCAAATCCCCTTGCAATGAAGGCCATTTGCCGCCTTAATTGCTTGTTGCACCTGCATACTCCTGAACAAGGACACCCAGGAAGATCCCTTTGGACATCAACAATTTCCAACCCCTCTCCATTTAAGAAATACTCTGCCTTTCTGTCCTTTCTACCAAAGTGGATCACTTCACACCTATTCACATTATATTCCATCTGCCCTGTTCTTGCCCATTCACTTAGCCTGTCCAAATCCCCTTGAAGCCTCCCTGCATCCTCCTTACAACTTACATTCCCTCCTAGCTTTGTGTCATTCACAAATTTGGAAATGTTACAATTGGTCCCCATATCCAAATCATCTATATTGATTGTAAACAGCTGTGGCCCAAGCACTGATCCTTGTGGTACCCCACTAGTCACAGTCTGCCTTCCTGAGAATGACCCATTTATTCCTACTCTCTGCTTTCTGTCTGTTAACTAATTCTTAATCCATTGTCGTGGGAGTCAGTTGCCAGTGATCGCCAGAGCTGGCGGACAGCCATAAAGGCAGGGCTAAAGAGTGGCGAGTCAAAGAGACTTAGCAGTTGGCAGGAAAAAAGACAGAAGCGCAAGGCGAGAGCCAACTGTGTAACAGCCCCGACAACCAATTTTATCTGCAGCACCTGTGGAAGAGTCAGTCACTCTAGAATTGGCCTTTATAGCCACTCCAGGCATTATTTCACAAACCACTGACCACTTACCCATTGTCTCTCTAGACAAGGAGGCTGAGGAAGAAGAGAAGAATAATCTATTGCAGTATACTACTCCTCAATCCTATGTGCTCTAATTTTGTTTACTGACCTCCTGTGTGGGACCTTTATTAAAAGCCTTCTGAAAATCCAAATACACCACATCCCACTGGTTTTCCTTTATCTATGCTACAAGTAACATCCTCACAAAAAACCTCAAAAAGCTCCAATAGGTTTGTCAAGCATGATTTCCCTTTCACAAATCCATTTTGACTCTGCCCACTCATATCATTATTTTCCAAGTGTCCAGTTATCTCATCCTTTATAATAGATTCTAACATATTCTCTACTAATGACATCAAACTAACAGGTCTGTAGTTCTCCATTTTCTCTCTTGCTTCCTTCTTAAATAGTGAGGTTACATTTGCTACTTTCCAGGCTGCAGGAACCCTTCCATAATCTACAGAATTTTGAAAGGTAACTACTAATGCATCTACTATCTTTATAGCCACTTCCTTCAATACTTTGGAATGTTGCTCATCTGGTCCAGGAGATTTATCAACTTCCAATCCAATTCATTTTTCAAGTACTACCTCTTTAGTATTGCTGAAAATAGAGACATGTTGTCGAAGCTTTTCGTCTTGCACTCATCAGGACATTCCGCAAGGATACCAATGTAAGGAAAAACAACAAATTTATACTGAATGAAAAGAGCGTGCTGATTGGTTGGCAAGTGAACTCTGGTAGAGGCGTTGCCATGGAGAATGCACCAGTTAACGGTGACTGACTGTTACTGCCAAGATTTGTTTGAAATTTAAACCAGGCACCTTGACTCTGGTCAAGGCATTGCCCTGAGGAATGAGCCAGCAAATGGCTGTCACTTATTTTGTTTAGCTGAAGCGGGCGCAATGTTTGTACATATTGTTTCTGTCGGCAGCAAAAGTGGTGATCTAGACCCGCCACCATTGCGTGAATCAGTTCACCTAGTTGAGTTCAGTTTTAATGACACCATGTAAGCCCAAATAGATGGTGTTGCCATGGGATCCCCTCTAGGCCCAGCTCTCTCAAACACCTGTGTTGGGTTCCATGAGAAATGTGTCTTTGAGGGAATGACACTTAACCTCCTATTTCTTGCATATTTCTGATATGTAGATGATATGTTTGCAATATTTGAATCCGCAGCTGCATGCAATAATTTTCTTACACGTCTTAATGGGCTACGTCTTACACTCAAAATCACCTTTGAAATGGAGCAGTCAAATGAGCTCCCTTTCCTTTACGTACGAGTTGAGAAATCTGCTAAGGGGTTCTCTACCACGGTCTATCGCAAACGTACCTTCACTGGCCATTACAGGCATTGGAATTCTTACAGTTTCACGTGCTATAAGATTGGTCTTATCGGCAACCTTGCAAATAGGGCCCGAGCCATTTGCTCACCATACAAGCTTGATGTTGAAATAGGGCTCATCAAAGCCATCCCATATGATGATGGCTACCCTGATCAGATCATTTCTCGCTGTATATTGCGCAAACTTATGAACGGGCCTAAGGCCATCATTGGTGGCCCTGAAAAGTGCCCAGTCTACCTCAAATTACCCTGGAAGGGTAATGTATCCCAAAAATATGAGTAACAGGTGAAGCTGTTTGACGCTACTACTATGCAGAAGCAACACGTGTGGTGTTCGCCACTAACAGGATGCTGCCATCTAGCCAAAAAGATGTCCTGCCTATCTCTCAAATGAGTAATGTGATATATGAATTTCAATGCCAGTTTAATGCTAGGTACATAGGCTGTACGTCCCAAAGACTGGTGGATCGTATCAAACAACATGTCCCTTCAGCTATTCGCAACGGGCAAGGTACAGGCCGTACCCAACCAGCCCATGTTTGTACAACTCAAAACAGTGTCTAACATTAGATGTGATTCTGCAATTGGCAAACATTTGCTAAATAATCCTCAGTGTGCTAAGAATTATGCTGGCGACCAATTTAAGATTGTCAGTCGGGCTCGCAGTATGGCGCATTTGCGCATACTGGAAGCTACGTATATTTATACATAGGGCCCTGATCTTTGCAGACAGAAAATGTACAAACATTGCACCTGTTTCAGCTAAACAAAATGAGTGACAGCCATTCGCTGGTTCATTCCTCAGGTCAAAGCCTTGACCAATCAGACTTGAGCTGTCTGGTTTAAATTTCAAACAAAGCTTGGCAGTTAACTGTCGGTCACCGTTAACTGGTGCATTCTCCATGGCAACACCTCTACCAATCAGAGTCCACTTGCTAACCAATCTGCACTCTTCCCATACAGTATAAATTTGTTGATTTCCCTGATATTGGTATTTTGCGGATTGTCCTGATGAGTGCAAGGCAAAAAGCTTCAACATGTCTCTATTTTCAGCAATACTAAAGAAGTAGTACCACCAAATGACTATTTATAGTGATACTAATTATTTTCAGTTCCTCATTTTTACAAGTCACTTGGTTCCCTAGTATTTCTGGGAGATTTTCTGTGTCTTTTTCCGTGAAGACAGACACAAAGTAATTGTTTAGTCTCTTGGCCATTTCCTTATTCTCCATCACAAACTCTCCTGTCTCTGCCTACAATGGACCCACATTCGTCCTTGCTAATTATTTCATTTTCACGTACCTAAAGAAGCTTTTATAGTCCACCTTCATAGAGTCATAGAGTTATACAGCACAGAAATAGTCCCTTCGTCCCATCATGCCCATGCCAGCCATCAAGCACCTATCTATTCCAATCCCATTTTCCAGCACTTGGCCCATAGGCCATTGCATACAAAGCTTTCAGTTGCTCACCTAAATACTAAGATGTTGAGGGTTCCTGCCTCTACCACCCCTTCAGGTAGTGTGTTCCAGATTCCAACCATCATCTGGGTGAAAACATTTTCTTCCAATCCCTTCTAAACCGCCTGCCCTTACCTTAAATCTATGTCCCCTAGTTATTGACAACTCCACTAAGGGGAAAAAGTTTCTTATCTATCTATGCCCCTCATAATTTTGTATACCTCAATCAGCTCCCCCCTCGGCCTTCTCTGCTCTAAGGAAAACAACCCTAGCCTTTCCGGTCTCTCTTAGCTGAAATGCCCCAGCCCAGGCAACATCCTGGTGAATTTCCTCTGCACCCTCTCCAGTGCAATCACATCCTTCCTATAGTGTGGTGACCAGAACTGTACATAGTACTCCAGCTGTGGCCTAACGTGTTTCATAGAGCTCCATCATAACCTCTCTGTTCTTATATTCTATGCCTCGGCTAATAAAGGCAAGTATCCCATATGCCTTCCTAACCACCTTATCTACCTGTGTTCATGTTTCTAGCTAACTTAAATTCATAATCTCTTTTCCCTTTCTTTATCAGTTTCTTGGTTCCCCCTTGTTAGATTCTAAATTGCTCCCAATCCTCGGGCTTACCACTTTTTCTGGCGACCTTTATAAGCCACTTCCTTTGACCTAATGCAATCCTTAACTTCTTTTTGTTAGCCACGGTTGATTCACCTTTCCTGTTGGGATTTTGGGTCTTCGAGGAATGTATATTTGTTGTAAACCATGTAACATTTCTTTAAATACTAGCCATTGCCTGTCTACCGTCAAATTTTTTAATGTATTTTGCCAATCCACCATAGCCAACTTGCCCCTCATACCTTCATAGTTTCCTTTGTTCATAATTAGGCCCCTAGTTTCAGAAGAAATTATATCTCTTTGAAACTTAATGTAGAATTCTTCATATTGTGGTCACTATTTCCTAATAGCTCCTTTACACTTCAACATACTGCTCCAAAAACCCATCTCCAACACACTCCAAGAATTCATCCTCCACTGGATTAGTGCTAATTAGGTTTACCCAATCTATATGTAAATTGAAGATGCCCATTGTTACTGTATTGCCCATGTTACAAGCAGCTCTAATTTCCAGATTTATACAATGCCCAACATTACCACTAAGGTTTGATGGCCTATAAACAACTCCCATCAATGTTTGCTGCCCCTTGCTGTTTCTTAGCTCCACCCAACATGATTCAACATCTTGCTCTTTTGATCTAAGATCCTCTCTCACTAGCGTACTGATCTCATCCCTAATTAACAGCACTACCCCATCTCCCTTTCCCCTCTGCCTATCTCTCCTAAATGACGAATATCCCTGAATATTCAGTTCCCAGTCCTGGTCACCCTGTAACCACATTCCTGTAATACCCATTTACCTCTATTTGTGCCTTCAAATCATCTACCATGTTGCGAATGCTGCGTGCATTCAGACCCACCTCCAGTTCTCTCCCTCTCTCTAGCAATCTCTGCTGTTTTCTCCTACAAGGAGGGAAAGAAGAGGTCTGTGAGTGAATGTTATAACATGTGCTCATCCAATGGATGGAGTGCATTTGGTGAGGGTGAGTATAAGAGACTGGCATGAAATTGCATAAAGATGAGGGTGTGTGGTCATGATGGATTGATCAATTGGGATGTGAGGAAGTGCATAGGAAGAGAAGATGGGTGCATTTGCATGATAAGTGGATGTGAAGAGTGATGTAATGGAGTAAGCTTGAGAAGGCAGGATGAGTGGGAGGGGGTGATGTACACAACAGGATATAGTTGAATGTGCAATTGTACTCTCCTTTCCTGCCATCATGAATCCTTAATTGCCTTCAGCATTGAATTTGGGAGTATGGCACCACACTTCTGCTGCTGATCTCCCCTGCCACTTCCAATCATGTCTTCCTTGCCTTGTCTGCAGTCTTCCTGCTCCTTTTGCTAAGGAAGAGAATCTCTCTCTCACTCTTCACAGCCCCCAGCAGCACATGAAGGGAAGCATCAGTGAAGTGAGGTGCAACCTTTTCCCGTTTGGATTCCAATATCTCAGTTGTTTCTCTCTCTTCTCAACTCCAAGCTCTTTCAACTTGCTTCTTTGGACAGTTCATTTAAATACTGGAGTTGAGGTTGCTTCATTAGGATCCACATCACACCTGTTGATTGGATGGCAAACCTGGAAGTAAACTTATAATGCCGCTGACAGACATGCTGAACTTACTTCCAGGTTTTCCGCTTGATATCGGACCGCCACACCACCCACCCCCCCCCCTCCCCCACCCCTCCACTCCCAGCGGAAAGCACAATTAATATCTGGGCCTTTATTTACAAATAAAGCTTCACATAACTCAGTCCAAAACCTAATTATAGAATCTGTTCAAACTGATTGACTAACAAAATATGTGGCTGGGCGCATTCACTCCCGCAACTACAACAGCACACAATATTTTTGGGTGCCTGCTTGTTTCTGATGATACTAAAATTATTACAATGCCAGTAGTCATCTTTCAAAAAGAAGCAGATTAATAATTGGTTAGAAACAAGGTGAAGAATTGTAAGGATAAGTACAGAGTGTGTCATACAGACCCCCACCTGCCAAGAATGAGGCATATTAATTTTAGTGGTGTTTTCTGACAGCTCAACCACTAGGTGATGCAGTACTTGCACATGCGCAAATGCAGGCTCTCAGACGTTCAGGCAGCTGCCAGGATTAAAGATGGCACTGCTCAATTTATCACAGGAACTGCTTATGGCTAGATCGTTCTAGCAAATTAACTTTACAGTAAGTTGGATAGAAGCCCGATAACATGCTACTATGTAGTTATAGGATACTAACTGTAATCCTCAGATCCATTTAATATTCCAGTAATCCTATTAAATACAAAAGGAATTTTATGATTGAATTTCCATTGGAAGATAGTGAATTGGCACCCCAATTGATGGAAAAGAAAATCGGGCAGAGTATAAAATGAACTGCCAATTCGTTATTGTGATTCATTTATGTGACTAATCAGGACTGATTTCACCCAAACACAGCTATGAGCTCCGGTCCCACTGGCTGCTCTCCTCCCTCAGCAACTCGCGTTCTCCACCCCCCCCCCCCCACCCAGCCGCTCGCTCCAGACCTTGCTGCTCCCCCCACTTCCCTGGCCGATTGTTCTCCGCTCGTGCCACCCCACTCGCCAGTCGGTCGGTCCCCTCCTCCCTGCCACCCCACCCCCCACTTCTAGCCGCTAGCTCTAGGCCGCACCGCTTCCCTCCTCTCGGCCACTCGCTCCCATGTTTCATCAGTCACCAGGCGCCACCCGAAGAAGCAAAGCGGGCCGCAAGGGGTGACGCGGGTGGAGGGGGGGGGGGGGGAACGTGGAAGCGGGGAGTGAGCGGCCAGGGAGCGGGGTGGCGCGAAGTGAGCATCAATCGGCCAGGGAGTGGAGGTGAGCAGTGAGGTCTGGAGTGAGTGGCTGAGGGGAGGAAGCGTCGAGGCCTGGAGCAAGTTGCCAAGGAGGATCAGGCTCCAGCCTCAAAGTCTTCTATTCAGCCGCTCCCTCCAACCGAGTGTGGGAGGGGGGCTGGATACCTGATAACGCTTTATCGCGTATGCGCGAAGATGGATCCGGCGCGGATGCGTGATAATGCCATCTCGCGCATGCATCACCAAGTCCTGGCATATGCATGTGCGCAGCTTGGCGCACTCTGATGCCAGCAGGCGGTGCGTTGTCAGGAATCACTTTGATTAATTTTGTCATATGAACATTGATTTTAGACTGTTGCTGTAATGAAGAAATTTCTTGTTTGAAGATCACCAGACACTGGGCTGGAAGGACATTCACATACTAAGCGTTGCTGCTTGTGGAGACAATGGACTATTCTCTGCTCCATTTAACCCAAATCGATTTTGATCAGACATTGAAGGTGTAAGGAAGTGCATTCCAGAGAATGCTAAGGTGCAATCCACAAACCTCGCAGGAGAGACGGTTCTGGATAAGGAACTAGTCACGTGACTAACCTGCTGGGCAACCTGGAGTTTTTTGAATTGTGCCACAGAGAAAGACACAAGGCTGTTTGAACTGGAACCTGGAACAAGAAAGCGCCTCTCTCCTGGCTGGCGCTCTCGCTTTCTCCCCAAGCCAACAGACTCACTGAAGACACGTAAACCTCGAGAGAAAAGACTCCTACATCGAACAAGGTGAAGGGTGAACTGGGCCCCAACAAGTTGCAAGACTTACCGGCAACCAAAGACTACACACTGAACTCAAAGGACTGTAACTACCAGATATTGCCTCAAACGTTTCCCCTTTATTCCTTCTACTTTTTCTGTCTCTATCTGCATGTGTGTTTATTGCGTATGCATGCTAGCGTGATTGCGTCACATATTCGTAGTTGTTAACCAGATTAGAGTTTAAGATTAATAAACTTCCGCCTTTCTTGTTTAAATCTAAGGAAACGTTCGATTTCTTTGCCTTACATTTGGAGCAGTGAACAAGGATTCACTGAAGGGGGAGCTAAAAACACGGTGTTTCTAAAATTCAACCCTGTTATGGTTAAATCAGGCAAAGGCTGAGGGGGAACTCCAGATCCCTTTCTCACCTGGTTGTAACAGTAGAATGATTGAATGGTTTGGGAAACACATTGGGACATAATTTGCTGTGAGGCTGTAGACACTTGCTGTTATTTTGGCAGAAATACTACTGCAAATTCAGGGAAGGCAGATGCACAGTTAACCTCAAATACACAAGTGTCACTCTCCAAGTTGCATTGCTCCATTGTTAGCTTCACAGTAACAACATCTTGCTTTCCACCTCGCCACTGAAATACATTGAACAGCATGGAATTGTTGTATTTGTGCAGTAGATATGAACTAAACTCATTAAGTCTTGCCCATTTCAGTCTAAGTACCTTTTTAACAATGTGTTAAGTGTTAATTATTGACAGTCAAACTGTGAAGTTTAATTCCTTCTGATTTTAATTGCTGTTGGAAATTTTAATTCTTTATTTACTTTTCTTAACTGTTTCACAGTGTAGAGAATGGTGGTATTTAACATGCAACCTAATTTGATGAATATCTCACCTGATAAACTTAACCAGAAAAGCAAAATTCTATCTTCTGACTTTAATGATATGCCATAACTTACTAAACAAAGTTGAGTAAATCCCATGGCAGTTACAGGATAGAATTTTCACAGGGATTCTCCCGATATCCTGCCTTACCTTTGGTGGAAAACCCCATAGAAATGGCGTAACAGCCCTTTATGCTATTTCTCAGTTTTTTCCGCAATCTTCCTCTAAAGTTGTGGTGAAAGAGTGGGAAAACCCCTGCAGAAATCACTGGCAATTAGCTTTTACAAGAAGTGTCCTTTTAAAACAAATTGTGTGCTGTCAAACCAAGTTTTACCCGTGTTTTCTTGGAATTGGGTGCAATGACAGTTACAGTGCAGGTCTTATTGTGTCGGTCATTGTACAACGGAATATAAAAGGATATGGGAAATGGGCAGGAAAATTAAATTAAAATGGATAACTCCAGTTGAAAAGCCAGTGCCAGCACTGGTCTGATGGACCAAATGGTCTCCTTCTGGGATGCAATTTCAATGATTAAAAACAGCCAAGGAATTTAGTTTTTCTCACCACAGATGCTGCCTGTCCTGCTGAGTGTTTCCAGCATTTTCTGTTTTTATTTAAGGAATTTAGGAAGAAAGATTAAATTCTTAAGGCGCAAAATGGTACAGCCCCTGAAGATTGGCGCAGGGAAGGGGGTGCTTGATTAACCCGCACTAGTTCCTTCTGTTGCAGGTAGGACGCAATTACCACGATTGAAGCATGCAGCCAGCTCTAATACAAAAGCAAAATCCTACGGATGATGGAAATCTGAAACAAAAACAGAAAATGCTGGAAATACTCAGCAGGTCAGGCTGCATCTGTGGAGAGAGAAACAGTTACCATTTCAGATGCCAGTTGTGTACAGGTGTCAGTGTCAGAGTCATATATGGCATAAAAGGAGGCCATTCAGCCCATCGGGTCCATGCCAGCTCTCCATGGAGCTATCCAGTCAGTCCCACTGCCCCACCCATATGTGATACGTGCAAATAGAAACATAAAAGAGCAGAAGAAAAATCAAGTGGAAAAGTTTGAGGCAATATCTGAAGAGGTTTTGTCACGGTTCTTCGAGCTCACTGTAGAGTCCTTGATTGTAGGTAGATCTTGCTTATCGTTGAGGCCCAGTATTCTTCTTAAACCTTGTTCGCTGTAGGAGACTTTTCTCTCTGGGGGTTCATGTGGCTTCAGTGGATTTAGAGGCTTGTGAGAAAGAGATGGGAGCAGACAGGAGAGGCTGTGGCGAGGAGAACTCTTTTTCAATCCAGGAGCAAACAGCTTTCTGCAGACTCTGTTTAAACTGTACAAAGAACAAAGAGCAGTACAGCACAGGAACAGGCCATTCGGCCCTCCAAGCCTGCGCAGATCTTGATACCTGCCTAAACTAACACCTTCTGCACTTCTGGGGCCCATATCCCTCTATTCCCTTCCTATTCATTTATTTGTCAAGATGTCTCTTAAATGTCGCTATCGTATCTGCTTCCACCACCTCCCCTGGCAGCAAGTTCCAGGCACTCACCACCCTCTGTGTATAAAAAAAAAACTTGCCTCGCACATCCCCGCTAAACTTTGCCCCTCGCACCTAAACCTATGTCCCCTAGTAACTGACTCTTCCACCCTGGGAAAAAGCTTCTGACTATCCACTCTGTCCATGCTGCTCATAACTTTGTAAACCTCTATCATGTCGCCCCTCCACCTCCGTCGTTCCAGTGAAAACAATCCGAGTTTTTCCAACCTCTCCTCATAGCTAATGCCCTCCAGACCAGGCAGCATCCTGGGAAACCTCCTCTGTCCCCTCTCCAAAGCCTCCACGTCCTTCTGGTAGTGTGACAACCAGAATTGCACGCAATATTCTAAGTGTGGCCTAACTAAGGTTCTGTACAGCTGCAGCATGACTTGGCAATTTTTATACTCTATGCCCCGAACGATGAAGGCAAGCATGCCGTATGCTTTCTTGACTACCTTATCCACCTGCGTTGCCACTTTCAGTGACCTGTGGACCTGTACGCCCAGATCTCTCTGCCTGTCAATACTCCTAAGGGTTCTGCCATTTACTGTATACCTCCCACCTGCATTAGACCTTCCAAAATGCATTACCACATTTGTCCGGATTAAACTCCATCTGCCATTTTTCCACCCACGTCTCCAACCGATCTATATCCTGCTGTATCCTCTGACAATCCTCATCATTATCCGTAACTCCACTAACCTTAGTGTCATCCCCAAACTTACTAATCAGACCAGCTACATTTTCCTCCAAATCATTTATATATACTACAAACAGCAAAGGTCCCAGCACTGATCCCTGCGGAACACCACTAGTCACATCCCTCCATTCAGAAAAACACCCATCCACTGATACCCTCTGTCTTCTGTGACTGAGCCAGTTCTGTATCCATCTTGCCAGCTCACCTCTGATCCCGTGTGACTTCACCTTTTGCACCAGTCTGCCATGCGGGACCTTGTCAAAGGCTTTACTAAGCTCCATATAGACAACATCCACCGCCCTTCCCTCATCAATCATCTTCGTCACTTCCTCAAAAAACAATCAAATTAGTAAGACACGAACTCCCCTTCACAAAACCATGCTGTCTCTCGCTAATAAGTTCATTTGTTTCCAAATGGGAGTAAATCCTGTCCCGAAGAATCCTCTCTAATAGTTTCCCTACCACTGACGTAAGGCTCACCCGCCTATAATTTCCTGGATTATCCTTCCCACCCTTCTTAAACAAAGGAGCAAAATTGGCTATTCTCCAGTCCTCTGGGACCTCACCTGTAGCCAATGAGGATGCAAAGATTTCTGTCAAGGCCCCAGCAATTTCTTCCCTTGCCTCCCTCAGTATTCTAGGGTAGATCCCATCAGGCCCTGGGGACTTATCTACCTTAATGCTTTGAAAGACGCCCAACACCACCTCCTTTTTGATAATGAGATGACTGAGACTATCTGCGCTCCCTTCCCTAGGCTCATCATCCACCAAGTCCTTCTCCTTGGTGAATACTGATGCAAAGTACTCATTCAGCACCTTACCCATTTCCTCTGGCTCCACACATAGATTCCCATCTCTGTCCTTGAGTGGGCCAACCCTTTCCCTGGTTACCCTCTTGCTCTTTATATATGTATAAAAAGCCTTGGGATTTTCCTTAATCCGGTTTGCCAATGACTTTTCATGACCCCTTTTAGCCCTCCTAACTCCTTGCTTAAGTTCCTTCCTACTGTCTTTATATTCCTCAAGTGCTTCATCTGTTCCTAGCCTTCCAGGCCTTACTAATGCTTCCTTTATCTTTTTGACTAGGCTTACAATATCCTGTGTTATCCAAGCTTCCCGAAACTTGCCAAACTTGTCTGTCTTCCTCACAGGAACATGCTGGTCCTGGATTCTAATCAGCTGACGTTTGAAAGACTCCCACATGTCAGATGTTGAATTACCCTCAAACAGCTGCCCCCACTCTAAATTCTTCAGTTCCTGCCTAATATTGTTATAATTAGCCTTCCCCTAATTTAGCACCTTCACCTGAGGACTCTTATCCTTATCCACAAGTACCTTAAAACTTATGGAATTATGGTCACTGCTCCCGAAATGATCCCCCACTGAAACTTCGACCACCTGGCCGGGCTCATTCCCCAATACCAGGTCCAGAATGGCCCCATCCCTAGTTGGACTATCTATGTACTGTTTCAAGAAGCCCTCCTGGATGCTCCTCACAAATTCTGCCCCATCCAAGCCCCTTGCACTAAGTGAGTCCCAGTCAGTATAGGGGAAGTTAAAATCGCCCACCACTACAACCCTGTTACCTTTACATCTTTCCAAAATCTGTCTACATATCTGCTCCTCTACCTCCTGCTGGCTGTTGGGAGGCATGTAGTAAACCCCCAACATCGTGACTGCACCCTTCCTATTCCTGAGCTCCACCCATATTGCCTCGCTGCATGACCTCTCTGAGGTGTCCTCCCGCAGTACAGCTGTGATATTCTCCTTAACCAGTAATGCAACTCCCCCACCCCTTTTACATCCCCCTCTATCCCACCTGAAGCTTCTAAAGCCTGGAACATTTAGCTGCCAATCCTGCCCTTCCCTCAACCAAGTCTCTGTAATAGCAACAACATCATATTTCCAAGTACTAATCCAAGCTCTAAATTCATCTGCCTTACCTGTTATACTTCTCGCATTGAAACAAATGCACTTCAGACCACCAGTCCCGCTGTGCTCAGCAACATCTCCCTGCCTGCTCTTCCTCTTGGTCTTATTGGCCTTATTTACTAGTTCCCCTTCATTTATTTCATTTGCTGTCCAACTGCTCTGGTTCCCACCCGCCTGCCACACTAGTTTAAACCCTCCCGAGTGATGCTAGCAAACCTTGCAGCCAGGATATTAGTGCCCTTCCAGTTTAGATGCAACCCGTCCTTGTACAGGTCCCATCTGTCCCTGAAGAAAGCCCAATGGTCCAGATATCTGAAACCCTCCCTTCTATACCAGCTGCTCAGCCACGTCTTTAGCTGCACTATCTTCCTATTTCTAGCCTCACTGGCATGTGGCCAGGGAGTAATCCAGAGATTACAACCCTAGAGGTCCTGTTTTTTAACTTACTACCTAACTCCCTAAACTCCCCCTGCAGGACCTCATCACTCTTCCTGCCTATGTCGTTGGTACCGATGTGTACCACAACCTTTGGCTGTTCACCCTCCCCCTTCAGAATGCCCTCTGTCCGTTCAGAGACATCCTTGACCCTGGCACCAGGGAGGCAACATACCTTCCTGGAGTCTCTTTCACGTCCACAGAAGGGCCTATCTGTGCCCCTGCCTATAGAGTCCCCTATAACTATTGCTCTTCTGCGCTTTGTCCCTCCCTGCTGAACAACAGTGCCAGCCATGGTGCCACTGCTCTGGCTGCTGCTGTTTTCCCCTGATAGGCCATCCCCCCAACAGTATCCAAAACGGTATACTTGTTAGAGAGGGGGATAGCCACAGGAGATTCCTGCACTGACTGCCTGCCCCTTCTAGCGGTCACCCATCTGTCTGCCTGCACCTTGGGTGTAACCACTTCTCTAAAACTCCTGTCTATGACACTTACTGCCAGTTGCATGCTCCTAAGTGCATCCAGTTGCCGCTCCAACCGATCCATGCGGTCTGTGAGGAGCTGCAACTGGGTACACTTTCTGCAGATGTAGTCACCCGGAACGCTGGAAGCGTCACGGACTTCCCACATCTCACAGGTGAAGCACTTCACCCCTCTAACTGTCATTTCTATCACTAATTAGTTAATTGATATAAAATAAATAAATACTTATTAAATCCTTATTAAATTATGATACACTTAACTATGTGGTCCCTAGTGCTAGATTTCTACAATAAATATTAAATGCTGTCTAAATACAGTCATCTCCTCCCTCTGGTTTAGTTACTCTACTTATTAATTAGTTAATTAGTGTTTTAATCAATTTCTATCAGTTTTATTTTCAAATTCGGTATAGATTCCCTACCAGCCAATCAGGTTACAGCTTTCCTGTGACGTCACTTTCAGTTTTTTTTCCCCACCCGAGGTAACTTACTCTGTATACTCACTGCTCCGGAACTCCGCCCT
Organism: Heterodontus francisci; assembly: GCF_036365525.1. NCBI lineage: Eukaryota > Metazoa > Chordata > Chondrichthyes > Heterodontiformes > Heterodontidae > Heterodontus > Heterodontus francisci. The sequence goes on from NC_090374.1 coordinate 123,813,039, forward strand.
CCGAGTCTGCAATTCAGAAAATAAAATCAAACTGCCAAGCAGGTTAATCATGTGACTAACTGGTTTGACCACATCTGTTTGTGGATTGTATTGGAGCAGGGATAGCTCCTTTGTTCCAAGCACTGTCTGTTAATATGCAAACTTGTCTTTCCAGCCAGGGGCCTGGCAACCCCTTGTCACAGGCATTCTCTTCTCCACAGCAATGATTTGAAATTTCATGTCCATGTGGCAAAATTAATGAGCCTCATTCTTGACAGGTGGGGGCCTGCATGACACAGTCAACTGGTCATCCAACTTCCTTTTGAAGTCATTGGATTGTCTCTGCTTCCACCACCCTTGTGGGCAACGAGTTCCGGGTCATTAACAACTGCTGCGTAAAGTTTTTCCACTTATTCCCCCTGCATCTCTTGCCCAAAACCTTCAATCTGTGACCCCCTAGTCTGTGTTCCATTTGTTAATGGGAACAGTTTTGCCTTGTCTAATTTATCTAAATCTGTCATAATCTTGTACACTTTTATTAAATCTCCCCTTAATCTCCTTTTCTCCAAGGAACACAACCTCAGCTTTTCCAACCTTACCTTGTAACTAAAATTTCCCATCCCTGGAACCATTCTGGTAAATATCTTCTGCACCCTATCAAGGACCCTCGCATCCTTCCTGAAGTGTGGTGACCGGAACTGGATGCAGTACTCTAGTTGGAGCCTAACAAGAGCTTTATAAAGGTTCAGCATACCTTTCCTGCTTTTGTATTCAATGCCTCAATTTATGAAGCCCAAGATCCCATATGCTCTGCTAACCACTCTCTCAATGTGTCTTGCCACCTTCAAAGATAGATGCACATGCACCCCCAGGTCCCTCTGTTCCTGCACACTCTTTAAAACTGTGCCATTAAGTGTATATTGTGTCTCCCTATTCCCTCTGCCAAAATGCATCATCTCACACTTGTCAATATTAAATTCCATCTGCCACCTGTCTTCCGACACCGCTAGCCTATTGATGTCCTGTTGTAGGCAGTTCATATCATCCTCAGTGTTTGCCACACCTCCATGTTTGGTGTCATTGGCAAATTTTAAGATTCTACTCTCTATTCCAAGATCCAAATCATTTCTATATAGCAAAAATGCGGTGGTTCCAGCACTGACCCTTGGGGAGCACCACAGTTTACCATCCTCCAATCAGAAAAACAACCATTTACTATGACTCGCTGTTTTCTGTCCTTAAGCCAATTTTATATCCAATTGGACAATGACCCTCCTATTACATGAGCCTCAATTTTGTTAACCAGCCTTTTATGTGGTGCCTTATCAAACACTTTCTTTAGATCCATATTAACAACATCCACTGCATTCCCTTCATCAACCTTCTCTGTTCCTTCATCAAAAAATTCAATTAGATTAGTCAAGCATTATTTGTCTTTTACAAATTCATACTGGCTTTCCTTAATTAACTTGAACCTCTCTAAGTGTCTGTTAATATTTTCCCTGAACATTGTTTCTAAAACCTTACCCACCATTGACTGTAAACTAACTGGCCTGTAGTTGTTAGGACTGTCCTTGTACCCTTTCTTGAATAAGGGCGTCACATTTGCCACTGTCCAATCCTCTGGCACCTCCCCTGTATCCAGGGACGATTGGAAAATTACGACAAGCCCTTCAGCTATCTCCATCCCCATTTCCTTTAGCAACCTGGGATGCAAGCCATCTGGACCAGGTAACGTACCTACCCTAAGCATAGCCAGCCTTTTTAGTACCTCCCTGCTCTCACTTTTTAGCTATCCATTGCCTCTACCCTATCCGCTTCTACTGATATTTAATATAAAATAAAAACAAGAAATGCTGAAAATACTCAGACCTGCTGAGTATTTCCAGCATTTCTTGTTTTTATTTCAGATTTCCAGCATCTACAGTATTTTGCTTTTATTCTACTGATATTTAGTCAGGTTCAATTTCCTTAATGAACACTGATACGAAGTACTCATTTAAGTACTCATTTACCCTGCGCCTCTGAGCATTGTTACGGTACGACCGCTCAAGACAAAGCCCCCAATCAATATATATGATTCTGACTGTGGTGGGAGCAATGCACTGTCAATTTAGTCCCACCACTCCACAGGTCGCATCATCCATATCTTTAAGCTTTCCAAATCAAAGAAAGCAGCAGCCGAATTGAAACTATCGAGTAACCCCTGAATGAGGCGAACCAAACCGGTATCTTTTGGATATCAACAAATTAACTATTTATTAAAAAAACAAATCTTAAATGCTACTGAGATAAACCAATATCTAAAGACCTTATAACTTATTTCAAAATCTAACACCATATTTGTTTACATATACCCAAACTAACCGTAGTTTGGTGTTTAATTAGCTGCCCGACAAAATAGAAATAACAAAGTCTTTGCAGATTCGATCAATAATTTGTTATTTCTTTAAGAAATTAATCTGGCTTGAAGCTTTTTTATAATGTTGAGAGAGAAGCTAAACAAATTGTCAGAGAGCTTTTCTTTCTCCCTTCAGGTGCTAGCACGGCTGTGTCTGTCTGTCTCTGAACAAACCAGTTAGCCAGTTTTCCAAAAGGCAAATGACAACATTGTATTTCGTCTGTTCTTGATTTGTATGGTTGTAGCTAAGCAACTAGAATGCACTTTTGCTTACAGTCCCTGGAGCTTGCTGCCTTAAAGAAGTACTGATCTTTTTACAGCCTTGTAGTGCACCACATTATTTCTCGGAGAAAAAAAAACAGGATCATGACAGCATATCTTTCCCTCTTTGTCTCTAATAGGCTCCACTCTACATCTTACTGCTAGCTTACTATTAACATGCCGATAGAAGATTTTGGTGTTCCCTTTTACATTGACTGCCATTCTATTCTCATATTCTCCCTTTGCCAGTCTTACTTTCCTCTTCACCTCCCCTCACAACTTATTGTATATGGCCTCGTTCTCACTTGAAGAGTTCATCTGATATGCATCATACACCCTCTTTTTTTTTATTTCATCATAATCTCTCTCTCTCCTCATCCAAGAAGCCCTGCTATTGGTGCTCTTATCTTTCACCCTCTTTGGAATGTTTTTAGCCTGTACCTGAATCATCTCTTCCTTAAAGATAACCCATTGTTCCAATAAGGCTCCTCTTGTCAATCTTTGGTTCCATTCTACCCTTCTCATCATGTTGAAATGAGGCCTCTTCCAATCTAGACATTATACCTTATTTTGTTCCTTGCTTTTCTGCATTACTAGTCTAAACCTTATGTTACAATGATCACTGTTACCCAAGTGTATTTACACCTAATCTGTACTAATGCTTTGTCTTTCAACACACCATTAACATATTGTTTGCCTTTGCTCCATGACCTTTTGGTCAGCTATGTGGCCTGGTCCAATCTGCACCTTCTCCTTTGTTATTTCTTGCCTCACCCCCACCTCACTTGCTTATAATCTGTGACTTTTCTAATATTTGTCAGTTCCGAAGAAGGGTCACTGACCCAAAACGCTAACTCTGCTTCTCTTTCCACAGATGCTGCCAGACCTGCTGAGTGATTCCAGCATTTCTTGTTTTTGTTTCAGATTTCTAGTATCCGCAGTATTTTGCTTTTATTTTACTGTTACCCAAGTGCTCCCCGACAGACACTTGGTCCATTTGGCCCCTCATTTCCTAGCACCAGATCCAGCAATGCCTCATTTCTAGTTGCGCTGAGAACATACTGATCAAGGAAGTTCTCCTGAACACACTTCAGAAATTTCTTTCCGCCCCCCACCCCCCTACCCTTTACTCTAAAATCATCCCAATCAATATTTGGGTAATTAAAGTCCCCCAATATCACCACTCCATAGTTCTTGCTCATCTCTGTGATTTACCTGCAGATTTGCTCCTCTAGCTCTCTCTCTCTCTCTCACTATTTGGAGGTCTATAGATTACCCTTATTAACATGATCATAACCTTTTTTTCTCCTCCACTCTAACCAAATGGATTCTGTCCTTGCCCCTTTAAAGACATTCTCCCTTTCCAACACTGCAATGTCTTCCCTAATTAGTACTGCCACTTCACCTCCCTTTTATCCTTCTCTAAACATTTTATATCCTTGTATATTAAGCTCCCAGCCCTCGCCATTTTTAGGCCATGGGGGGAATTATATGTTGACAGTGGGGGGCCTTGACGTCTGGAATCCGACACCAAGATACCCGTGTCGCCTATTTTCTGGAAGGTCTTAACCGGCCAGCGATGGGCCTTCCGTAGGATTTAGGACCCCATCGCCAGAAGTCGCGGCCTTGCAGAGCTGTTGGCCAATCAGAGGTCAACAGCTGCAGCATTACTGCGGAGGCTGTGGCTGCTGTTGTAGCTGCAGCGACCAGATACCGAGGAGCTGCGCTGGAACCAGGCTTAAGGTAGGCCAGGGCAGGAGCGGACTTGCGGGGTGGGGATCATGGGCGGGAAGGGAGGGGTCGGCAGCAAGGGCAGGGGGCTGAGCCTCAGCAGAACCCCACCCCTTTCCCGATGCCGGGTCCCTCATTCAGGCACTGTGCTTTGAACAAGGGACTTTTTCCCCCCCCCCCCCCCCCCCCACCCCCAATCTCCCAGAGCCAGGAAGCAGCCCACAGGGTTTTTTCGTGCCGTGCTTCCCGGCTCTGGGGTGGGCCGGGGGGTGGGGGTACCTGACCACCACATGGCTTATTGCGGCTGTGGTGGGAAGAGGCTCTTAATTGGGGATTAATTTCAGACTAAATGTCGGCAGAGGCGTGATGGTGGTGTCCCCCTGCCCTTGCTGCCGGCCCCTCCCTTCCCGCCCATGACCCCAAGTCCGCTCCTGCCCTGGCCTACCTTAAGCCTGGTTCCAGCACTGCTCCTCGGTATCTGGTCGCTGCAGCTACAACAGCAGCCACAGCCTCCGCAGTAATGCTGCAGCTGTTGACCTCTGATTGGCCAACAGCTCTGCAAGGCCGCGACTTCTGGCGATGGGGTCCTAAATCCTATGGAAGGCCCATCGCTGGCCGGTTAAGACCTTCCAGAAAATAGGCAACACGGGTATCTCGGTGTCTGTTTCCCTGATGTCAAGGCCCCCACCGCCAACATATAATTCCCCCCGTGGCCTAAAAATGGCGAGGGCTGGGCGCTTAATATACAAGGATTTAAAATGTTTAGAGAAGGATAAAAGGGAGGTGAAGTGGCAGTACTAATTAGCTCACCAACCTTATTCACCATATTTTGTGCATTTACACACATGCATTGTCTTTGCATTCCTTCTAATCCTTCTCAGTCCACTCCCATCTAATATAGAATTACTTCCTTCTCTACTACTGTCTAACACTCTCACCCTGCCTAATATTTTACTATTTCCTATTCTAGTGCTACCTGTCTCTCCCAATTCTCTGTGCACCTTGGTATTCCTCTCGTATTCTCTCCTCGTTCCCACACCCCTGTCAAGTTAGTTTAAACCCTCCCCAATAGCACTAGCAAATTGCCCCACAAGGAGATTTGGCCCAGCTCTGTTCAGATGCAAACCATCTGGCCTGTACAGGTACCATCTTCTACAGAACTGATCACAGTATCCCAGGAATCTAAAGCCCTCCCTTCTGCACCGTCGTTCCAGCCACACATTCATCTGCACTATCCTCCTACTTCTAACCTCATTTGCGCATGGTGCTAGGAGTAATCCGGAGATTACTACTTTTGAGGTCCTGCTTGCTAATTTCTTACCTAGCTCCCTAAACTGTTTCTGCAGGACCACATCCCTCTTCCTACCTATGTCGTTAGTACCAATGTGGACCTTCCATCAGAACTGTCAAAAGTTAGAAATATAACAGGTTTTGAGCAAGTGAAGTGGGGGGAGATGGAAGAAGAACAAAAGTGAAGGTCTGTGATAGGGTGGAGGGCAGGACAGATTAAATGACTAAAGTTTTCATGGTACAAAGCCAAAAGAAGTGCTAATGGGACAAGTAAAGAAACAAAAGATGTGTCTGGATGAGGTGTGAAAGGCAGGATTGCAGCCGCAGAACACAAAATAAAGGGATAGAGAAGGAAACGAGGGACAAAAAGGAACCAGCAAAAAACACGAGAAAAAAAAATAGGGGCAGAGTATTTGATCTAAAATAACTGAATTCAGTCTAAAAGGCTATAAAGATGAGGTGCTGTTCCTCGAGTTTGCATTCAGCTTCATTTGAACACTACAGTAGGTCAAGGACAGAAAGGTCTGTGTGGGAGCAAGGTGGAGAATTAAAATGAGAAGCGACAGGAAGCTCGGGGTCGCGCTTATGGACTGAATGAAGGTGTTCCACAAAGTGATCACCCAGTCTGCGTTTGGTCTCCCCAATGTAGAGGATATGGTATTGGGAGCAGTGAATGCCGTATACTAAATTGAGAGAGGTACAAGTAAATTACTGTTTCTCTTGGAAGGAGTGTTTGGGGCCTGGGATGGTGAGAAGGGAGGAGGTAAAAGGCCAGGTGTTGCATCTCCTGCACTTGCATGAAAAAATGCCATAAGAAAGGGGGGAGTTATTAATGACTGAGGAATAGATGGGGGGTGTCACGGATGAAACAGTCCCTTCGGAATGCTGAAAGGGGAGGTGAGGGGAAGATGTATTTGGTGGTGGCCTCATGCTGGAGGTGGTGGAAATGGTGGTGGATGGTCCATTGAATACAGAGGCTGGTGGGGTGGAAGGTGAGCACAACCCTATCATGGTTCTGGGAAGGGTGAGAGCAGAAGTGCGTGAAGTAGATCGGAGAAGGGTGAGGGCCTGTCAACCATGGTGAGAAGAATCTTCAATTGAGGAAAAAGGAAGACTATCGGAAGCAGGGATAACTCCCTGCTCTACTTTGAAAGAGTGCCATGGCATCTTTCCCATCCACTTGAGAGGGCAGACAGCACCTCAGTTTAATGTCTCACCCAAAAGACAGCACCTCTGACAGTGCGGTGCTCCCTCAGTACTGCACTGGATGTCGGTCTTAATTTTTGTCCTCGGGTCCTGGAGTGGGACTTGACTGCACAACCTTTGGTCTCCGAGGCAAGAGTGCTACCAACTGAACTACAGCGGACACCCTGGGGTTGTATTCACTGGTATCACAGACAGCGTAGTCAAAAAGGGGTTGTGTTGGTTGCCTCCTCTCTCTTTCTCCTCCTCAGCTGATTGCTGCATACCTGATGGCAATGACTGTGCCACATGATGAGATTGTGCAGGATGCAGCAGACCATGACAAATCTTGACATCTGCTCTGGTGAGTACTACAGGGCTCCTCCAGTATGGTCCAGGCAGTGGAACCATTGCTCAAGCACCCCAATGGTTTTCTCAATGACGTTTCATGTGGCATATGCACGTGTGCATAGGTTGCACACTGGAGTCATGAGACAGGTGGTCAATGGATAGCCCTTGTCACCCCAGTAACCACCCTCTGGTTTTTTTTGTGGTGGCTCAAATGCTGATGGCTTGTGCAGAATAATGGCATCATGACTGTTGCCGTCAAGATACTAGACATTGGCCTACATGATGTGCTGAGTATAGTCGCACACCATTGAGGGAGTGAACATTGAGGGAGTAGATACATTAGCAGTTGGGGTACGTCTCTGAATTTGCATGCAGTACTCACAAAATGATGTGCATGCAGTCAATGGCAGCCTGCTATCCTGGCGAAGCTGTGTGCATGTTCTGCCTGTTTATTTCTGGAAAGAGAATGCAATGTATTCAGCTCTCTTTACATATGAAGCCTCAATGACCTCCCTTAGACAGCAAACTGAGAGAGGTTCAAAATGTCACTTGCTCCAGCCTGGAAGGAGCCTGATTCAAAAAATTCATGGCCAGAGTCTCACCTTTACATCCACTGGCAATGCTGTCCATGCCCTGCTCTGTGGATGCAGTTCGAACTACAACAGGTGGCAGATTTCAGTGAGCACCTCCTTGGTGAAGTGAAGATGTCAGACACACTGTTCCCTGTTTATGTTTGATGAGGAGAATTGCTGCCTGAAGAACCTGGATGGATATGGCCTCCTGCCGCGAGCCCTTCTCCCCCTCCTTTTCCCCCCTCTTTGAGAAGTTTGTCCTTTTTAGTCTCATCTCTGGTCATTCTCCCTGTCCTGCTGCCAGTCAAGGGGGTTAGAAACTACTGCACCCATGACTGGGAGCAAGTGGCCTAAGCAGAACTCTAAGTCAGAACCAATGTCTTCACCATCTACCACAACACTCACTGTACACTTCAGCAACTTCAACAAGCAGTACACACCTCCAAATACTGCTGCTGAGCAGCAACCAGATCAATCAGAAACTAACTGGAAAGTAGTTAATGATCCTTTTAAATAGCACTGGTGGAGGGTCCTTCCTGCAGCTGAATGCATTTTCAGCTGTGCAAGGTTAAGAGCATGATTTAACTGGAGCATTCAGCTTGAAAATGGCACTGCTAGAGTCAAATTAGTGTTACAGTTTGGTTAATGTCATGATCTGCATACTTTCGGTACCCACTCCTATCCCCCACCCCTGCTAACAACCTACCCAAATGGCATTTGGCACGGCCCCCATTAGAAGTGTTGGCACACGGCACGGATGCTATTTTGGACCCATAATGCCTGAGAGACCAAATTTTGCAGCCCTAGACGACTGACAACTGGCTCACTATTTTTTTGGTCAGTGGGCCTGCAGTGAAAATAATTAAATAACTCTGATTTAGTACAGTTCTGAGGGAGTATTTCCTTGGTAGAGGTGCCATCAGTCGGATGAGGCATTAAACCATGCGTGAACAGGCCTGTTCCATTGGCTCATATAGCTGTTAAAAGATCCCACAGCACTATATGAAGAGCAGCAGCAGACCACTGTCCTGGTCAACATTCCCCCTCACCACATATGCCAAAAAGTAATTAACTGGTCATTTAGCTTATTGCTATTTGTGAGAAATCACTGCATAAAAATTCCAGCCAGGTTCCCTTACAGTGACTGCATTCAATTATGTGCAAAACACTTGCTTTTAACAAAATACTACGAATGCTGGAAATCTGAAACAAAACCAGAAAATAGGGGCCTGAGGGATAAAGGCCCCATCGACAAAAATAAAAGGGGCCTGGGCTATAAAGGCTTCCTCCGGGGTGGGGAAACTGCTTAGAGACAGAGAAAAGCTCCCTCTACATTAAGAAAAAGAGAAAAAAAAACAAAATACTCAGCAGCTCAAGCAGCTGCAGTGCTACAAGTTAATGGCTGTGCATATTGACAATGCTATTTCCAGCTGGAATGGAGATGATTGGGTAATTCTCCCATCAGTCAAGTCTGGAGTGAATGGAATTGATTTTATGCATGCAACTTGTAGTGTGTAGCTAAACCCAACTCACTGCCTTTTGCTGAACAAATTATAATATGTAGCTGTCCTCCACTCATTGCGTTTTTCTGGAGAAGTCACCCTGCTTTTATCAGGAAGTTACTACAGTTTCAGTCATGAACTCTGTTTGCTGCTGTTCGTAGAGAATCTTATTTATTAAACTCTGTAAATAAACTTTGCTTTGCTGTTTTCTGTAAAATACAATTGTTTTCTGTGAGTTCTGATGTAAGTCCTGTCACACCTCCAACTCATTGGCTGACACAATGATGTCAGTAGACACTCAGCAACTTAATGCCAAGAAAGGTCTTACATTTATACAGCAACGTTTATGTCTCCTTCACAGCCAATTAAATACTTTGGAAGAGTAGTCATTTTTTTTATAAGCAAACACAGTAGCCAGTTTGCACATGGCAAGGTCCCACAAACACTGATGAAAGAAGAGAGCAATAAATCTGTTTGTTTACAGTATTGATTGTTGGCCAAGACTCCAGGTGAACTTCCCTGCTTGTCTTCAAAGAGTACCATGAAATCTTCTAATTCTTTCTGAACAGGCAGACAGGGCCTTAGTTTAACATCTCATCCAAAAGATGGCACCTCCAACAAGCAGCATGCAGTACTGCATTAAAGTGTCAGCCTTGATTTTACACCCAAGTGCCTGGAGCTGGGCTCAAAGGTAGAAGCTGGCGCCTCTTGTAACTGAAGTCACGAAGCCCATATGTTACAGTGAGGATTATGTGCCAGATATTTTCTATGGTTTCTCTGTTATTAAGGTGGGCAAAGAATTATATTAATTGCCCTTCTTTTGGGCCTCCTTATCTTGAGAGACAATGGATATGCGCCTGGAGGTGGTCAGTGGTTTGTAAAGCAGCGCCTGGAGTGGCTATAAAGGCCAATTCTGGAGTGACAGGCTCTTCCACAGGTGCTGCAGAGAAATTTGTTTGTCGGGGCTGTTGCACAGTTGGCTCTCCCCTTGCGCCTCTGTCTTTTTTCCTGCCAACTACTAAGTCTCTTCGACTCGCCACAATTTAGCCCTGTCTTTATGGCTGCCCGCCAGCTCTGGCGAATGCTGGCAACTGACTCCCACGACTTGTGATCAATGTCACACGATTTCATGTCGCGTTTGCAGACGTCTTTATAGCGGAGACATGGACGGCCGGTGGGTCTGATACCAGTGGCGAGCTCGCTGTACAATGTGTCTTTGGGGATCCTGCCATCTTCCATGCGGCTCACATGGCCAAGCCATCTCAAGCGCCGCTGACTCAGTAGTGTGTATAAGCTGGGGGTGTTGGCCGCTTCAAGGACTTCTGTGTTGGAGATATAGTCCTGCCACCTGATGCCAAGTATTCTCCGAAGGCAGCGAAGATGGAATGAATTGAGACGTTGCTCTTGGCTAGCATACGTTGTCCAGGCCTACCACATATGAAAAGGCAAACAGTGTCATTAAAATTGCAGGATGTTTTCTATTTAATTTATTTAATTTATTTGAAACATACCATTTGAGAACAGAGCATTGTATCCCTACCATTGCCCTCCCCCAATTTCATCTCCGATTTCTCCCCCTATTTCCTGATGGTGCTTCCTCTTACTGTGGTGTAGCTCTGTAGGTACCAATAGTCTTATCCAAGTAGTCATTCTTCACACATGAATCTAGACATTAATTCATAATTGGCTGTTCAAATCTATGGGAGGCATCACAGCCAAGACAATCAGCAGACATTCACATTTTCCACCAGGGTCAATGGATATTGATAAGCAGTGGGACCTCTGGCTGCTTTTTCACACTCTATGCTATAGAACATTAAAATTAAATGCAGCGCTCTTATTGTTGCATGAGTGGAGATGAGGTAATTCAACAAAGATTAGAGGGGTAATTTTCACTCTACCTGTTTGGTGGAAACAGAGCAGCTGAGCAGTTAAAATCAACTGGTTGACTTACCCACCGATCTTCTGCCTTTCATTTTAACCTGCCCTTCTGAGCAGGTGGTAATGGCACCCACCTGCAGCCAGTGCTGTGCTTCTTTCAATAGGCCGATCAGGCTTCAATAATACCTTTGGACTCCGACTGTTATTTTAACTGCCACCTGAATGGGGAAGCTACTGCGATTTTATTGCCAGGTTAACTGAGGTCAGATGATGATCAGAAGGAGAAGAGGCCATTCAAGGTAAATTTTACAATCCTTTATAGGATCATGAGAAGCAGGAATACTCGTCCACGGCCTGCAAGGATAGTTTTGATCTCCCCTGCCTTCAACTCCAATTTCTTCCCTATCATATGATTCCCACGGAATCCTGGTCCCCACACCACCTGAATTTCCACAGGCTGCCAGTTTCTTCCTGCCCACTTCCCATGTTTTCTGGACAGGATTATGGTTGGCAGCTTGTTAATGTTAAAATTTCTGTGGCCTCATTCTACCGTGCAAGGGTAGGAATCTAACTGAAAACAGTGAGTTCCAGTGCCAGAAACGTGTTATTTGTGTTTTCTTAAGTAACACAATGAGTTATGCGGATTCCAATTCCTTAAAGATCTCAAACCGGTTTATTAACAGTTAACTATTATATACAATACAGAGCAAACTATATACAGAGTCTTTGTCTAGGGAGTGACAGTTGCAGAGTGACTATGACTACATCCTGGCTCTTAGCTCATTAGCATACTGAGTTCTTAAAGGGACATCACTCTTGAAGCAATCATACAATATCCCCTTGCTTTCCAAAGATAAGTCTCATACGCTATAAGTAAAAACATATAAAATTGGATAATACCAAAATTATTTACACAAGTTTAGAGATTATGAAATATACACCTGCAGAGGCTTAAGAGTCCATATATCGTTTCGGTGGTCTGACCACTCTTCCAGATCTTGTTATGGATTAACCTTCTGGGGATGTGGATTTCACCCTTGGCTGTTTTTGGTTTGACAACACATGTTGTCAATGTGTTGGTTGTCGTCCTGTTGTTCCATCACATCCGCATTGTCAGAGTGTGTTCTTTCGAGTCTGCTGTGAACAATTGGAGTATTGCACACTTCTCTTAATTGGCTTCGGTTCCTCCTCAACACTGCTCCACTAGATGTTGTAACCTCGTAGGACCAAGGCTCACTGCATACTTTGGATACCTCTGCGGCTAACCATGTTCTCATTGTGGGGTGTATAACCCTGACATTTGTCCTACACATAGCTGAAGTAGTTCCACCCCTTCATGTCGGTCAATGTACCATCTTCATGCTCCCTTATTTTTTGAGCAGTGTCTCCTACATCTCGGAGAATCTAGACGGACGATGGCATGGTAGGATCGTTCGCACTTGTCTGCCAAACATGATCTCCACTGGTGACGGTAAGCCCAGATCCATAGGTGTAGCTCTGAGGGGTAGCATGGCAACACAAAAATCCTGTTTCGTTGCCCTACACTTCTGGATAAGTGAGTTAACTATATGAACCATTTGCTCTGCAAGACCATTAGATCTCGGGTAATGAGGTAAGGACATCACGTGGTTTACGCCCCATTTGGCACACATATCCCTGAAAGGTCTGCCTGTATACTGTGGCCCATTGTTTGAAATAATTTCTTCAGGTGCACCGAATGGATTGAATATGGCACTCAATGTGTCTGCGACAACCATGCTTGAGGTGTCTTTTACCTGTCTGATAATTGGAAATTTGGAGAAGTAATTGAGGACTAAGATAAAATCATCTCCATTGACAGAAAATAGATCAGTGGCGATTTGGGACCAAGGGACTGATAGAATCTCGTGAGGGTGTAGAGGTCTTTACGTTGTTGTGACTGGTGGCTCTGGCATGCCTCGCACATTCTCACTAACTTTTCGATGTCACTGTTGATCCCTGGCCAATAAACAGTGTCTCGTGCCAGTCGTCACGTTCGCTTTATGCTCATATGGCCTTGGTGAAGTTGTGACAAGATGTCCTGTCGGAGAACTTTGAGCACAATCACTTGCTTTCCTTTGAAGATGATGCCTTTCGAGATACCAAGTTCATCTCTCTAAGGCAAAAAGCATTTGAGGGTTTCTGGCACCTCTTTTACCGTATCAGGCCATCTTCTATGATGACTCTCCACAGTGTCTTCAGTTGTGGGTCAATTGCTATTTCTGATTGTAGTTGGTCACATTTGTTGACCAAAATGCAATAAATCGATTTTGAGCACATCTACCTCGATATCCATGCTGTCTACTTGTAGATCCAGTGGAACTTCTTCATTCTTGTTCGGGTTTGGTAATCTGCTGTATCCAATGTGAGCATTTTGATACTTGACATCTGTAGCAGATGTCAAAGTCGTACCCCTGTAGTCGAGGTGGTGTGCTTGTCAATGGTTTGCGCCAGATCATCTCCAGTGGTTTGTGGTCAGTTTCCACTGTGAACTGCTTACCGAACAGGTAAATGTGGAACCTTGTGATCACAAACACCAGAGCAAGTGTTTCATGCTGTATGTTTGAGTAATTGGACTGTGCTGAGGATAAACTTTTGGATCCGAATGCAATTGGTTTGCCATCCAGCGGGATGCATGCTCCTAGTCCTTTCTGTGAGGCGCGACTTCCAGGATTGTCTTCTTCTTTGGATCGTAGTACTGCAGGATACAGGTTTCTGCTGATGATGTTTGTTTGAGAGACTCAAACATATACTGATGGTCCTCTTACCATACAAATGGTACGTCTTTCTTTAACAGCTCTCTCAATGATGATGCTTTGTCAGAAAAATTTGGAATGTGTGGTGCCAAGAAGTTGAAAAATCCAAGACTGTCTCTGTAGGTCTTCCTTGTCTTGTGGAGTAGGCATATGCCTTACATCTTCGACTTTGCCTGGGTCAGGACAGATTCCGCAACCTGAATAGATGGAGCCAAAGAAATGGATCTGACTTACATTCACCTGACACTTCTTGCTGTTAAAAACGAGTCCTTCATGACGAGCTACTGCCATCAGTGAATGAAGGTTTTGATCATGCTCTTCTTTGGTTTTGCTCATTACTGCAATATCATCAGCAATGCATTTACGTCCAGGCATGCTTTCTGTAATTCTGTCCATATGCTGCTGAAACAGATCTTGACTGACAGATAAGCCGAAGGGTAGTCTTTGGTAACAATGTCTTCGAAATGGTGTCCTGAAGGTGGTGACATCCCGAGATTCCTTAGCTAGGTGTACCAACCAATATCCATGTTTAGCATCCAACTTGGAGAAGAATTTGACTCCTGTGAACTTGGGATTCAATTCTTCAAAAGTTGGAATCTTGTGGGGCATCTCTTTAGAGATAAGTTTAGATGCCTTGTAGCTAGACATACCCTGATCTTTAGAACGCATGTAATTGAGCCGCACCAGTCTGTGTGATGATGCTCACACAAATGATGCCATTGCGTTCCATGTCATCCAACTTGTGCTTAAGCTTTACTTCTATGTGCATGCTGCACTTTCTGGGAGGGTCAATTGATGGAATTGCATCCTCTCTGAGGTGCAGTATGGCATTGCCTTTGAAATCTCCTATGGCATCAAACCTATCCGGGTACATTTGTTGTAGGTCGTGGACTGACTCAATGTGGATACCCTTGGTCTCTTCTGCTGTAATGGGTACCTTGATGACCTCGTGGAGAGTCACAATGTTGAGATCCTTGCACACTGGTAGCCCTGCCACTGCTGGTCCGCTCGTGTCTGCCAGGTAAAATATTTCTGGTTTCCATGCTGACTTGTCATAGCTACATTGTATTGTTAGTGTGCCAGTGCAAGGGATGGGTGACTCATTGTATACAGTTAACTTTGCAGTTGTCAGTTGTTTCATTAATTTCCAATGACCGCGGTACACATCCTTCAGGATTCGGACTGGTAGGATATTTGCACTAGCTCCAGTGTCAATCTTAACCCTGAATGTGTGTTTGCTAACTTTCTTTGGGCACAAGATATTGATAGTCGCAAAAGCTTCCAGTTGTTTGACTTCATCGATACAGTGTATCAGGTTCACAATATGAAACACCTGCTCATCTTCTGGCTAAGAATTGCTCCACTTTGCGCCTTGTCTCGGGTCTACTTCACTGTGGACTTTGTGTATCGGCTTGCATTTACGCAGGTCTCTAGCATTTTCCTTGCTGGTCTTGCCATGTTGCTGCACCTGTCTTCTGTTTGTTTGTGTCCTAGTGTGACTTATGGCTGTGTCTTTGGAGCCAGATTTCTTGCATAGGCGGGTCCAGTGTCCTTTTGTACTGCCCACTTTGCACAGGTCTTGAAATGCAAGACAACTTCGCGGTGAGTGGGACAAACCACACTTACCACACAGCTTGCTTGCTTTTTATGACTGGGTTATACTGTTGGCTGCACCTAGTGTTTGCAGATGCCATTGTCCAGCTACAATGGCTTCATATTTCCTGCCATCTTCTATCAGTGCATCACTGCTGTGACCCTTCTTTTTCCCCCAAGAGGTCTTTTTGAAACCCTTCAATAGGTGTTGAGACAATCACCAGTTCCATTATTCGCTCCGACAGCTCAGTTTCTAAAAAAGCGCATTCATGGGCCTGACTACGGCATCTACTGATGAATTGATTTATTGATTCTGTGGCTGTTGCCTGTAGGACATCAGTTCCAGGCAATGAATTACCCGAAGCTGATCTAGCAGTTTCCATAACTTTGCAGGATCTTTCTGGTCTGCTTCAGAAAAGCCAGAGGTATTGGGCTGAATTTTACAATCGTGCCGCCGAAATTGACGGAGGCCGCCTTTGTTTTCGCCCACCTATGCGGGCTGCACATCACGGAACTGCCATGATCCTAAGCGAGCAGCTCATTTAAATAGCTGGGGCAGGCCGCCCACTCTGATCACCTGGAGGGGGCGGGCTGTCCATCCCCAGCAATGGCGTCAGCTGCCTGTGTGCAGGCACTTGCGCC
Organism: Heterodontus francisci; assembly: GCF_036365525.1. Classification (NCBI taxonomy): domain Eukaryota; kingdom Metazoa; phylum Chordata; class Chondrichthyes; order Heterodontiformes; family Heterodontidae; genus Heterodontus; species Heterodontus francisci. The sequence goes on from NC_090374.1 coordinate 123,829,198, forward strand.
ATTTTTAAAGGGCTTTGAGCCCTGCCATTAAATTTAAATATTTAAAGATGCAGTGAATAAAAAAATAAGTAAATGCATTATTTTGCCCCTCTCCCACCCCCCATAACCATTAAAATTAATTACTTGCCCTCTCTCCCCAAAAACATTTACCTTGTCCACCTGACTTCCCCCCCCCCCCCCAAAGTGCATAAACTTTAACCTCAAACCCTTCCTATCATCCCCTACACCAATGATGTTACTTTGACCCCATTCCCCTACCCCCTCTCTGAGAAATGTACCTCCTCCCCCCTTCCCACAAGTGTTCTGCCTCATTTTCCCCGGATGGGGATCCGAAGGCATGGGTCTGCCGGCTAACAGCACAAAGATTGCAGCAGAACAGAAGGCGGTGGCATAAGTATAATTGATGCATTCATTTTAATTTACTTACATATTCAAATGGGGGCCCTGCTGCCGAGTGGCAGGGGGGCCACCTCGAGGCCTCGCCGCCGCTGGCAATATTGGGTCAGGCCTTCCCAGCGTCAGGGTGCATGTCGGCCCTCTCCCGAAGGCATTTTCCGCACCCCCCCCACCCTCCCCAACCACAAACCCTGACATCGGGGAGGGTTTTGTAAAATCCAGCCCGTTGATTCTTTATAACCCCTCATTTCCAACTGCTGTCAAGTATTTTCACAGCTTGCTTCTCTGGTTCTACATCCGTTTGGTCTGTGAAGCATAACCGCATTCTTCGTTTAAAAAGTTTGAACTCGGATAGGATAGCAATAGCCTTCCAGTTCATACTGGGAAATTTGATATCCATCTTTCTGCCGTTGTTTGGCTTTCTGCTCTATATTGAACTTTGGTTAGCTCTGTTGCTGCCGACAGCACTGTATTATGACTTTTCTATTTGTGGCTTAAAGCTTGCTTTAAGACTTGTTCTATTACTCTGCGTGGTTTCCCCTTTAAGAAATTCTCTTTTATTGAGACTAGCTGCTTTGATGGACAGTATCAGGTTCTTGACAGTGTTCTCTGTTTATTTTGCTTTAAGCACTTTAGCCTGTATGTTTACACAGCTGTTCAATAGGCAGTTCAAGGGCTTTACCCATTGCTTTTTATTTTGCTGGAGATTGTTTATCTTCTTCATGGTTTACTGGTTTAATTTTTTGTTTTAGCTTTGGCTGTATGAATAGAGACTCTACTGTGTTCACGCTTGAGTGGTTTAATGATTTTTCAGTTTGACTGCTTCAATGGAGACTCTGCAGCATCCGGGGGTTTCCCACGCTTTTTTTTTGGTGCTTGCTGTAATGGTGCCGACCTCGATCAGCCTGAGAGAGGAATCGTGTTTTCCTGGTTTTTTTTCTCTCCAATGGAGCCTTTGAAAAATCTATTTTTTTTTTAAGCACTTCAAAGCTTTTTTTTAAACAAGGATCCCTCGACCATCGGCACAATAACTCACTCGATCACAGGAATGTATTTGCAGCCTGCCGTTCAGTCCTCTGTCTCCCACAGCTGGAGGTAAGTATTTTCTTCTTTCCACTGTTTGGGCCAGTATTTCTTTCACTCTTTTCAGGTACTTTTTTTAAAGTTTCATTGGTTTGCTGTTTTCTCCCATGGACTTCAAGATTAAAGCTTATTTTTTCACTACAGCTGCCACCATGTCACGTCTTCTTTGTGTTGTCTTAAGTAACACAATGAATTATGTGGATTCCAATTCCTTGAAGATCTCAAACAGGTTTATTAACAGCTAACTATTATATACAATACAGAGCAAACTATATATAGTGCCTTTGTCTGGGGATTTACAATTGCAGATTGACTATGGCTTCTAGTCACCTGACCACATCCTTGCACTTAGCTCAATAGCATACTGAGTTCTTAAAGGGACATCACTCTTGAAGTGATCATACAACACAAGGTAAGTGCTTACAATCCTTTGCAGTATCATGAGAAGCAAGAATACTTGTCCGCGGCCCGCAAGGACAATTTTGATCTCCCCTGCCTTCAACTCCAATTCCTTCCCTATCATAAGATTCCCATGGAATCCTGGTCCCCACACCACCTGAATTTCCACAGGCTGTCAGTTTCTTCCTGCCCACTTCCCACCTTTTCTGGGCAGGATTACAGTTGACAGCTTGTTAATATTAAAATTGCTGTGGCCTCATTCTGCCATGCAAGGGCAGGAATCTAACTGAAAACAGTGAGTTCCAGTGCCGGAAACTAGCTGGCTGTTAAAATCCCCTCCAGGAATCAAACCGAAATGAATGTCCCCACCATGAGCTAATTGAGATTGACCAAGTAGCTTTTCGCTCTGTGTGATTTTGTAAAATGAGTGATGGCAAATTGACAATGCAATTGGCATCTTTCCCAATTTTTATTTCTATTGACTTCAGAGCAGAACAAGGGACTAAACCTGGGCATTTATTGCTGTATAATACTGAATGCTGCATCATGCTGTGCATTGATCTATTGGGGAGTCATACACAGACATGGCATCCTATGATTTTTTGCTTATTTTTCTCCAGGTGGTGGACTAGAGAATACTTCTGTGCCAGACAGCAGGAAATAAGAGTGGCAGCAATTTTTTTTATCAGATTAGAAAGAGGCTTAGTTCATAACCCCAGAATAAAAATAGATGCCAGATTCATATGGAAATTCCGACAAATGTGATCTGGTTTGCTAAAATGAAATATGATATGCAAGTTATTTCTGAATCTAAATCATGAGGGGCATAAACACTATATTTTATTTGTGATGCCTGTCAGACATACACCATAATAGAAGATAATTAAATCTGGCATTAGAGACTCTACCAGTTATACTTTACTTCTGGGCTGTTATGAATGTGGAACCTGTTTTAAAATTGCACTTCCCACATCTGGAGGTAAAGTGTCCTTTACTTTTCTTCTCTGACTTTAATACACTATCTTGAAAATCCTTATGCACAGATAGAAGCTAGAAATTACTGTCAGGGACAGATTAATTTCCAACTTGTTAAGTTTAGATTTCCAGCTTTACGACCGTAAGTGTAATAAGAGTATAAATAAACTATCGACGCTAGTGCATGGCTTTAGTGTCAACCGCAAGTAAAATGGTAATTTCCAGCATCTGTTCCCTGTAAGCCCATAGATTTTAAATACTTTGGTCAGGATTTCGGTGGTGGCAAGAAACCCTGAATTACTGAAGGCAGGAAATAATTTGATGTGCACGAGTACTGCTTCCTTTGCTGGCATTAAAAAAAGTAGTCAGTCTTCCTCACCTTCCTTCTAACCTTAGCTTCTCCAATAAATCAATGGATGAATGTACTATCTGGTGTCGTACTGAATTATGTAGATCAGCAAGGTTGAAGATTTAATTCCTGGTCTGTGCTAAATTAGCTGGTCTCAGCCCATTGATCCAACCACCATTCCAGCTGAGAAACCAGCTGAGTGGGCAGTTAAAATTGCCCAGGTTACTTACCCATCCTGATGCTGTTGGGAATTGACCTTCCGGGATTTACACTTGCCCAAAGTCACATGGTTCATTCTAACGTATCTACTCCATTGCAATTTTAACTGAAGACAGAAAATTCTGGAAATACTCAACAGGTCAGGCTGCATCTGTGGACAGAGAAACAGAGTTAATGTTTCAGGTCAATGACCTGTCGTCAAAACTTTTGTCCAATGAAAGATCATCGACCTGAAACGTTAACAACGTTAACTTTGTTTCTCTCTCTACAGATGCAGCCAGACCTGCTGAGTTTTTCCAGCATTTTCTGCTTTTATTTCAGATTTCCAGTGTCTGTGGTATTTTGCTTCTGCAGTTTGAATTAGGCTGCCTGAACTGGAAGCGGTAGAGAGTTTCCCGCCAAACCAACTCAGCGGCAAAACAGATCTGGAGCAAGACAAACCCAAAAATATAAGTTTAAGATGTTTATTTACCTTCCTTGTGGGACATGGACAAGCAAAAATGTTTCTGCAGGCCTCACCAGGGAAAGCCTAGGCATCCCCTGCTGCAGGTTCACCTCACAAAAGCAAGTTTATTTCATGACAGGCCAGCAAGGTCAGTCTTACAGGTGGGTGATGTGAACAACAATCCAGGCTGCTGTGGTCAGGTGGTGGTGCTGTGGTTAAGAGGCTCTTAAATTAAAAAAAATAAAATAAAAAAATAACAATGGAATCTTGGTGAACAAAGTTTTTTAAATTTAGTATTCATTTAGTGCTAAATTTAATGTTTAATTTATTTGTCACTTAGCTTTTTAATGACATATCATTTACTATTTAAATTAGAAAAAACTTTTGAGATTACAACTTCATTTCTGAAACTTTCACTAATACCACTAAATATTTAAATTCAACGGAAGGGCACCAAAATATAAGTTCGTCCAGGGTGACATTTAGCCTAAGGCTGACCCTGTGATCCAGGCAGCTGTTCTCAACGAGCTGTCTCCAGGCCTTGTGATTTCCTCCCGTTTCCCACCTACTTCCAAGCCAAATGTGAAGTTGGCCAGCAAAATGTAACTGAAGCAGGGATGTTAAAATGCTCCTGGCCTCATTTCTGGAGCAGCAGATGAGTTTCTAACTCACCCTGCTGCTCATCGCACATAAACTGGCATGGAGTTAAAATTGGGGCCAATGTCTCGAGGTAGAGGTCGGGGAGGGAGGGCGGTGGGGTGGGGTGGGAAGATCAAATTGTTTGGTCGTGGTCAGGGTTCTCATTCCTTGCTATTGGGAAATCCAGGTAGGCGGCTCAGCTTTGATTTTCCTCCATGGTTACATTGACTGTTAATGCTAACTAAGTTCACACATGAAGAATGATCACTTGGGGAAGGTATTGGAACAATACTAGTGCCAATAGAACTACAGCATATCCAATACATCATCTAGTATAAATAATAGTATACATTAGTATATACATATATATAACATCTCTAGTACATCAATACAGTATATCTAATCTGAGTACATTGTGCAAATGAAGCACCTGAATAACAAAATATGTATTCGTCTCATGATTGTACACCCACATGATTAACATTGAATGCCAGTGTGCCATCATTTATTGGCCGATTGTTGAAATGAACATCTTTCACACAAGCTAGAGATCACTGTTATTAAGCTAAACATGCTGGTTGTTGGTTTCGTACCTTCACACTTTTCCCTTGGAAACCAGTGTTAAATAGTGGCAGGATTCACATGCTGAATAAGCCTCAAACAAGCCATGATGTGAAGATTACTCCCAACTTCAGTGGGTAGTTCTACATGATGGAAGGGTTTTATGAAGGCCCAAAGCCCATAGGTTACTGTGAGGTGTTTTCTCTGGTTTCTCTGTTATTAAGATGGTCGCATACAAGGCATTGTATTAATTGTTTCTGTCTATCACATATGAAAAGTGTCTTTAAAGTGAAAGTTTTTTTATTTTTAATTTAATTGAAAACATACCATTTAAGGACAGAACATTGTATTCCTATGATCCCCCGCCCAACCCCCATTTTTTCTCAGCTTTCTTATAATGGGAGAGAGCCACTCACATCCACCACATGATATCCCTCTGGATATCAACCCAAAATTCAGAGTTCCAGTCTCCATTCAATGGACTGTCTAAAGCCTTGCATGGTGAACTCAGAGGCTGAAATGCTGTCACGAAGCCAAAAGCTCAATCCAACATTCAGGTAATCACCAACAATGTCAGTCACATATATAGATTTACAGCATCAGAGAATGCCCTTGATTCTTGTTAACTAGACTGGGCACACAAGTATTCAGATCATCAATCAATTGCGTAGAATGTTAGATTCTGCTTTGGGTAACAAACATCCAGGTTTTGTACATCTGATTGCTTTCCATTGGTCCCTGCTGGAAAGCAGAAGATGAACTTGGATAAGGTGTTCTATGATTACGTCCTTTTCTGACACTCCTGCCCTGATACTGATGTGAAGGAAGGGAGGAGGCTGAAAACAGCTGAAGAACCTGGCAAGACCTTGTTAACATTTTGTAGTACCATCTTCCGCACAGCAGCTGACCCAGTGGACAGCCTGGTTGGTTGGAGGAAATGCCAGCGGCAGGAGGCTGCAGCCTCTTGGGGACAGCCCCCAGAAATTGGGAGATAGGGGACATCATAAATCAGTAATGGGTGGTGTGAGGCAGCACAAGGACACAAGAATTAGGAGCAGGAGTAGACTATATAGCCTATCGAGCCTGCTCTGCCATTCAAAACGACTATGGCTGATCTTAGGATTCAATTCCACTTTCCTGCCCGCTCGCCATATCCTTTGATTCCCTGAGAGACCAAAAATCTATCTATCCCCGCGTTAAATATATCAATGATGGAACATCCGCAACCCTCTGGGGTAGAGAATTCCAAAGATTCACAACCCTTTGAGTGAAGTAATTTCTTTTCATCTCAGTCCAACATGATCGGCCCCTTATCCTGAGACTGTTCCCCAATGTTTTAGATTCTCCAACCTGCAGAAATAATCTCTCAGTATCTACCCTATCCATGCCTGTTTAGAATCTTATATGTTTCAATGAGATCACCTCTCATTCTTCTAAACTTCAGAGAATACAGGCCCAATTTACTCAGCCTCTCATCATAGGACAACGCCCTCGTCCCAGGGACCAATCGAGTGAACCTTTGCTGTACCGCCTCCAATGCAAGTATATCCTTTCTTAAATGTGACCAAAACTGCGCACACTGCTCCAGATGTGGTCTCATCAAAACCCTGTACAACTGTAGCAACACTTCCTTACTTCCGTACTCCAATTCCCTTGCAATAAAAGTCAACATGCCATTTGCCTTCCTAATTGCTTGTTGTACCTGTATGTTAACTTTCTATGTTCCTTGTACAAGCACATCCAAGCCTCTTTGAACATCAACACTTACAAGTTGCACACCTTTTAAAAAATATTCTGCTTTTCTATTCTTATGACAAAGTGAATAACTTCACTCTTCCCTACATTATACTCCATCTGCCATCTTGTTGTCCATTCACATAACCTGTCTATATCTCTTTCCAGCCTCACTGTATCCTCCCCACAGATTACCTTTTCACCTACCTTTGTATTGTCAGAAAACTTAGATACATTACTCTGTCTCTTCATCTAAGTCATTAATATAGAAGGCCTGCAATTTGGAGGGCTGGGGTTGGGAGGTAAGCAATTGAGAGGATAGAGTGGGGTGGAGCGAAGCTGGAGATTGGGGCAGTGGGAGGCTGAAGACGTCCTTGAGGAATTCCTTAAATTACTGGCAGATCCAGGGAAATAATAGGTTGCTTGGATTTTTAAGCTTCCAGTTTACTCACTCTAAAATGGAAACATACACTAATTTAAGTTAAAAATGATCAAATATCAGGATTTACTTCATTTGTGTAATACTAAACCTAAATTTAAAAAAAAGTAAAACACAATTTTAAATAAAAACTTTTAAAATACTTTATTTCTGCTCTTGTCTTCCCTTCTTCTGATGTCTTTCTCTGCCATTTTTATTATTTCAATTTTTATTGTTCTTTAAACCTAAGCTGTCAATTTTAACCTTTTATTATTTTAAAATGGGGGAGAGGGACACCAGAAATTGCTTGCTGCTGAAATATTTAAAGTCCTACAGCAGCTTTAAAGAGACAAGCATGTGTTACTTCTAATTTACAGTGAAGTGACATTTACAGAGGATAACATACCATGAAGGACTGAATGAGATAAGCAAGCAACTGGTGGGAGAGTTCAGCTGAAAGAAGTAAGGCAGATGAAGTGGCCTTTTTAGGAACATAGAGTCTGGCCCCCTGAGGACTGCTACCTGGAGGAATGGGACACTTTTAATTCCATCAATGCACACACATGGAAACAGTGCAGGAAGTTTAAAGACATTACTATCTCAGCCAAAGCCAAAAGGCCTTTCTCTGGCCTGCCACCTAACAGTTACCTTTCCATCATACTCTCTTCAAGTGCTTGGCATGATTACTCATGAAGTTGTGGAGTGGGAGTGGGCCCTTTATAGCCCCAGCCTTCACCTGGAGCTGTCCCTTCATTCATATCATTACCTGCCTTTATGGCACAAGCAGCCTTCATGTTCGGCAGCTGGCTGTTGTATGCACCTGTCATCACACCTATTATGGACTACTTGCTGACACCTTGGGCTGAATGGGGGTGGGAGGGGGTGCATGCGCAATTTGAAAATCACGCTGTCAGGATGGCACTGGGTCCCGCCACCTCTGGCATGCAAAGCAATTTTGAAAGGGTCGCCGGCAGGGGTGGAATGGGAAACATGCACGTCTCCAATTAATTGATTGTTGAGCTCATTGAGAAGCTTATTGAAAGGCTTGTCAGCAGCAGTTTGTAAGTTTCAGTAGAAGAGCCCGGGGAAAATGTAATGTCTGGGCCACAGTAGGATGTAGAAGTCATGAACACTGCTGGGGGCCATGAGAGCTATTGGAAGGGCTGTTTAACATCTTGTAGAAGTACATAATAAAGCTCAGCTTCTCAAACAGTGCCACAGAGTAACTATTGCTGGAGCTGAAGGACTTGCATTTCTCAGTGGTGAGTGGTAGGAATCTGAAGAGGGACGTGAGGCTTCTGGCATCACTTGGACAGCTGGGGTTGGCAGGGGGAGGCCTGGTGAACACACAAAGCCCAGTTTAGGGAGTTCAGATGGGAGTAGGTTATTCTGACATTGGACAGATCAGCCAGGTTGAGCTTCAGCAGATGCAATCTTCTGGACAGGAGGAGGCCAGAGGAGCACAGTGAGGGGCTGCAAGGGGAAGAAGGCGCTAACCAAGACATCAGCTTTACCGCCCAAGAGTCAGCTGCCTGCAAATGACAGAGTCCCAGTGCCGTAGGAGGCTGTATCTATCCAGGCAGATGGTCTCTGACATTTTTGCTCTGACCCACAATAATGTGAGGCCTCACAGCACCCATGGCTGCCATCAATGCCATTATGGCATTGAAATTTTATGCAACCGGGTTGTTCCAAGGATCAACTGCAGACCAAGGTAGCATCTCACAGTCAGAAGCTTATCATGTCTTCAGGCAGGTCACGGATGCCATATTCAGGAGGGTGGGGGACTCCATCCACTTGACACAGAGGGGCCAGCGCAGGCACAGAGGGCATTGGGCTTTACCGCCATTGATGGATTCCATCAGGTCCAGGGTGTCATTGATTGTATTCACGTAACCACGTTGCCTTGTGTGCTCCCCATTACCAGCCTGACATTTTTATCAATTGGGCGGAATTCGACTCTTTCAATATTCAGCTCATTTGCAGTGTGCGCCCAGTTTCCTGGTTCATTCATCCTGCACCAGTCCTCTGTGCTGCCTTTATTCCAAACAGGCTGTCATATCACAGGCTGTCTACTGAGTGACGAGGGCTATCCCCTTCAAACATTGTTCATGATTGCTGTCAGGAAGCTGGCACAGCCACAGAGCTAGTCCACACCAAGAGCCATGCAGCCACTAGAAGTATCATCAATGAGACTGTCGGCAGATTCAAGCAACACTTCCACTGCCTGCACTATTTGGGTAGAGCTTTGCAGTGCAGCCCTGACCATGCCCCCAGATTTGTGGTTGTCTGCATAACTTTGCAATAATAGGGGACCAGCACTTACCACCACTTGGGTCGTAAGAAGTAGAGGAAGGAGCAGGAGGAGGAGAACAAGGAGCATGAGCAGCAATGACCATCCATGCTCCTAGCTACTAGTGCTCATAGAGAGCAGCTCATCCAAGAGCTCTTCAAACGGTACAGAGGAGGGATTCAATCTGATACCATCTTCATTTGTATGCTTCAGCTACTCGCTGACTTAACCAGCTGAGCCAGTGATGTAATGCTTTCTAAGATTATTTCTGACCTTCACGCTCTGTAACCTGACTCTTTACATCACGATGACAAATTGTACCATTAAAGTAACCTGTCATCCACATTACGCAGAACGCAGGGAAGGAAAAATGACTCTTCCCAGCTTTGGTAGGAATCCCAGAGAGAAAACAGCTAACCTCTAGAGGTCCATTTAATGAGCGGAACTTCCCAATTATGGCTGCACTCTGTAAAGTTGCTGACAGAATTGGTGCTCACAGGTGTCAGCTATCATACACCATGTCGATTAGTTCATCAGTTCAAGAAAGCTATAGCATCTGTCAACACCATGACAGCAGCAATGGATAATATTTCACAAATAGAGATTGTTGTCACTCATTTGTAGATTTCTAAAGTGTTGGTATGCAAGTTCAGAAGCTAACACTATTTCCCAGGGTGACATTGGGCGGTACGGATTCAAATTTGAATATTATTTTCCAATATATTAGCATTGCTTTTAAAGGAATACAAGATTCAATAAAAATCAAATGTATTTACGATTTGAAATAATTTGATTGATCTGTCCTACTAATTGTATTTGACGGGGCATTGTTTTCCTATTTTTGGATCCTGTTCTCACCTGGCATGCCCTCCGGCAAAGGTCACTATATAGCAAACAAAAGCAGGAGCCTGGGCTGATTTTTCCCACTCTAGTTGGAGCCAGTTGTAGCACCCAGACTGTCAATTGATGAATTTAGCATTAGGGTTTGAATGTGAGACTTTCCTGATTTATGTGGCTTTTTAGCTAGTCATTGGATAAACTCACAGTCATCAGGTTTCATGTCTTTGGCGAGCCTTCCTTGTTTGGGATGGGGATTGGGGTAGTATAGGGTGGAGGGAGAGAAAGTGTCAAAAGAGCTATGTGTTATTTTCACCGTGGGGGGAATCATGTGCAAGTGACATGCAATGAGTTTTGACATGATTTATTCGTTTGCATCTGTATGTGTGAACAAATGAAAAAAAGTTAGTTAAATGCTAGACCCCTTTACTACAAACATTACTCCCCTCAGGCTGTACTCATTTACAAATTGGAACAAGCATGGTGGTATGTGAAATTCAGTAGTTTAAACCAAAATTAAGTAATTTTGTGATTTCTTTTGCTAAATCACAAGAAGGATATAGATTAAGAAGGCCATTCAGCCATTTTAGCTTGATGATCCAGAAGACTCACCAGTGACTCAAAATCATGAGGGGTCTGGACAGAGCAGATAGGGAGAAACTGTTCCCATTGGTAGAAGGCTCCAGAACCAGAAGACTCTGATTTAAGGTGATTAGCAAAGGAGGCAACGGCGACGTGAGGAAAAACTTTTTTTATGCAGCGAGTGGTTAGGATTGTACTGCCTGAGAATGTGATGGAGGCAGAGTCAATTGAGGCATTCAAAAGAGAATTGGATAATTGTTATTAGGAGAAAGAATTTGCAGGCCTCCAGGGAAAAGGCGGGGTGTGGGACTCGGTGATTTGCTCTTGCAGAGGGCTGGCACAGACATGACAGGCCGAATAGCCTCCTTCTGTGCTGTAACCATTCTATGATTCAGTGTTCCCATCACAACATTCAGCTCTTTACTAAATGATTCCAGAGTTTTGCCTTCAATACCTCACTTATAAATCCATTCCATTGCTGATCACTCTTTAGGTACTTTTATACAGATGCTTGTTTAGATTGGATTGTGAGGGATTGATGTCTGCTCATTGACTCCCCATAATTACATTACAAAACATGGCTTTCTTACCACTTTCTATGGTTCTATAATTCTAACACTGGATAAAGCAGTTGCTCATTATCTGTACAAATACTTATGTCAATCCGAGAACATTAATGAGCTTGCTTATTTAGTTCTAGCCTTTATACATTACTACAGGAGGAGCTGTTTTATTGGAGTGTCCCTAATAACCCAATAAATAATAAAGTCAATTCTTCAGCCATCAGTGTCATAGCATTTCACACAAGTGCAACTTATCAACACTGTGAAATGTACAGTCTACTCCTTTTAATTGAGTTTCTTCATTCAAATTATAGAAAATTCAATTTTTTTTAGCACAAAATTACTGAATTGTCAGGAGTATATTTTACATATACTGAAAAATCTCCCATGGTGCTGCTCACAATAAGTCAGAGATTAGACAGTTTTATAAGGAGAGGAGCATTATAGAAGGTTAACTGTGTGCCTCATTAAAACCACAAAGTCTAATTTAAGAGCACCTTGGGCACCTGCTAATGAAGGGAAAAGTAACATTGGTCAGTCACTCTTTGGCAACTGGCACCAGTGATAAATAGTTCTTTTATTTAAGCTCAATTGGACAATTTACAAGGGGGCCAATACTAATGCTGAACCCACTATTTTGATTGGTAGTCAAAGCAGGCCAACATCCACAGCTAAGCAGGTATGGCAGGTTCATCCTGGCGTAGGATGGTGAGGAAATAATTGGTTTGGGAACACCCTCACCACTCCCTCTCCATCAGTCCTGTCTCCTCCAATGCCATGCGCCATGTTTGGACTGAATGGAAATTCCATCCAAAACAGGCTTGACAGAGTCTGAGATTAAGCATATCCACGTTCCAGCAGATTTCTGTAAAGCCAATCTGCTCCCTGGCCATCCTATGCTGGGAATGTGCCACTAGCCCTGTAGAAACCTGGAGATACAGTGGCTTTGGTAGTGCTATGAAAGTTTTGTAGCAGTGTTCATGTGATTTGGGGGAATTTGGAGAGTGCAGAGGTCTGGAAGAACTGGCAGTCCCAAAAGCTATCTTCTTGGCAGTAGCTGGGAACCACTTGAAAGTTCCTTAAATATGTTTTTCACAGTTCTACTATTTTAAAGGTGTCAAAATGCACATGAAGAATTTTGAACTAATTCCTGGCAACAGCAACCAAGTTGGGATTGTGTGGATCGAGAGGTTGGCCCTGGAGTGTGGAAAGGGGTGGATCATAAGGTATGGGAAAATTGGGGCATTTCAATGGTCTAGGAGAACCAGGAAGAGGGTGGAGGATGTGGGATCAATGAGATAATAGAAGTGAGGGAAGGGTGTCAGATTATGGAGAAATTGGAGGAATCCTGAGGGGTGGGAGGTTTGGGAAGAAAGTGCTGGATATGGCTGCTATAGGACTAGGGGTGTTACAGCACAGGGAACGTGGTAAGAGGTTATGGGAACATTGGGAGGAGGTTGAGGGGTGTTGCTGATAAAATGTAGTGATGAGTTTTCTCAGCAGTGTGACAGAAGGTATAGGTGTGGGGGTGAGATAATCTGTCAAGAGGTGGCAGGAGAGTGTGGGGAGGGCAGGGAAGTACAGATGTTTGAGGGTGGGAAATCCAGTCATAATAGTGGGGGGAGGATTTTTTTTTAGTTAGTTTGAGATACAGCACTGAAACAGGCCCTTCGGCCCACTGAGTCTGTGCCGACCATCAACCACCCATATTATACTAATCCTACACTAATTCCATATTCCTACCACACCCCCACCTATCCCTATATTTCCCTACCACCTGCCTATACTAGGGGCAATTTATAATGGCCAATTTACCTATCAACCTGCAAGTCTTTGGCATGTGGGAGCAAACCGGAGCACCCGGAGGAAACCCACGCATACACAGGGAGAACTTGCAAACTCCACACAGGCAGTACCCAGAATTGAACGCGGGTCGCTGGAGCTGTGAGGCTGCGGTGCTAACCACTGCGCCACTAAAATGATTCCCAACCAATCACTTGGGGAAATTTGTAATATTATATAAATTATATAAAATATAGCTGAGAGAGGAAGGGATTCTATTATGACAGCTCCCTCTCTCCTATAGTTACTAGAATTGTGTTGGAGCTTAGGATTTGGTATCAGAAAGGGAGGGAACACTGGATGGTAGGGGCAAGATTTTTTTTAAGGGTTCCCCTGGCAGTGGCTGTGGAAATCTCTATTATTCAATATCAAAACTGCTGAGTATTTCATGTTAAATTCCAGAAAGCTTGTTATGGAAAGATAATGCTGGAGCCTACCTTTACTCAGTTTCACATTTATTGTACAAAGTAAAAGGATTCCAAACATTTAGCTCCTCACTCAACCCCTCCCCTCGTCTCAGTAAGTGTCTGCTTACAAGTGCTCAAGAAAGACCACAATTAACACCTTCTACCTGTATATAATCAAACAATTGATAAACAATTAACAGATTAATGGATTCCCTTCTTTCTTTTAAAATACAACATGGATTAATATGCTCAAAACAACATTTCAAAATAAATTCCATATTATGTACAAATTATTAACATGCTCAAAGAACATTTCAAAATAAATGAAAATAAATTCCATATTGGGTACAAAGTATTATTTTGTGAGACACCCCTCCTCTAGGACCCCTAACAATTTCTTTGTACAAGCATTTCTTTTTGTGAAACAATTGAATAGCTGATGACTTGCATCTACCCATTTAAGTTTGGAGATTTCCTTTCTCTCCAGCATTTGTTTCAATCCAGCAAGGTCAATACGTCATCTTTTCTCACTCACACTTTTTGTAGAGTGTACATTATCCCACAAAGAACGATTATCCACATAACATTCGATGGGTATCCTATCTTCAGGATGTCCCTTGTTCAGAATTTCACCCAAAATATTTGACAAATACAACCCCATATCCACTGCCTCCACAAGACCCAGTGTTTCCACAGCTAAAGTGCTTTTAATGACACATTTTATTTTCTTAGCCTCCCAAGCTACATTTCCCATTTTCACCAATCAGAAACCAGCCCTCTTTCTAACTCTCTACTGCCTTATGTTTTGCTTCTCTTATTAGTTAATCCTCAAGTTTATTGGCAGCCATTAAAACTTCATGGTCATGAGGACTTCTGCCTCTAGTTCTATTCCGAGACTGCTCTGTAACCTTCATTTCATTGTGGAATCAGCTCAAACTATGGATTCTATTCGGACTTTGATGACTTTCAGGACTACTGCTAGAAGATCTCCTTCACACATTATCGGACGTTTTTTCTCCAGTACGTGATAGCTTCCCTATGCAAGAGTCACTTCCAGGCTCACTATTAGAACTCGCAGTGTGCTTTCTTACCCTCCATTCTTTCACCCCATTCTGCCAGTCCATGGACCTTGCTTCTTGGCCATCATCTTGAACATTTAACCAATATTTAAACTTGCCAGTAGATTTTCCTGCACATCCCACAACTGTTGCATCCCTCTATCTATTAGACCCCTCTGGAATATGTCACCCGAGTACCTACTGGGGGAAATTCATATCAGTCAGAAACTTAGCTGGTGCCCCAAGTCCAGTCCCGATCCATTGCTCCATAATTTTGTCTATAATCACCTTTTTGTCCTTGCTATTTATCACTGTAGAAAGACTAAATCTAGTTGCTAGATCTATAAAATGTAGAATGAAAATATTCTTGTCTTTTTCCCACACCTTTAAATCCATGGCAACTACCTCGTTAAAGTTATGTGCCAGTGGAAGGCTGACAATAGCTGTTCTCTGATACTTTTTACAGATTTCACACTTTTCACTAATGTCTTCTTTTATCCTTGTATTCTCTTCATCAATCACACCTGCATCCTTCAGCAGGGTTCTTAATCTCTGACAAGAAGGGTGAGCAAATTGTTTGTGTAACTTTAAGACAATTTGCTTTTTATCTCTCTGATTCGCAACACCTGATGCCATTAATACTTCTCCAACATCAGGTTTTGTTAAGGGGATACAATAGTGCCCTGACACTTGTAAATTGCAAATTCACTGACTTTCCAAAAACAATTGCCTTATCATGCACAATATCAAGTTTCATTTGTACCTTTTTCATTGAAGGCTTACTCAACAGTAAAGGTATCTCATTAGAGATTACATCGGCACTGATAAAGTGGCTTACTCTAGCTATTTTACATGGAATTACTACTCTCTTCAGTGACTTCAATGTGTTGTCATCACTAAACCTAAAACTGGTAGTACTTTTATATTCCTTAACCTTGCGTCGATCCTCAGTACTAAGTGACACAGTGGCGCAGTGGTTAGCACCGCAGCCTCACAGCTCCAGGCACCCGGGTTCGATTCCGGGTACTGCCTGTGTGGAGTTTGCAAGTTCTCCCTGTGTCTGCGTGGGTTTTCTCCGGGTGCTCCGGTTTCCTCCCACAAGCCAAAAGACTTGCAGGTTGGTAGGTAAATTGGCCATTATAAATTGCCCCTAGTATAGGTAGGTGGTAGGGAAATATAGGGACAGGTGAGGATGTGGTGGGAATGTGGGATTAGTGTAGGATTAGTATAAATGGGTGGTTGATGGTCGGCACAGACTCGGTGGGCCGAAGGGCCTGTTTCAGTGCTGTATTTCTAAATAAAAAAAATAAATAACATTGTAACCAATCAGTGCCACATACTGTCGACGTGCAAACACTATCCAATACAGCACAGTTGAACAAATCTGCAACTAACACATTCATCACAGAACTAAAACTCCTTGTGACTAGTACAATTCGTTCAGATTCATCAGTATCTTCCTCTTCTGCCTCAGAATTCTTTGTGTCGTGTGTTATTTTGAGGACTCTGCCTCTCTGCTTAGGGCAGTTCATTGCATAATGATACTTTGAGTCACATATGACGCACCTATTAACTGTTCCTTGGGCATTCCTGGAATTTATTCACCTATGATTGCTGTTACAATTCTGTCTTCCACTGTAATAGTCAGAGCTGCTAAAGGTGCTTTCATCCTCATTCCTCTGTCTTTAACTCTTCCATTGTACTTATGCCTTCTTCCAGTATCTGGACCATTTCGAAATCTAGTAAACAATGAGTTTACACATTCTTTGTGTCACCGCAGAATGCCCTGTTTGTTCTACCAGGTCTGCAGGAAATGACTGTTTCCCCAGGAATTTCTTTAAGCAGCAGATATCTGATCTAACAGAGAGTCTTTTTCCAAGAACCAAACCCCAGTTAGAACCAGGAGCCTGTCCAGATGCGACACCCTGGCACAATCTAGCAATTTAAATGCTAGCACTGCAGCAGGATTCTCCAAATTGAATTTCTTCAATCTTCTATACAGTCTGTTAAAGCCGATGATATATCCTCCATTGAATAACAATCTGTTTTCTGAATTCTATCAAAGTCTGTCCATGCCTCATATGCATTCAATAGCTGATCTTTCTTGTAAATTTCATCCAAGAATTCTAACAGAAGATCCAAACCTTTATCAGTATCCAACTGACGAGCATCCAGTTCACAAAACACTTTACTTCTGATTTTACTTTTGGTAGGAAGTGACAACGCCAAGGCCATTCCTTGTTTCCTCTTTGGGAGAGATGTAACCTGTGTCCACATATCCACTTCATTCATCCGCTGGTCATCTGGTTCAGACTCAGAGAACATCGGAGGGTAATCCTACCCTGACAATTTACACTTGCTTTCTGCCATAGTTTCCACAATAGCCCACGAAATTTTAGTTACTATGTAAAAAATAAATTCCTAGTTTCCAACCTTCAGCTTTAGGCAACCATCCTCTGCTACCATGTTAAACTCCAGCAAGATTGTTATGGAAGGATAATGCTGAAGCCTATCTTTACTAAGTTTCACATTTATTGTGCAGAGTAAAAGGATTACAAACATGTAACTCCTCACTCAAACCCTACATCAGTCTCAGTGGGCTGGGATTTACAGTGCCTCCCCACCTCGTGGATGGTGGTGGGGGGGGAAGGGTGGCTGGAAAATGCCTCCGGCAGAGGCCAACCACGGGCCTCGACGCCAGGAAGGCCCAGTCCGATATTGCCGGCAGCAGTGAGGCCTCATGGCAGCCCCCCAGCTGCTCGCTGATGGGACCAAAATTTAAACGTAACTTCATTAAAATAAATGAATTAATTACTTACCCGCTCCCACTGTCCATCACGCTCCGATATTAATGCCGGTGGCCGGCACTCCTGCGCCTTGGGATACCCATCTGGGAATTTAAATCAGCCGCTGCGCTTAATATCATGGCAGCTCCGCGAAGCTCGGCCCGCGCATGCAGGTTGCCATTGCTTACAGTCGCAGCTGATTCCGGTGACGGCAACATGAATTTCAGCCCAGTAAGTGTCTGCTTAGTAGTGCTCAAGACCCCAATTAACACCCTCCACCTGCATATCATCAAACAATTGATATACAATTAACTGATTAACACTTCAAAGTCTTTAATGTGTTGAAAGGACAGAGAAACTTGCAGCCAGATTCCGGTAAAGGCTTTCAAGATCTATTGACATGTTGGGTAACAGCTGGCAGGGTGGTGGTCATGGTGAGGCCTCAGCAGCTGTCCCGTTGTCTGCCTTGGAGGCCTGAAGATGGTGGGTAGTGCAGACTGTCGAAAAATGAAAGCATTGTGGGTGCTTCTAGAATAGCAGGTGGTCACCAATGAGAATTTCTTGGTGTGATTGCACACCAACTGCACATTTATTGACTGGTAGCCCTTGTAGTTGCAGTCATGCTCCCAGACTTAGGAAGCATGCAGAACCACATGTGCGCAGTCGATGGCACCCTGCACCATCGGGAAGCTTGCTATCCTGGCAAACCCAAGTGCTCGCTCATCCGAGTCTTCCCTCCTCAGGAAGAAGAGGATGAAAGCACCTTTCTCACCTTCCAGACACTTCTGTGGTCAGCAGAAACCTTTAAACTCCTCCAACAACTCACCACAGTGCTTCCACCAACTTTTCCTGAACACAATTAAGCCAAAAGCACCTCAGCTGCAACTTGTTGAGTGGCCCTTTAAATAGCCCCAGAACAGGGCCCATTATGCTTGCTAACACTTGTTTCAGGAGTGAGTAAGGAAGGCGTTTCCTGCACGTTTGTTGTCCAATTTTACTATTGATGCGTTGCATCAGCCGTCATGATCTCACCCTTTCAGCCTCTTTGGACGCACGCAGGAAGCGGCCAGCAACATCACCTGTGCTACCAACATGGAGATATGTCTGCATAGAGCCATTAGAATTGGTGCTATGCATTTGTATTTCTCACTCATTATCTCTTGATTTATCCTAAAAAGCAGAAAGTCAAAAACATATTAGTCACTGATGACTGCTCTATCTATAGTCATTAACGCAGATACGCAGCTGTTAAACAACCATTAAACAGTCATCATATCAAGCTTCTAATGCAGGATGCTTTGTTTGTAATAGTTCATAGAGCTGTAAATAGGCTTTTGTGCAATTGTTTCATAAATTGCTCAGTCTATAGGTGTCCCTATACTGTCCTTTGATCCTTAGGTGGCCCAGTGCTGTGGTATACCTTCCAGTGCAGGTATACTAAGAAATATATATTTTTAAGTTGATCAGATCATTAGGATTGTCTGTAGTGCAATTTGTAATGGTTTGTGTGTCACTTTCATGGTAGTTTGTATGTCTGATTCCTGACAGCTTGCATGCCTCTTTCCTTATGGTTTGTGTGCCTGGTCCATGCTGGTTTGTGTTTTTGATTCCTAGTCTTTGTGGTTCATGTATCTGATTCCTATTATTTTTTTTCTTCATTCCTGGGATGTGGGTGTCGCTGGCTAGGCCAGCATTTATTACCCATCCCTAATTGCCCTTGAGAAGGTGGTGGTGAGCTGCCTTCTTGAATCACTGCAGTCCCTGTGGGGTAGGTACATCTACAGTGCTGTTAGGAAGGGAGCACAGTGGCGCAGTGGTTAGCACCACAGCCTCACAGCTCCAGGGACCCGGGTTCAATTCTGGGTACTGCCTGTGCAGAGTTTGCAAGTTCTCCCTGTGACTGCATGGGTTTTTGCCAGGTGCTCCAGTTTCCTCCCACCGCCAAAGACTTGCAGGTGATAGGTAAATTGGCCATTGTAAATTGCCCCTAGTGTAGGAAGGTGGTAGGGAATATGGGATTACTATAGAGTTAGTATAAATGGGTGGTTCTTGGTCGGCACAGACTCGGTGGGCCGAAGGGCCTGTTTCACTGCTGTATCTCTAAATAAATAAATAAACATTTTTGACCCAGTGACAGTGAAGGAATGGTGATATAGTTCCAAGTCAGGATGGTGTGTGGCTTGGAGGGAAACTTGCAGGTGGTGGTGTTCCCATGCGATTGCTGCCCTTGTCCTTCGAGGTGGTAGAGGTCGCGGGTTTGGAAGGTGCTTTCTAAGGAGCCTTGGTGCATTGCTGCAGTGCATCTTGTAGATGGTACACACCGCTGCCACTGTGCGTTGATGGTGAAGGGAGTGAATGTTTGTGGATGGGGTGCTAATCAAGTGGGCTTCTTTGTCCTGGATGGTGTTGAGCTTCTTGTGTGCTGTTGGAGCTGCACCCATCCAGGCAAGTGGAGAGTATTCTATCACACTGCTGACTTGTGCCTTGTAGATAGTGGACAGGCTTTGGGGAGTCAGGTGGTGAGTTACTCACCGCAGAATTCCTAACCTCTGATCTCATTCCTGATGGTTTGTGTGACTGATCCTTCCTAGCTTGTGTTAATAATTTAAGGTGAGTACGTTGGATTGTTATAAAATTTTCTTTTTGTGCAGGCAAAACAGCTTTAACCAAGGCCAATGTATTCGGATGGCAAAGAAGCCAGTATGAATTTAAAGGACAAGTCCTCTTTACTAGTGCTAGATAAATTGAAAGGTCATGCATCGTATATTGAGATATGTCTTTATTTAACTGAGCAATGCTACTTCTGTCAGAAATTGTGCAACACTTTACTTCTAAAAAAGGAAAAGCTTACATAAGCCGTTTCAACTGGCATTGAGGACAGCTTCTGTTGCTTGGCATGTGGTGGTATTAGCATCAGGGATCAAGTTTTAAAGTAATTTACCTTGGTATCAATTGAAGATTATACAGAAGAGCTGTTTTTGGAAAAGAGTGGGGAAGGGGAATACTAGAATAAAATATAACCTTTAAAAAAATTTACTGTTTTGGGGATGGAAATAGGTATGAGTTGTAACTGATTTTGGGGCATAAAATGCACGCAAAGCACACCAATTTAGCAATGGGAAATATTGCACCCAATCTGACCAGGCATTGGTCCGACTGCAAAATTTATGGGGACGTCTTTTAGGTATCTTGACTGTTAAATATGTAAATTAGGGCCTACCACATGTTGAAGGATCCAATTTCGAAATTAATCGGTGACGAGTGTCAGGTCTGTTCACCCAAGATTCTTCAGTGCCCCCTGTGGCCACCAACAAAAAGTAAGTTAAAAACGATCTTTAAAAAGTTCCTGTTGAGCTTGGAGGAGCCTTATGTTCCCACCTCCCTCCAGTTGCCTGGTTTCCCAAGCCCTGGGAAACCCTACCTGCAGCTATTAAATTTAAAATTGTCTTACATTTTGAGGCAAGCAGCCTTAATAAAATATTATTTAAATGGTGGACTCACCTCTGATTTGTCAGCCACCCTCATTCCGTTAATGGTAAAACCAAGAAGTGGATGAGTTGGAGGTCGTTTGCGGTCGGGTTTCCCATTTTTGAATCTTTATCCCCCTCCCCTCTTTTATTCACAATGAGGATGATTAAAATACCCCATTGCTTTCTATTTGTTTCCTGTTGCCTCTGCTATTAGCCACCATTCTGCTACACGTCTGTTCTCTGGATCTATCTGGCTCGCTCCATCTGCCATTTCACCTCTGCTTTGAAAAACCTCCTCAAACTCCTTTCTTTGGCCACGGTCTTGCCCCTGCTCCCTGTCTCCATTTTTGCTATCTAGTGTTCACTGTTTCTCATCTTTATTGTAAAACAGTTCTAGAAGTCCTTCTGTATATGAAGAGCACTATGAAAATGTAAGCTGTTCTGTTTCCTATCATTGCAAATGCTATGATGGCAATTGTTAATGCTGTAACTGACAATTATATTGTAGTAAATGTAAAGCAACATGATGAGAGGATTTGTGGTTTACACCTACAATTTTTGTCATTTGTTCTTGGGATATTGGTAACACTAGCAAGACTGTGCTTCTTACCCATCCCAAGTTGACTGATGGAAATTGAGACATTAAGAGACCTATAATAACTCTGAGGCATGTTTGGAGGTGGGGGTAGTACAATATCAGGTGCGAAATCTGAAAGAAGTCTTGGTGAGTCAGAACGTGCAATTTCAACGGGGCATGCCATTATAATATTACTTCTGGTTTTGGTGTCAAATACCTAGTGGCCGTGGTGCGGACACAGATGATGCAAGCTCAACATGAGTATTTAAAGGACCAACCCAAGGACGGAATTTGGAGGAGTTAAAAGTTGCACAAACTGCAGGAGAAGTGTTGTGCTGGATTCAGGATGATCAAGGGCTGCACCAAGATTTAACAATGCATCACTTGATGCACTGCTGGGTGCAGTGCAGAGTAGGATGAAGATACTCTTCCCCAGCAACAGGAGGAAGAAACCTGCTGCTGCAGCAAAGAAGGCATGGCTGGAGAATCTGAGGAGGTCAGCAGCAGGAACAGTGTGCCACACTCCTGAATTCAGTGCAGGAAGCACATTAATAATCTAACCAGGTCAGTAAAGGTGAGTACAGTTATGCATTCACCCACATTCTAATGTGCACATCACCCCCTCACTCTTGCCTTGTCAAGCCTACTCCATCACATCACTCCTCACACGCACTTACCTTGCAAGTGTACCATCATTCTCTTTCTATGCACTTTTTTACATTCCCATCTATCCATCCACTATTGCCACTCACCCTGATGCTAATGGAATTCTATGCCTCTCCCTGATAATCACCCTCACCAAATACACTGCACCCATTGGGTGAACACATGCCATTATACTCACTCATGGGCCTGTTCTTTCCCCCATTGCAGAAGAAGAGGGCGCAGGAACACAAGGGTTAGGGAGAGAACCAGAATTTCCCAATTGACAGCTGCAGAGGAGGAAGCAATGGAGATCAGTGCTGTTTCAGCATCCCTGGGCATCGGAGATGGAGAGATTGGAACCTCCCACCTACCTGGTGACAGAATTAAATATTAGTGACCCACATATCATCTGGTATTTAGTCACGCTGACTTGATTTCAGCAGCAAGTGAAATATGCTGATCTTCAAATGATAAATCCTTACTTTTTCAGTATTAATTCAGATCTTTTCTCTCTACCAGAGCCTTCCTGCATCCAGCAGCAGTCAGTGAACTTCCTAGATAACGAATCCACAAAGGAGCTGATTCCTTCTGAGGATGCATCATCACAGAACTCATGCATGTCATGGACCAACACAGATACTCACACTTCTGTGGGTCCAGTTAGGCAGTTAGTTGGTAACTCACAGTTCACATGTGAGAAAGAGCAGACAGGGGTGGCAGGGACAGCTGTGGAGAGTCCATGTGGAAGGGTGAAGTACACTCCAAGCTCTGTTCAGCTTGACACAGATGATGTAGCTCAGGGTCATTGATGAAAGGGTTATTCATTGAGAAGCCGTAGAAAATCTGAGGGTACAGAAGATATTTACTCGAATGGTTCCCTGGATGAGTGATTACAGCTATGTGGTGTCAGGCAAACCCCCCATCTGTCAAAACTGAGGCACACATTATTTTGCCACATGAACATTAAAACTTAAAATTGCAAGCCTTGACTGGAAGGACATTTGCATAGTACGAGATAATGTTGAAACAATGGGGACCCAGCAGTTGCTTCCCCAATGCACAGAAGTGGTCAGACCAGTTTTAGTCACATGACTAGCTGGCTGAAGTTTTTGAATTTGAATTTCCAACAAAGGATTTGAACTAAGAACTCATGGTCTGAGAACATCTCCTCTCCTGCCTGCTTATCTCTCAGGGAACAGAAACCATTGAGAAATCATTGAAGACACGTAAACTCAGAGAGAGAAAAGGTTTCCTACGTGAACAAGGTTAAGAAGACTACTGGGCCCCAACAAAACGCAAGACTATATCTTCAATCAAGGACTACAGCGAGCTCAAGAAACAGTAACAAGATATTGCCTTAAACTGTTCTAGTTATCTTTTCCTCTGCCCTTTTCTGTCCTTTTCTGCATGTTTATATCGCATGTGCATGCTAGCCTGGGTGCGTCGTATATCCATAGGCATGAATCGTATTAGAGTTTAAGTTTAAGGTTTAAAAAAATTCATCTTTCTTCTTTAAACCAAAGAAAGCCTGTTTGTGCTCATTTCTTTGCCTTATAATTGGAAAGTTGTGAACAAGGATTCACAAAGGGGGAGCTCAAAACACAGTGTGTTTAAAATTAAACCCTGTTACAATAAGACCAGGTAAAGGCAGCCAAAGACCACTAAACACCTTTCTCACCTGGTCGTAACAGTGGATAGACTAGAAATGCTGGGGTTGCTCTCCTTAGGGCAGAGAAGACTAAGAGGAGATTTGATAGAGGTGTTTAAAATCTTGATGTTCTTAGATAGGCTAAATAAAGAGAAATAAAATGAAAGTGCTGGAAATACTCAGCAGATCAGGCAGCATCTGTGGAGAGAAAGGCAGAGTTAACATTTCAGGTCTGTGACCTTTCATCAGAAAGTTCTGATGAAAGGTCAGAGACCTGAAACGTTAACCCTGTTTCTCTCTCCACAGATACTGTGTGACCTGCTGAGTATTTCCAGCACTTTCTTTTTTATTTCAGATTTCCAGCATCTGCAGTACTTTGCTTTTATTTTAGTACTAAATAAAGAGAAACTGGTTTCAGTGGCTGAAGGGTTGATAACCAGATGGCACAGATTTAAGGTGATTGGCCAAAAAATCAGGTGACACAAGGGGAAAACTTTTTTATGCAGTTAATTGCTAGGATTTTGGAATGCACTGCCTGATAGGCTGGTGGATACAGATTCAATAGTAACCTTCAAAAGAGATTTGGATAAATCATTGAAGGAGAAAAAAATACAGGGATATGGGGAAAGAGCAGGGGCATGGGACTAACTGGATTGCTCTTCAAAATAGCTGGCACAGACTTGATGGGCTGAACGGCCTCCTTCTGTGCTGTACTATACTATGATTCTATGACTCTATGGATACTATCAGGCCTTCCATGCACTTTGCCAAGATTTCAGAGATAATGGAGGATTCCAGCTCAAGCTTGTGTGGATTAATGTTGCAGGCATTGTGAAGCTGTCTTCTTCCATGGATAAATTGGCCTCCACTGTGGAACATCAATCACAGTAATCATATGAGTCAGTGCAGACTCTGGATACCAACTTTCCTGGTGCCTTTGATAGGATGATTGACGCCTTAGCCGTGGCCTTACAACATGTCACAGATCTGCACCAAAGTGCCCTTCAGCACAGTGGTAGCAGTGAAGTGCACCTGGCCCATGAGGTGGCAAAAGACAATATGGTACTCAAAGCACCCCCACATCTCACCTATTGCCTCCCACTTCTCACCTGTTGCCCCCCAATCTCCTCTCAGCCAGTATCCAACATGCCACCTCACCTTCTGATGGCTGTACCTGCCCCTGGACAGCTTCAGGTGGGAGCCTTTGGCAGGGCGTTCAGAGACTCCGACACCCAGAGTAAGTGCTTATCAAGAGTCAGAGCAGGGATCTGAGCAGCATGCCTCTATCTCTACTCAAGTCACAGGGGTTGCAGCATGTAGGAGCAGCAGGAAAAGGAAAGCTTTGTAATTTAACAAGGGTATGCACAAGGGTGTTGCTGGAAATATTAAGTTACTAACTGCCTATTGTTTACATGATGCAAGTAAAATTTATTACTTGTACCACTTTCCCAATGTTGTCTATTCATGACTGTCATGTGGCCTTTTCAGTTACTTGTTGATGAATGAGTAGACATGAATTGACAGGCATCATTGGTGGGATGTGCAATGGGAATGTTTGATTACAGGACTAGTTTGTGTCAGTGGGATTGGTCGGGGAAGTGGCTGTTGAATGTTAAATTAGAGACCTAGGAGGCTGGCATATTATCCATGTTACATTGAACTAGTGGGAGTGACTAACTGGACCTTATAATTGTAAGGGGATCCCATGCATAGGAGCAGAAATGTGAGTGGTTGGTGCTGCACTGGGAGGCCCATCTTCATCCTCTGCCTCCTCCTTCTCCTCCTCCTCCTCTACATTGGAGTCATCTGCAATGATACAGAGTCAGTGCCTTGTTCTTCTTTCAGTCCCAATCCTTATTGATGTGCAGTGTTGTGCAGAATGCAACACACCATGGTCATTGTAGAGATCCTCACTAGTGCCTTCAGATCTGTCCAGGCACCTGAAGCACGTTTTGAGCATGCTCGTTGACACATCTGGTGGTCAAATAGTTGTTGGTGTACCACTCTTGAACTTCATTGGTGGATATCTTGAAGGGGAATCCTTTGTCTCTTAGTAAAAACCCCTTAAATCTGCTTGCAGGCCCGAAGAAGTCGGGAAGCTAGGACTACTGCAGCCCGAAAGCATCATGGCAACTCCCAGGGAATCTGATGCACTCGCAGCCGAATGCGCCTGAGTTAAACCTGGAAGCCAACATATTGGAGCTGGCTTCCAGTCGTGCTTCCATTTTCAGCAGATTTATCCACCCACCTGAACCCCAACACATGCAATCTTCACTATTAAACCTCCCCCTTAAGAGTCAATAACAGAGGGCTGCATTTTATGGGCTGCCCCCCCCCCCCCCACCACTCCCGAGGCGGAATTGGAGGATTGGAGGTGAGGAGGGGGCACAGAATATCGTGACAGGTGGTGGTGGGGGGGCCAGTTGCCTCCCCATTGCCCAGCAATCTTCCTGGGGGCAGAATAGGTCAACGATGGCCTTCCAACCTAGTGGCCAATTGAGGCCCTTAACTGGTTGATTAACTGCTGGGATATTACCAGTGGCGGCGGGGCAGTGGGAGGTTGGCGGGCCTGCAGGCTTGGGGTGGGATCCCTCCTTATTGGGAAATTTGTGGCCTATGGAGGACCACTGGGAACCAATTCAACCTTGGGTCCCCCTCCCCCGGACCGCAGGACCACCCCTCAGCTACCCGTCACCGGGGTCTTCCGGACTGGTCCTGGCAACTTTTGTCCGGGGGTTCCACCCTGGGCCTGGGTTCGAGGCCTCTGCAGTACTGGCAAAGACCACCGCTCCCTGTGGCATTGCCGATACTGCTGAGCTGCCAGCCCTCTGATTGGCCAGCAGCTCATGGAGGCTGGATCCCTATCTTTAAAGGGTCGGGGATCCCACCTCCTGAAACTTACATTTAAAAACATCGGAGGATCGCTCTAGGGGGGCTGCGAAAATGCAGAGGCTGGGTTTCCCCCGCCTTTTCAGCCCAGTGTCAGGAGCCCCACCACCTACACAAAATCCAGCCCAGAGTATGAGACTGGAGTCACATGCAGGCCAGAAGAGGTATGCTTCCCTTCCTGAAACAATTCCGTTTGGAAAACAATCCAGCAACTTTCATAGTCATCTTCTAGTGCTATCCTACAATTTTACAGTTTCCATTGTTAGGATTTGAATTCCCAACATCTTGGTTGCTGGTTCAGTATTGGAATCAGCTGTGCCTCAGAAGGACTGTGTGTAATGAAATTCTAAACTCATAGCTGAGAAATAAGGGAATATGAAAGAGTCATTTTGGGCTTTTCTGCAATAAGTAACACTTTAAGCAGGATACAGACTTACTGAGAAATACTTTGTGCACTTTCAGGCAGATGGTCAGAGAAGGGATATATTTACAAGTACTCAGCTGAGTCCTGAATTTTATGTAAGATACTACATTGGTGACAGTCCAATGCTGTTCTTCTTTCATTAATGAGAGTCAAAGTCTCCACTTAATGTGGAGATTTGCAACGGGTGCAAGGAACACCATAAAGCCTTTGAAGGTGAACTATTCCTGTCTGATGTGTGGAAACTGATGTGATAACATTGATACCATCGTGTTAGTCTCTTTACTAATTTGATTTGGATTTCCAATAAAAGAATTCTGATGCTAATAAGTCTCCACCCTCTCCAAAGGTGCTATCCCTTCAGGATCAGAAATGTGTAAAGCCAGGCTTGACTAACACTAAAGTTCAGCTTTGATCTTTGTTCCTTGCTTCGAAATGATGGCTATGTAGCAATATGCTGCACCAATGATACAGAAAATCCCATCAGACCAAGCTATTAATACATGTGGACATTTATTAGCACTATTCACAGAATAGTAGAGTAAATTTAGACTTTGGAACCTTAGAATTCTCTGATGTTAGTGTTTGAGTGTGGACAACAGTCCACTGGACCAGCAGTGAACTCAATTACAAACTGCCAAAGATCTGACATTCCTCACAAGTGGCAGGCAATGACCATCAAGACATAGGAAATAAGAACAGGAATAGGCCATTCAGACCCTTGAACCTGTTTCATCATTCAATCAGATCACAGTTGATCCGTATCTTATCTCAGTCTACCCAATGTTGTTCTGTTACCCTTAATAACCTTACCGAAGAAAAATCTATCTATTTAAAGTTGTCAGTTAACCTAACCTCAATAACTATTTGGGAGAGAGTTCCAGATTTCCAGTCAATTGTATGAAGAAGTGCTTTCTGACATCTGTCCTGAATAGCCTCACTGTAATTTTAAAGTTATACCCCTTTTGTTTTGGATTCTGAATAATTTCTTTATATCTAATCTATCAATTCCTTTGATCATCTTTAACACCTCCGTTAGATCACTACTATATCTTCTATATTCAAGGAATACAAGCCTATTCTATTCAACCTGTTGTCATAGTTTAACTTTTTTAGCCTGGGTATCATTCTGATTATTCTGTATTGGACCCTCTCCAAGACCAATTTATTCTTCCTGAGATGCAGTGTCCAAACCACAGTATTCTACATGAGGTCTAACCAGAGCTCTGTACAGCTGTAACATAACTTCCACCCCTTTTTATTGCTGCCAATTTGAATACATACCCTCTAACCCTACCCTTGGCAGTGAGGTAACCAGGGGACATAGATTTAAAGTAATTGGTAGAAGGATTAGAGGGGAGTTGAGAATTTCTTTTCACCTGGAGAGTGGTGGGGGTCTGGAACTCACTGTCTAAAAGGGTGGTGGAGGCAGAAACCTTCATTGCATTTGTAAGGTACCTGGATATGCAATTCAAGTGCAGTACCCTACAAGGCTACAGACCAAGAGCTGGAAATGGGTTTAGTCTGGATTGCTCTTTTTCAGCCAGCACAGACACCATGGACCAAATGGCCTCCCTCTGTGCCATACATTTCTATGATTCTATAATTCTGTGTGTCCTACTTCCTATCCAATTCCTTATTCAGGCAATAGGTTGCCTCCAATTCCATGCACTCACATTTCTGTTAACTGCCTCCTATATTGAACTGTGTTTCTTACTTTCTGGAAATCCATACAAATAACATCTATAGATACTCCCTTATCTACCACATTTGTACCCTCCTCAAATTATTCAACTACATTTGTTAGATATGATTTACCCTTTACAAATCCATGCTGGCTCTCTCTGCTTAGGTCATATTTGTCCAAATGCTCAGTTACAGAGTAACTTCCAGTAACTTCCCACAACTGGCATTAGTCTAATAGGGCTGTAATTTCCTAGTTTATCTCTCCTACCCTTCTTAAATAATGGAGTGACATTGGTAGTTACTGAATCAAGAGTATTGAAAGATCATGACTAGTGTATCGACAATTTCCTCAACTACTTTTTTTAATACTCTGGAGTGGAACCCATCAGGTCCTAAAGATTTGTCTATCTTTAACCTCATTAGTTTCTTCATCACCATTTTTCAAAAACTTACATTAAATCTAGTTAGTTCCTCCTCTATTTTTCTACTTTATCTTTCTCTCGCTGGTGCTTTATCCTCATCCTCTACTGCGAAGACTGATATGAAATAGTTATTTGGTAAATCTGCAATTTCCTGATTTCCATTTACAATATTACCTGTATCTGTCATTAACGGGCCCATATTACTCTTAGCCACCCTCTTCCACTTAAACATATTTCTAAAAACCTTTAGTGTTGTCCTTGATATCCCTTGCAAGCTTTTTATTGTATTCTCTTTTTGCAGCTCCTTACCACTTTCTTTATGTCCCTTTGCTGTTCTTTATATCCCTCCCTGTTCGCAAGATTGCTACTGCCCTTTGTCTTTTTATAAACTTTTTCGTTTATCGCTATATTATCTCTCTCTTCCCTTGTAGACCTTGTTGTAGTTTTATTCATTAATATTTCTTTCTCATCTGTGCTGATCAATTCCTTCCTCATCTCTGCAAAGTCAGCCTTACCTAAAATTAAAACCTTAGTTCACGAGTCATTTCCAAACCTAATATCAAATTCGATGTAGTCTTGTAGTGTTTTGAAATTACAATTACATTTATGCATTGTGTACTCTAGAGGCTGCTGTAGAATACACATGCTAGCAAAGAGAAACTAAGACAGAATAAATGGAGAAGACTTTATGTTCAGCTGCTGCAGTCTTTGTCTCCCTGTCTTTGCTTCATATCCTATACTAAACTTGGCTAAACCTCACTCAATTCCTGAGGACATCACATCGATTATATTATATTATGTTAGCTAGGTGACTGCATTTCAAAAGTAAATCATTACCAGGGAGTAGGATGTAAAGTTACTTTGAGACTATCAGGAAGTTGGATGTACATCCACCATTATGTACATTTCATAAATCAGATGCAAATTCATACTGGTCTTGTAGACTGCCAAGGAAAATGAACAAATAGCTGCAAAAAATACTACAGCAGAATGGCCACATGATCACTGAGTCATCACAAACAATATATGCGGCCTATAAGTCACCTTACAAAATGGGCAGATGCTTAAACGAATATTGTATGCAGTGAATGCCACTGCTGACAGGTTACTTGGGCACAGCTGGCGACAGCCCCAGAATAGGATTCCTGAATTCACCAAGGGCAGCAGGTGAGAAAACCTGGTTTAAAAAAACAGATCTTTCCCATAGCTGAACTTAGCAGGTTTAGTCTGGAGTTACCGTTGACTGCATGAGATCCAGTGGTAGCCAGCAGCCGTGGAATCACGGACTATTAAAACAGCTTTATCAATTTCCACAAACAGTGGATAGTTACCCAACAAATAGCCATGAACTATAAATGTATATCCAGTAAACAACT
The DNA here is from genome assembly GCF_036365525.1 of Heterodontus francisci. Lineage (NCBI taxonomy): Eukaryota > Metazoa > Chordata > Chondrichthyes > Heterodontiformes > Heterodontidae > Heterodontus > Heterodontus francisci. Next base: position 123,859,918 of record NC_090374.1, read on the forward strand.
GTGAAAAATAGGTGGATACACAATGGCTCACAACAGTTAAGAGAACCAAGCTTAAGGGCAATTGTTACATATTCACCAAAACAGCGCAAAAGCAGATGCATATTCCAGAAACAGCTATGAACATATGCTTAACCACCATTTACAATGGACGGCTGCCTTCATATTTACCTCTCTGTTCATTTAAATGACAAAGTAGATGTGAGTAAACAAATGAGCATGTTTGGTAGAAAGCAGGATCAGATTTCTTTTTGTTAGTACCTCGTTAGTTGAACTGATTGTACAATGCATGAAGGGAAATTAGTGAGAAAAATGTCTCTATTAAGAAGCATTAGGACTATTCTATATATAGGATCCTATATATAGGGGAGGCGGTGGCATAGTGGTATTGTCACTGGACTAGTAACCCAGAGACCCAGGATATTGCTGTGGGGACATGGGTTCAAATCCACCAGAGCAGAAGGTGGAATTTGAATTCAATGAATAAATCTGGAATTAAAAAGCTAGTCTAATGATGGCCATGAAACCATTGTCGATTGTTGTAAAAACCCATCTGGTTCACTAATGTCCTTTAGGGAAGGAAATCTGCTGTCCTTACCTGGTCTGACTCCAGACCCACAGCAATGTGGTTGAGTCTTACATGCCCTCTGAAATGGCCTAGCAAGCCATTCAGTTGTATCTAACCGCTACGAAGTCAATAAAAAGGAATGAAACCGGACGGACCACCCAGCACCAACCTAGACACCGGAAACGACAACGGCAAACCCTGTCGACCCTGCAAAGTCCTCCTTACTAACATCTGGGGGCTTGTGCCAAAGTTGGGAGAGCTGTCCCACAGACTAGTCAAGCAACAGCCTGACATAGTCATTCTCACTGAATCATACCTGACAGACAATGTCCGAGACTCTGCCATCACCATCCCTGGGTATGTCCTGTCCCACCGGCAGGACAGACCCAGCAGAGGTGGCGGCACAGTGGTATACAGTAGGGAGGGAGTTGCCCTGGGAGTCCTCAACATCAGCTCTGGGCCCTGTGAAGTCTCATGGCATCAGGTCAAACATGGACAAGGAAATCTCCTGCTGATTACCACCTACTGCCCTCCCTCAGCTGATGAATCAGTACTACGCCATGTTGAACAGCACTTGGAGGAAGCACTGAGGGTGGCAAGGACACAATGTACTCTGGGTGGGGGACTTCAATGTCCATCACCAAGAGTGGCTTAGTAGCACCACTACTAACCGAGCTGGCCAAGTCCTAAAGGACATATCTGCTAGACTGGGTATGCGGCAGGTGGTGAGGGAACCAAAAGAGAATTGTGTGGCGAGTAACCCACCTCCTGATTCCCCAAAGCTGGTCCAGCATCTACAAGGCACAAGTCAGGAGTGTGATGGAATACTCTCCACGCTCAAGACACTCGACACCATCCAGGACAAAGCAGCCCGCTTGATTGGCACCCCATCTACAAACATTCACTCCCTCCACCACTGATGCACAGTGGTAGCAGTGTGTACCATCTACAAGATGCACTGCATCAACGCACCAAGGCTCCTTTGACAGCACCTTCCAAACCCGCGACCTCTGCCAACAAGAAGAACAAGGGCAGCAAATGCATGGGAACACCACCACCTGCAAGTTCACCTCCAAGTCACACACCATCCTGACTTGGAACTATATCGCCGTTCCTTCACTGTCGCTGGGTCAAAATCCTGGAACTCCCTTTCTAACAGCACTGTGGGTCTACCTACCCCACATGGACTACACAGCGGTTCAAGAAGGCAGCTCACCACCACCTTCTCAAGGGCAATTAGGGATGGGCAATAAATGCTGACCTGGCCAGTGATGCCCACATCCCATGAATGAATAAAAAAAAATCCCAAGAAATTATTTAAAATTTCATGAAGTCAGGGAGTATCATATTGAAACAAAAGGTGTCAGATTCAGAATAAGGGTTTTGTTATAAGAAGAAAGGTTAAGACCTGGAAGTACTGCAACAATTAGTAACTACTGTTTTAATCTAAATATCTAAACATACCACTCAATAATAATACATTGTTTTTTTTTATACGTTTCATGGGATGTGAGCGTCACTGATAAGGGTTGCTTATCCCCAATTGCTCTTGAGAAGGTGATGGTGATGTCTTCTTGAACTGCTGCAGTCCATCTGGTGCAGGTGCTCCCACAGTGCCGTGAGGGAGAGAGTTCCAGGATTTTGATCCAGTGACAGTGAAGGAACTGCGATATAGTTCCAAGTCAGGATGGTGTGTGGCTTGGAGTGGAACTTGCAGATGGTAGTTTTCCCTTGCGTCTGCTGCACTTGTCCTTCTAGGTGGTAGAGGTCACGGGTTTGGAAGGTGCTGTCAAAGGAGCCTTGGTGAGTTGTTGCAGTGCATCTTGTAGACAGTACACACTGCTGCCACTGTGCATTGGTGGTGGAAGAAAGGAATTTTTAAGGTGGTAAATGAGGTACCGATCAAGTGGGCTGCTTTGTCCTGCATGGCGTTGAGCTTCTTGAGTGTTATTGGAGTTGCACTCATCCAGGCAAGTGGAGAGTATTCCACCACATTCCTGACTTGTGTCATGTAGATGGTAGACAGGCTTTGGGGAGACAGGAGGTGAGTTACTCACCACACAATTCCCAGCCTCAGGCCTGGTCTTGTAGCCACAGTATTTATATGGTTGGTCCAGTTCAGTTTCTGGTCAATGGTAACCCCCAGGATGTTGATGGTAGGGGATTCAGTGATGGTAATGCCATTGAATGTCAAGAGGAGATTGTTAGATTCTCTCTTGTTGGAGATTGTCATTGCCTGGCACCTGTGTGGCACAAATGTTACTTGCCACTTATCAGCCCAAGCCTGAATGTTGTCCAGGCCTTGCTGCATATGGACACGAACTGCTTCAGTATCTGAGGACTTGCGAATGGTACTGAACATCGTTCAATCATCAGCAAACATCCCCACCTTATGATGGAGAGAAAATCATTCATGAAACAGCTGAAGATGGTTGGGCCTAGGACATCATCCTGAGGAACTCCTGCAGCAATGTCTTGAAGCTGAGATGATTGGTCTCCAACAATTACAAATGTATTCCTTTGTGCTAGGTATGACTTTGAAATCCCCCACCCAGAGTACATTCTATGCCCTTGCCACCCTCAGTGCTTCTTCCAAGTGATGTTGAACATGGATTAGTACTGATTCATCAGCTGAGGGAGGGCAGTAGATGGTAATCAGCAGAAAATTTCCTTGCCTATTTTTACCTGATGCCATGAGACTTCACAGGGTCTGGAATCAATGCTGAGCACTCCCAACGCAACCTCCTCTCAATGTGAACCACTGTGCCACCACCTGTGGTGAGTCTGTCCTGCCAGTGGGACAGGACATACCCAGGAATGGTGATGGTGGTTTCTGGGACATTAAATGTAAGGTATGTTTCCATGAGTATGACTATGTCAGGCTGTTGCTTGACTAGTTGGTGGGACAGCTCTCCCAATTTTGGCACACATCCCAAAATGTTAGTAAGGAGGACTTTGCAGGGTCGACAGGGCTGAGTTTGTCATTGTCGTTTCCAGTGCTGAGTTTGTCATTGTCGTTTCCAGTGCTTAGGTCAATGGCGTGTATTCTGTCTGGTTTTATCCCTTTTCAACTTTTGTGTAGTGGTTTTGTACAACTGAATGGCTTGCTCATTAAGAGTCAACCACATTGCTGGGGGTTTAGAGTGACATGTAGGCCAGACCAGGTAAGGATAGTAGATTTCCTTCTGTCAAGGACATTAGTGAACCAGATGGATTTTTATGACAATCGATGGTATTTTCATGGTCACCATTACTGAGACTAGATTTCAATTCCAGACTTTTTATAAGTAATTGTATTTATAAATTAAATTTAAATTCTCCCAACTGCCATCGTGGGATTTGAACACATGTCCCCATTGCATTAGCCTGGGTGTCTGGATTACTAGTCCAGTGCCAATACCACTCTGCCACTGTCTCCCCCGAAGATAAGTCTTTAATAAAAATGGAATTAAATAACAAAACTAATTTAATGACAATGACCCCAGAATTGCTTCACCATCCAGTTGACTCCATCCATAACTCTGGTGGGATTCCAGTCACAAATGGCGTTGGGACCCCAGACTTAGAGTTTCCTGTAGCCTTGTTTAGGAGCAGGGCCTCCATCTGGCTCAAGTAAAACGTGACAGGGTCGAGGACAATGATGGGCCTCAGTGCTCTTGGAATTTATTTTGAGACTGCTGGAGGCACAAACTGGCCCATACTATTCCCAAGTGGTTTGATGTACAGTGAATTTTTTGGGCTCAGAGTAAAGGCTGTTGCCTGAGAGGCACCTCTCGTGTCGTAGATATCCACCAGGTTCTCAGCAATATGGTGACTGTAAGTGGCTTGCTTGTGCCACTTCAAGTTCAATACATTCCAGAGATAAATTTTACTTTGTTTAAAGAAAATGTGTAAATGAATCAATTGCACCACTCTGGCCCATTAATGATAAAATATAGGACCAGAATTTTGCACTGAGCTCACCATAGCTCACAATCCAAAATTTCCTGGTTTTCTAATTACAATATGTAGCAGCAAGCTTGGCAGCAAATCAGAAGCAGTGCAGTCAATGGCCAATGTTTTCTGATTAATGTCTTAACTCATACAGGCATCAAAAATAGCTTTCCTGTTGAAGATAAAAAACAATCTTCCTGTCATGTTGCCATACCGTCCCTCACCACTGTTCCATGTAGGCTCTGGCTTGGGTGTTGAAGACCTTCAGATCTTCAGGGTTGCATGGCTCTGGTGATAGAGGACATTCTAGGAGATGTTTCATCATTTGGGATGCCTCTCCGCATTCACAGTCGACAGAATTCATTTGGCTGTATCCCCAATTCTGCATAAGGGCTTTGCAGCAGCCAAAACCGGTCCTGAGGTGATTAAGACACAGCCAAATAGGCCATGTTTCATTGGCTGCTAATGGGAGGGATTCCTCTAGGTCATTGGACAATTTGTGTGTCTTCGTTTGTAGATGTGTTGACAGTCAGCAAGGGGGCAGCTGTGGGGGTTACAGTCTAGGGGCTGTACGGTATGTAAGAAGCTGCCCCCCGACTTGTGCCTATTTGTTGCTGGTTCTTTCTGGAAGAGAGGATGATGAGGGTCACCAATCTGCTTTGACTGTTCTACTCTTGATGTAACTTGCCTCCTTATGGTGGGTGGAGCAATACCAGCAAGCAGGTACAGATTGTCCACTTTAGTAGGTTTCAGGCACCTAGTAATAGCTCTGCAAGCTGTGTTGTGGACAGGATCCAACTTCTTGGCATGGGGAGTTTGTAATGTACTCAGGTCAGTTCCCCATTTAGAGTTGGCAAGCTTCCTTATGATGTTTCTGGCTGCCACCTTTGCCTTTACTTTGATGACATGACCTTTGAAGCTTAGGGTGCAATCTAACATGACACCAATGTATCCTGGCTTAAAGTTGTGTGCCAGTATTCTCCCAACCAATGTAAATTAAGTTCTTGCTTTGCAATTCTATTCCTAAGATGAAAAAAGCTGACCTGTCTCTTTTCAGGGTTGGCCTGTAGATGATTAGTAGTTGGATAGCTCAGCTACTGTATCATCAAGGGACTTCTCTATGATATTGAAGGATTGGTCCTGAGGTGTTATGCACAGGTCATCAGCATATAGGTATGTGGATGGATGGGCTGGTTATTGGTATAAATACTGAACAGCAAGGGTGCAAGAACACTACTGAGATTTATACATTGTTACCTCTATGTGACTCAGATTGTTAGCCATTTTTCTGTCTGTGCTATCTGCTTTGTTTGCTATTTAGGGCAACAAAAATGTCTGTTGGCCAGCATTTTACTTATCAGCTCAGTCAGTCTTGTATCTTTGGTTATATGGAATAACTTCTGTCCAAGAATCAGATGACTTACTGTGTCATATACAGCAGATGAAGGCTGGGCCTGTTATTAATCCTGTCTTGAAGGTGAGATTTAGAAGTTGGCTTGTGCAGGATTTCCCTGGACTGAATCCCACTTGTTTAGGAATGAGACATTCATTTACAAAGGATGAGTCTCTCAAACAGTTTGTAGCTGTGGCATAGCAGGGAGATTGCTCTGAAGCTCTTAGGGTTGTCTGGGTCTTTGCCTAGTTTCAGAATTGCCACTATTCCTGCTCATCTCCACAACGTGAATCTTGTTGGTTACGAAGCAATTGTTGGACATATTGAGTAGCCAAAGTACAGCAACAGGTCCAAAGTGCTTGATTTGTTCACATAAAATATCGTCAATTCCAGCTGCTTTTTTAAAATCATTTTGATACAGGGTAACAGCTCGCTCATGGCAAAGGATTTTATAAAGTCAGAGTTTCTGTAGGTCTTGGGTATTTTGCCCTGCTGGGACAATGATTTGGGTTTCCTTGCTATTCAAGCAGAACTGATGAGCAACTAGATCTGCTGTGACCTTGTACTGTGGTTGTGCTTTGTGAAGTTATTTAGTGAAGACATCCTAATGGTTTTCCATGCTTTTCTACTGATGTGCAACATATCTGTGGACTCAATCAATTCCTGCCATTTCTTTTGTCTATCATCTGATATGGAATCTACAAACCTTTTTCCAGTTTCCAGTGTGTCATTTCCAACTGGATCTGCCTGGAAACAGTTGGGATTGGCTTCATAGAGGTCTTTAGCATCCTCTGATAGACTCGGGATGTAGTTTGTCCATCATCCTCGGAGAATGGCATTTCTAGAGGAGGTTTTCACCGTCTCTACAAACATATAATTTTCTGGAGAAGGAGGGATGTCACTAATTGCAGCATCCAAGTCTGTCGACAAAAGGTTACTAAACAAGGAGCAACTACTGCATTGATCTTGATTCGTTTTGGGTGAAGTTGGAAGTTTGAAATATGACCCTATTCGAATTTTCTCACATTGGTTAACTATGTGGCCAGACGCAAACACCAAGTCCATGTTGTAACCACATCGCCATCAGTTGCTGCTGAAGGATCTTGGTAGTTTTACATCATGAATGAGAGATAGCCGGCTTGCCTCTGACCAGCTTTCTACTAACTTTCCATCCTCATTAGTCTCTGAATACCCCCATTGCGTGCTGTGGCTTTTGAAATCGCAAATCACAACATTCACCTGGTTGTCAATGAAGGCAACTGAGAAAGTGAACTGCTCATTTGGTGGCTTATATACCAGACTGACTGATATTCCCATAAGCTGGATGTTAAGGGCTTCGATGTTGGCCTGTTCTGACATGGAAGATTTATCAACAGCAGCTCCATTGAGTGTTCACATTGTGGTCCCTGTCAGGCTTTGTCTAGCCTGTGAATCCTTCTACAACGTTACACCCAACTTTTTGCCACCCAGATTTCTCAATCGGGTACTGGAAAGTGAAGAATGAATCCACAGCCAAAATGAAACCAATATGGCGGCGGGCATCAATGTCAGAAGCTTGGGCCCATATCAGGGCTGGCATTGACTATCATCTCAGGCAACATTGAAGGTCTTTCAGTCATCAAGCAACATTTACTGGCTAATATTTGCACAAGAAATATGTATGACATCCTTTCCCTACAAGAAACACATCGAGGAGCTACAAGCAGCTGGCCAAGGATAAAACGCAATAATATGGCTATTGTATAAAAAAGATAAGATTTATCTGAACTTGTGCTATTCAATCATATCTAGTGAGTTGTCTTCCTGGAACTTTACTTTTTACTTTGATACACTGTTAGATTTTCACATTGTTACCTCTATGTGACTCAGGTTGTTAGGTTTAAGTTGCTCCTTTTTGATGTTAAATAAGGTGCTGTTGCTCAATAAATGTAACTATGACACTAAAGATCTATTAGACTCATGGAACAAGATGTACTCAGCATAGCAACTCCCTAACTTGTCATCTCTGTACTGGTTGATGAAGGTTGCTGTCCTTGTGGATTTACAACTCGCCACGTAGAAGCTAGTCTCAGCAAGCCCTGTCAAACACTTGCTTCAGGGAGGTGAATTTCAGGTAAAATCTGTGTGTGTACTTTTCAGTAGGCTAATCGGAGTCCCAGCTCTCATTCAGGCTGTTCCCAGAAACCTCCTTGGCCAGTGATCTTGCCACATGCCATGATCCTCATCAACCTCCCAGATTTGGCATCTGCCTAGTATCCTGGCTAAGGTGTAGAAGCTGATGGCTATAAACCCTGATCTCTTCTCTGTTGCCCTGGAGTAAGAAACACTCTTGGCCAACAAATCGCTGCTGAGAATTCTCCTCATGTTACTCTGGCATAATGCCTCGTCAATCGTTGAGCTCTGATTGGTGACCTTGGGTTGTCAGAAACTTGATCAACTCACTATGCTTGAAGTATACAGTAAATGGCAGAACCCTTAGGAGTATTGACAGGCAGAGAGATCTGGGCGTACAGTTCCACGGGTCACTGAAAGTGGCAACGCAGGTGGATAAGGTAGTCAAGGAGGCATACGGCATGCTTGCCTTCATCGGTCAGGGCATAGAGTATAAAAATTAGCAAGTCATGCTGCAGTTGTACAGAGCTTTAGTTAGGCCACACTTAGAATATTGCGTGCAATTCTGGTCGCCACAATACCAGAAGGACGTGGAGGCTTTGGAGAGGGTACAGAAGAGGTTTACCAGGATGTTGCCTGGTCTGGAGGGCATTAGCTATGAGGAGAGGTTGGATAAACTCGGATTGTTTTCACTGGGACGACGGAGGTGGAGGGGCGACATGATAGAAGTTTACAAAGTTATGAGCGGCATGGACAGAGTGGATAGTCAGAAGCTTTTTCCCAGGGTGGAAGAGTCAGTTACTAGGGGACATAGGTTTACGGTGAGAGGGGCAAAGTTTAGAGGGGATGTGCGAGGCAAGTTCTTTACACAGAGGGTGGTGAGTGCCTGGAACCTGCTGCCGGGGGAGGTGGTGGAAGCAGGTACGATAGCGACGTTTAAGAGGCGTCTTGACAAATACATGAATAGGATGGGAATAGAGGTATACGGTCCCTGGAAGTGCAGAAGGTTTTAGTTTAGGCAGGCATCAAGATCGGCGCAGGCTTGGAGGGCCGAATGGCCTGTTCCTATGCTGTACTGTTCTTTGTTCTTTGTTTTGTTTTTTGTACTCAGCCTCTCTCAGCAATCTTTCCTCCTCTGGCAAGTAGCAGGCAGGACCAGCTACTTGTCTCTGAGATAATTCAAGACAATCCTGAAGAGGAATTTGTTCCTGTCTGTAAAGTAATGTTATTCATTATTAATATCATTCATTGATGTCATCAAAGAACACTGCCTGGGATGCACAGGTAGCATCTCCTGGCTCTACCTGACCCGGTGAGTCAACATAAATCTGTGTAGTGCTGCTATGAGCGATGCTACGCCAAAGAATTTCTTGCCAACATCTTTCAGTTTTTGACTTGTATTTGCTTGCGGATGGTTTCACCCGATTTTTATTTTGACACAGATAGAAGAAAAAAATGAAAGCCAAAATTCAGAAGGATAATTTTAAGATTTAAACAACAATCTTCTTTTCAAGAGTTTATCAGAAATTTTGAATTCGGCATTTTGCAGTTTGGTTATGTGAATCATTAGTATTTCCACAGGATATGTTAAATCCAGTGGTAATTGTACAGTAAGGATATCACATCGAAGGAACTTGTGGAATTTCTTGTTTCTATTAAGAGTGCAGGGGTTACAAAAATGCTGTCACATAACAGGGATAAATATGAAACCTTTGATAACTTTCAAATGACTCATTTTTTTGTCACATCACACAACAGCTGCAAAGTGATTTTGCTGAACATTTTTGGCACTGAGTATCTTTCTCTCCTTTTTTCTTCTGAAGGCACTGACTCCATGCTAGGGTTAGGTTCCATGGACACCAGCAGCCCTCTCGTACCATGACCAAGTGCCCACTCATCATGCATCCGCTTAGACAACAGAGTCTAGATTTTCTGCTGCCTGATGCAGCAACATATTCATATGAGTGATAATGGAAGATAAACAGGAGCTCAGTCCTGTTGGAGCTCAATCCACTTTGTGGCATGGTGTGGTTTCTGGGGGCGAAGACCTGCAGTGTTAGAAACATCCACCTCAAACAGGTTGGACTTTCTCTTAGCTTTTCATTGTAGGAGAGGAATGCGACATGATACTTTCTGATTTTTGGGTTTGCATGATATAGTTTTAAGAAGAGTGTCCAGCACTGCTAAACAATCAACTGTGGTGGGCATCAAAACAGTTAAGTACATTAACATGCAGAGTCACCTCATGTAGTAGCCCTTTGGTGAATCACTCTTCTCATGCACTGTTCCTCACTAAGATCTTCATATAATCTGCCAGGTCTGTAAATACATCTTGGTGGGCGGTGGTAATAGCTTGTAAGATATGTCTTCCTCATGCTCACAATGCGGTCGCCTCTACACTGGGGAGACCAAATGCAGATTGGGTGACCGGTTTGCAGAACACCTCTGTTCAGTCCGAAAGCATGACCCCGAGCATTGTGAGCAGCGAATTCAGTATACTAAATTGAAGGAAATACAAGTAAATCGCTGCTTCACCTGAAAGGAGTGTTGTAGGAGTGTTTGGGGCCTTAGATGGTAAGGACAGAGGAGGTAAAAGGGCAGGTATTACACCTCCTGCGATTGCATGGGAAGGTGCCGTGGGAAGGGGACGAGGTGGTGGGGATGATGGAGGAGTGGACCAGGTGTCACAGAGGGAATGATCCCTTTGGCATGCTGACAGGGGAGAGGAAGGGAAAATGTGTTTGGTGGTGGCATCACGCTTGAGGTGACAGAAATGGCGGAGGACGATCCTTTGGATGTGGAGGCTGGTGGGGTGGAAAGTGAGGACAAGGGGAACTCTGTCGCAGTTCTGGGAGGGAGGGGAAGGGGTAAGGCAGAAATGCGGGAGATAGGTCAGACATGGTGAGGATCCTGTCAAACATAGTTGGGGAGCGAAGGGGGAATCTTCGGTTCCCTTCCTCTTAGGAATCAGTCACTCTCTGCATTATGTTTGGAAAGCAGTGAGATCACACCAGTCTCACCAATTACCGCACCTCCCACCACCCACACCCCCCCCCCCCATCCCCCATGTAATGGCCAAATGTATCAATGAATTTTAGCTAAGTATCAGGAATTTTGAAGGGCATTTGTAGCCAGGAATCTTTCTAATATTACATATTGTTTTTCACAGATGCGTCTGGAATGGGGCCTCTATCATACTAACCAAGAACCAATCCCATGTATTGATCACTCCTTTGTGAAGAAGAATGTTTCTGATATCAGTCCCAAATTTACCTTGTACTCGTTGGAACCTCCATTCCCTTGCAATTTAGTTTAAAGTAATTTTTTAGAGTTATCTTCTTTCTCAGACTGTGCATGGATGCTGTGGTAGAGAGTTTGGAATAATCTATGAGTTAAATTGCCTTCCCTAACATGATACAGTTTTGGATCATTGAAATTAATCCAGTTGGGCACAAGTACAAATGAAATTGGTTCTCTCTGTGCCTTGTAGTTAACACCTGTTCTCTAACTCTTGTTATCTCAAATGCCCAAGGGCCAACTACAGCTTTGCTGAACTTATTATCTGATCCATCAACAAACATATCACCCAGCTGACCTTAAGCCTAAAACAGGATGAAAAATCCAGATATGTATTTCTCCCTTACCAGGAACACACTTATGATAGTTATATAGCAATGACTGGCTTCACATCTAAACTGCATGTGTTGAAACATTTTTAATATTGCCATCTGTTGTAAATTTCATCTGCAATTTTAATGCATTCATCAAGTCATGTTATAGCCTTTGTAAACCGTCAATCAAAAAAAAGTTTAAGTATAACTTTAAAAAAACATTTTTAGTAATTAGAATTTTTACTTAATTATTTGTAGCTACTTTTTCTCCTCTGTATTGAAGACTTTATTGTACTCATTTGTTTTACATTAATTTCCTTTTAATACTTTGGAACTGAACTCATTGTAATATCTAGTATATTGTTACTGTTATTTCAAGAATGTTAAGACCCTGCCCTGGGTCAAACATGGATAGTTGCTCTGTGAAAGTGAAGATAAATAGGGCAGAGACATGAAGTAAAGACTGTCAGTGATAAAACATACAGGGCATGAAAATGAGTTGCTGTTGTGCCATTGGAGGCGGCACCATAGAGACCTAGCACCACTTTGCTGGGGTGCAAAGTGCCAATGGTCACTTCCTGTGCAGCCTGCACAACAATCCATTCGTAAAAGGTACATTCGGAGAACGAGGAACAATGAACGAGGAAGGTTGCTTGATTCACCTCAATTTGTCTATCCAGAAAGACCCTAAATTCCACAAGGTAGTATCCAATTGATGCTTTAAAAAATTCTGGATGTTTGCCTCCATTAGTCTATCCAGGAATCCACCTCACATATTAATCACTTTTTTGGGAGGAAGTACTTCCTGATATCAGTCCCAAGTTTACCTTTTACTGGTTTTAACCTCTGTCTCCTTTCAGATTTATCTTTTCCATACCATTAAATATCTTAGAGGTTTAAAAGCTAATCTCTCAGGCACATTGGCCCAGATTTTGCAGTCAGCGGTGAAGAGATGGTGCTCACCATTGACCTCAAAGAAAGCTGCCCCACAAAGAGTTAGTGGCCTCTGTGGCTTTGATTTCCCCTACTGTGATGTTAATTTCATTTTGACACCATCAATAAGGGATCTGTGACATCTGGGAACTATGAATTCGCACAGACAGCAAACCAGGAAAGTAAAAAGCACTAATTATCATTCCCTTTACAATCATTTTATAGAGACATACACCTTGGATTATATTGAAGCTGAAACATCCGGCTGGATCCTCTGTTTGTCCAGAAGGCAGGTTTCGTGGCGGGTGGAGCCGGAGAATCGGAACCACTCACCACGGAACCCAACGCTGTGAAACCCGGTTCTGATCATCCCGGGGGCAGCTTAGGCCAACGCATCCCTCCCACTCAGACGCCAGTTGAGGCCCTTAAGTGGTCTATTAATGGATCTTACCAGTAGTGGGGACGTGGGGGGTGAGGGTGGGGGCCTCTGGCGTGCAGGGAGGACGCCTTGTAAAATGAGGTGCCCTCCCTGCAGGCTTGCGGGGTGGGGGGGGGTCCCTCCTTCATGGGCAATTTGTGGCCCACAGAGGACACCCCCCGCCCCGGAACAACTGTACCCTCCGGGACCCCCCTCCCCCTGGACCAAACGACCACCTCCCCACCCCACTTCGCTAGGTCCTTCCGGACTGGCCCCACTGACCCCGCCTCACCTACCTGTGTTATGGGGTTCCACCATTGGGCCTGGGTTCGAGGCCTCTGCAGTACTGGCAGTGGCTACCACTTGACTTGGATCTTGGAATACAAAGTTGAATCTCAAAATTTGCTGATGATATCAAACTTGGAGGAGTGGCAAAAACTGAGGATGATACGAACTGTGTGCACCAGGACATAGATAGGCTAGTGAATGGGCAGACAAGTGGCAGATGGAATTTAATACAAACAAGTATGAGGTGATTCATGTTGGCAGAAGGGATAGGGTGAGGTAATATAGACTTAATGACGCAGTTCTAATGAGTGTGAAGGAGCAGGGGGATCTGGGGGTGCATGTGCAAGAACCTTTGAAGGTGGCAGGACATATTGAGAGTGTGTTTAGCAAAGCATATGGGACCTTGGGCTTCATAAATTGAAGCATTGAGTACAAAAGCAGGGAAGTTATGCTGAGCCTTTATAAGGCTCTGGTTTATCCCCAGCTAGAGTATTGCATCCAGTTCTGGTCACCACACTTTAGGAAGGATGTGAGGGTCCTTGAGAGGGTGCAGAGGAGATTTACCAGAATGGTTCCAGGGATGGGGGATTTTAGTTACAAGAATAGCTTGGAAAAGCTGGGGCTTGGTCTCTCTGGAGCAAAGGAGATTGAGGGGAGATGTGTTAGAGGTGTACAAGATTATGACAGGCTTAGATAAGTTAGACAAGGAAAAATTGTTCCCATTAACTTACGGTACAAGGACTAGGGGACACAGATTGAAGGTATTGGGCAAGAGATGCAGGGAAATATGAGGAAGAACTTTTTTATGCAGTGAGTGGTAATGACCTGGAACTCGCTGCCCATGAGGGTGGTGGAAGCGGAGACAATTAATGATTTCAAAAAAAAAATTGGATGAGCACTTGAAGGAAATAAACTTACAGGGCTACAGGGCTCGAGCAGGGGAGTGGGACTGACTGGATTGCTCCATGGAGAGCTGGCATGGACTCGATGTGTTGAATGGCCTCCTCCTATGCTGTAAATGACTCTATGACTCCTTCAAAACAACCAATTCACCAGATATGCCCTTTTCCATTGCCTTCCCTCAACTCACGTCCAAATTTTATACCATGACGATGTCTTACCTTCACTTTAGAGTGCTCATAACCAGTTGTTTTTGCCAACCAAACATTAACTACAGTACGCTTATGAGGTCATCAGCAAATGATTCTTCATTCATATCACACATATGCAACTTACACATACATTCAAAATGTCACCCATGTGTGGCCCATGATAACACTAGTGCAATTTACGTGATCTCTTCCGTGTACTTCCACGTGGAACTCCCCCTGTGACTGTGGCTGAGCTGGAGGCAGCCTGTTTGTTTCCCTGCTTTGGCAAAGGAGATGCCTGTGGCAGGATATGTAAATAGTCTGTGAGTGTCATCACAGGAAGTGATGTAACAGAACTTGTACAGAACCTCGTGTAGAGTGAAAGTGGAAGCCATAGATGCCAGACGTATGTTCCTGTAACTGTCAATCTCTTAGATATTCTGTTCTAAGCCTTACGCGCATCAGAATATTACAGCCACCATCATCGGGGTCGTGGTGCCCGTGAGGGCTTAACCACAGACTGCCCCACCTGCATTTGTGCAGGGGCAGACTCAGCCATGGGGGCTGGAAGCAGCACATGGTTCTGACTAGGGGCCATGCCACACATGCCCCACTCCAGCTCATTGGCTCTGAGTTCACACAAAACTGAGAGGCCGATATGGCCAGCGGCAAGGTACTTAGAATCATAGAAAGTTTAAGGCACAGAAATAGGCCACTTGGCCCATTATGCCTGTGCCGGAAAAGTCTCATGCTCTGCCAACTGAGCTAGCCAGGCATGTAACTTGTTAGAGGAGTTACATTAGGGTGGGAGGATGTACTGAATGGGATTCCCAAAAGCTTTGCATTTTGACCAGTACTGTTTCTAATTTACATCAGCAACTTGAATTCAGAAAGTCAGTGCAATCTGATGATGTTTGTAGATGTTGTCTAACTAGGAGGGGCAGTGGAATCAGAGGAGGCTGCTCAGAAATTACAGAACGAGTTTGACAATATGCAAGTTGGTAGATCAATGACAGACAAAATTTATAGCAAACAAGAGTAAAGCATGGTACTTAGGAAGGAAAAATGGATGACACATGTATCCCATGACCGATTTTGAAATATCTAAAGAAGAAATCAAAAGAAACATAAGGGTCTTAATGGACTCAATGCTTCTCCATACTGGTTGCATTTGTTAAGCAATCAACACAGCCGATAGGCATGGTACCTGTGTCTTAAAATGTACTGGGCTTGCCCCAGCATACTCCACCCATCGACTGCCCAATAGTTAAACTCTACCCCAAAAGTGTCCATTTGGCTTTGTCAACTACTGTGGACATTTTGGGCCAGATTTTAACTTTCAGTACGTCGGTTTTGAGGTGAGTTAAAATTTTACCCTTTATCTCTGATTTTTCTACCGTTGTGCCGCATCTTAAAGAACTATCCATGAAGAATGAGACCTGGAATTGGACGCATGCACACACAAATAGCTTATGATACTCTAAATAGAAAACTGATGAGCAACACCATACTGACTTATTTTGATTATTGGAAGAAGAACAAGTTTGTAGTATTCACCAGCACTGTGGGTCAAAAAACTGCCTTGACACAAAAAGATATGCATGACCAAAATTATATAATTCTCTGGGCCAACAAGGTAATCACACCTGTGCAGCTGGAATGCTCTTAGACTGAGAGAGATTCTCTTGCTTTGGACTGGGGTTGTATCTGTTTTTATTTGTGCCAAGTGGTTATGAATCACAAGTCCTGGAATCACTCTCTAATAGTTCTTTGATAAAGAGCAGTGTTGCTGTGGGAATATCATCAGCTCTTTATGGTGCTCTTCCTCTTCCTCCACCATCTTTTGCTATCCAGCTGGTAGTGAGGACTGGCCCCTTATTATCACAAAGTTATACAGCAAGCAGCACACGACCACATATCTCGAGAAATGTTCACAGCTGCACTGCAAAGGTCCATCCAAACGGTCTAGGCAGCAAAAGAGTTGCTTGAGCCCAATAACAGTCTCTTTGATGAAACTTCTGGAGGCTACATAGTTCTCATTGTGGACCAGCTCTGCAGCCATGACACATTTCTGATAGTAATCATGAGCCACATCTGGCGGGATTAGCCCTTGTTGCCCAGTAGTCAGCCAGTGACATGTCGGCCTGGTTGAAATAGTTAGAAAGCACTTGGAGTACTGTGTGCAGTTTTGGACCCCTTATCTTAGGAAGCAGATTATTGCCAAAGAGGAGTGCAACAAAGGTTCACCAGACTTGTTTCTGGGATGGCGGGACTGTCCTAAGAAGAGAGATTGGGGAAACTGGGCCTGTATTCTCTAGAATGTCTAAGAATGAGAGGTGATCTCATTGAAACACACAAAATACTTAAAGAAATAGACAGGGTAGATGCAGCTAAGGTGTTTCATCTGGTCGGGGAGTCTAGAACCCGGGGACACAATTTCAAAATAAGGGGGAAGCCACTTAGGTCAGAGATGAGGAGAAATTTCTTTACTCAGAGGGTTGTGAATCTTTGGAATTCTCTACCTTAGAGGGCTGTGGAAGCTCAGTCATTAAGTATGTTTAAAACAGAGGTTGACAGATTTCTAAATACAAATGACATAAAGGGATATGAGGATAGTGTGGGCAAAAGGCATTGAAGTGGATGATCAGCCATGATCATATTGAAGGGTGGGGCAGGCACGATGGGCTGAATGGCCTACTCCTGCTCCTATGTTCCTATTTGTTATATTCCTAAAGGCGATCCAAGAGAACTGGTGCAGGATGAATGAATCATGATCACTGCAAGTAAACTGGGCACTGACCTATATGCTGTGCTGACTGTAGTCATAAACAAGCTGGATGTTGAAGGAATATGAACCCTTTCTATTCAGAAAAATGCAGGAAGGTGATGGGAAACATGCCATCCCGGGAACAAGTCTGGTGAACCTTTGTTGCATTCCCTCTGTGGCAATAATATCTATGCAGCCCATAGAACCTTGGTCCCTGGAAAAACTTGCATTGTGACCAAAGCCTAGTGGTCTCTCATCCTGCTTCTCTCTGTCCATTGGGAAAGGGATGGGGCTATTTCTCCTGACCTGGAGAGGTTTGGTGTCCTGCCAGTTCAGCAGTGCATAGCAAACTGGGAGATGTCACCTGCTACATTCTAGAAGGATGCTCCATAAAAGTTATGGGTCACTGTGACGTAGTGAATAAGGCACTGGTGCAGACCACCTTCACAAAAAGACATACAAAGAGCATGAAACCCTTATTTAAATGTTATAATTAACCTTTTAAGAATTCCGATGTGTTCCACGTGAATTGGGGCAAAGAAGGTAGAAAATAGGAGGGAAGAAGATAAGAAATCTGTATCAGAGGATGAGCTCAATAGGTCATTCTTTTTTGGATAGATGACTGCTGATCTTTGGTGATCTACAAACATGCAGTGAAACACCATTTTGACCACCTTTTCAGAGACAGATGTTAGGCACAGGGTTTCAGGCACCAAAAGCTCTGTCTGAGCACATCAATATTCTTCCCAGTGGTATCACTCTTGCCTCTCAGTCAGAAGATTGTCAGTCCATGTCCACTTCAGAGACTTGAGCATATAATTTAGGCTGACACTTCAGTGGGGTACTGAGGGAGTGCCACACTGTCAGAGGTGCCATCTCTCAGATGAGATATTAAACTGAGGCCCTGTTTATGTAATTGATCCAATGGCAATGGTTGTATAACAGCAAGGGAGTTCTCCAACATTTATACCTTAACCAACAACACTGGAGTAGTCATTGCAGGTGATTGTTAATATTCTATGCAGCCATTGCACCTGCACTGCTTTCTACCTCTTGTGACAATGCTGGAAATCATTAGAAATGGATTGTCTGGTCATCTATCTCATTGCTGCTTGTGGGACTTTGCTGTGTACAGAATGGCTACTACATTGGCCGACATTAAAACAGTGACTACACTTCAAAAGGACTTCATTAGCTGTGGGGCATTGGGATGGCCTGAAGTTGTGGGTAAATGTAAGTTCTTTCTCTCATTAGCACCCAAGTCTGGGCATGGATTTTATTGTACTGAAGCTCAGTCCGCATAGGTTGTGTGGAAACTTTAAAGGCTAGGATTATGATGCAAAGACCACATCTCCCATTGAATCTTCCATCCCCTTGGGATAGCTTGAAAATATTGGATTGGTGCAAGGTATATGCAACATGATATTTCATGGTAAATCAGGAGTCATACACCAAGAGTGAAAGCTCTTTTTATTTATGTACAATGTGGTATTGTTAGACAGTGCCTAAATAGTAGTATAACTAGTGAGCCAGGCAAGTTGTTAAGAACCTAGCTGCCTTTGCAACTATAGCAGCTTTTCTGAGCCAAATTTGATGCATTGGAACGCATAGCAAACAGTGCATCAACCAAAATGCTTAATGGCTCCCTGAATTGAATACTGTTTTTTGTTCTCTCCCTATTATGTCTAAGTTTCACTATGAAAATAGCACAATAGAAACAGTACTATGATATGGTTCTGCATATAGTTCACCTTCAAAAGAAACAACCCAGACCTTAAATAATCATTTTTATTTGAGTTGTCAATAATAGTTTTTCTTTTTTAGCTATATGGATACAAGTGTTAATAAGCTAGCCTAAAATGTGGATCATTGCAGTTAAATTGGACATGCACCTCGATGAAGCAGTCACCTTCTGGTGTAGACAGAAGTAAAAGTAATAATGACTGGTAAGCAGCAAAAGTCAGTTTGAACCTGTGCTTTTAATACATGACCATACTTTAAATATGGTCACAATTACAGTTAACACTGCCAATGATAACTGGGATAATCCAGGAAATGTCCATCTTTCGATCAAATTTAACAATCATTTCAATTCAATCCAGAAAATTGCCACTTAATGCTAGAGTTCAACTGTATTTCCATTTGATTTGAATATCAAATCATGCAAAAGCACTCTAGAACATATTAAACAAACATCATAATTATTTTATACAATACTTTCCACAGTTCATAGCTTGCTACAGTACTGCAAAATATTTCAATTAACTTGATATAGCCACCTTTATAGGGAGCTATAGTACATGTATCTGTGTCTTACCAGGACCTCACAAATAATATAAATCTAAATACTGGTAAATTCTTTTTATATTTATTACATGAGTCTTTCCAACGAAACCATATAAGTCAATAAAACGTCGGGTGTACAAAAGGCCAAAACAGGCATTAACCATTTAACTTTGGGAGGAAATGCAGGCAAAACAGATTGTGTCTTCAGTTCATATCAACACACTTTCCAAGCTAGCTCAAAAGGATAGTGATCAAGAATAGAATTGTTTCTTAGTTCTGCCTCCCCAACCTACAGATACCAACATCAGTTGTAGCACTTAGCACAAGCTTACAAGCCAGGCACAGAAGAAATTCTATACTTAAGGAGAGAACTCCATCTCCATCCTTTTCCTTTGGTCATTGTGAGGAAGCTATTACTCAACAACATGTTGCTGTAGCCTTGTCCTATATTTCAATAACACCATCATTGGTTCCTTATTCTACTTATACATCATAGTAATCACTGTGTACCAATACAGCAATATCAGAGCAAATCTCACCCATCTGAACCATTTTTATTTTACTCCAAGACATTTAAAAGCAAGCTTTCAAATTAATAGACATGATCATTTAAATATATATATTATACATTGTTGGAACACAATACAAGTTATTTTTGTTTTGCCCAATAAATAGTCAGCATAGGACTAGAATGAATATGTCTGAGCTTATGTTACTAACCTAAGCTTTTGCAGTTTTATCTTGTGAGAAATGACAGAAGTCAGCCCTGCCATAGACTGTGTTATTGCACTGATGTGCAGTCCCATGGATTGACGAAACTGTTTCAGCCCTGCCCATGGTCTGTGTTATTAGACTGATATGGAGTCCCACTGATTGGCAGGACTCTGTTTCTACATCATAATTCCCAAATTTTGAGTTCCCTTCATTTCCTCAAATGTAGTAGCTCGTGTGGAAGTACAATACTCGTGGTACTGCCAGCCCTCCAGTACCTTAACCAAATGATCATTTTTTATGTGTGAGCTTAAACAATGAGTTTTAATTGGTTATTCAGTTATGGGGAGCAGTAGAGCCAGGCCCATTGGTGTCATGCACTTGAACCTTATACAATTTTTTCTCTGCTTAGTTCAAGAATGTTGATGCAAATTGTGATGTCACACCACTGCCTCAGCACAAGCTCAGCAAAGACCAGGGACTGAATTTGGGACATTTTGGTACAAATTCACTATAATATCTGGGCATCTCTGAGGTTGAGAGTGGTAAAATCGGTGCATGTTTTTACACTTAGTTTACTTAAAAAATCAAATTTCCAGCAAAACTCTCATTTCAGTACTACTGTATGTCAGTCTGAGTATTTACTATCCGATATTTTAATTGGGTCCAGAAAGGTTAATTCAGAAATCTAGTAGCAGCTGTAGGCAGCTTTATAAGGGATTTTTTTAGTGAAAGCAGGTGGGAAAAATATTAAAATAGGATTAGCAATGAGAACATGAAGTGTCATGCAGGCTCCCACCTGCCAAGAATAAGGCACATTAATTTTGCCACATGGACATTAAATTTCAAATTGTTGCTGGGAAGAAGGCCTGTTACAAGGAATTGCCAGGCCCCTAGTCAGAAAGACATTTTTGCATATTAGCAGACAGTGTTGGAACAAAGGAGCTATCCCCTGCTCTCATACAATACACAGAAAAGACCTGGTCAAACCAGTTTGGTCATGTGACCCCCTGCTGGCCAACTTGGGGAGTTTTAAATTGTAGAGACAGTTTTTGAACGAGAGAAAGCTCTTTGCTCCTGGATAGAAAAGACTCTCCTGGCTGGCTTGCCTCAGCCTCTCCTGTCTGCTCCCACCAGCTTCAGAATCTATTGAAGACACATAAACCCCAAGAGAGAAAAGTCTCCTACAGTGAACAAGGTTTAAGAAGAATACTGGACACCAACAAAAAGCAAGATCTACCTACAAGCAAGGACTATACAGTGAGCTCGAAGACCCATAACCAAAACTCTTCAGATATTGCCTCAAACCTTTCCACTTATTTTTTTCTTCTGCTCATTTCTGTCCCTATCTGCATGTGTGTATCACGTATGCATGCTAGCATGGGCGCATTGTGTATCCATAGGCGTTAACCAAATTCGAGTTTAAGTTTTAATACATTTCACTTTTCTGCTTTAAACCCAAGAAAGCCTGTTTGTGCTCATTCTTTGCCTTATAATTGGAAAGCAGTGAACAAGGATTCAGCAAGGGGGAGCTCAAAACACGGTGTGTTTAAAATTAAACCCTGTTACAGTAAGATCAGGTGAAGAATGAGAGGGACCCCTAGACACCTTTCTCACCTGGTCGAACAGAAGAAAGAATTTAGTTCAGCTGAGGAATATTGTGAAAAGCTAACTGGCAATGACTCAGACACATTTTCAAATACCATAATCTACCATTCTTACTGCTATTTTGATATATAATACCCATAACAACTGCTGAAGTGTTTTGTTTTGCCATAGGTGATTGGCTGTGTCACAATGGACTGAAAATAGTAAAAGTATTTGTTTCAAATCAGTTTTCCATTGTACCTGCTGTCTTCATTAAGAACCAAATAAAATTGTACATCACCCTTTGACACCCTCCTACAAAAATGAAATACATTCCAATTTCTTGTGTGAAATTCCACAATTGGCTTCACTGTCCTTAGGTTAGGGAGGAGAAAACTCTGCCAGGATTCCCTTGCCTTATCACTTGACAGTGACCTCTGTTGGAAAGTGCACATGTTGGGATGTTGGATGAGGACAGGTTTAAATCTGGCTGTGCTCCACGGTCAAATAACTTGGCAACACTCAATAACTAGACTCACAGTTGACAAATGGCTGTCAGTGCTCAAGGAACCAGACAGTGGTGGTGACTTCAGGAGAGCAGGGGGAGAAAGGGAAAGAAAAATTCTACAATCATGTTTGTATATTAGAATGGGCAATTAAAAAATTCCTGCACTCTATATAGTGAGTTTGACTCAGGTCAGGAACATAACTGGACCTGTAAAATGTGCAGTGTAATCTCTGAGTATAAACATTCGATTATCACACCTGTGAAGAAACATACTCTGACACTCCTATCTCACATGACATTGTGGTTGCCTAGAATAAAGTATTTCTCAGACTTGCTATTACCTTATTAATGTCCTCCCCCTTGAAACTGAAAGCAGAAGCAATAAGCACTCTATGCTTGAAACTGCCTGCTTGGATGGGCCATTGAATAGATAGGCTTGATGGCCGGAGCAGACACGGTGGGCCGAAGGGCCTGTTTCTATGCTGTATAACTCTATGAGTCTATACTTAACACATTCAATGTTTCTAGCGTGAACTCAGTCAATCCAAGTACAAATGGAAACAGAACCACAATTCTTGATTATTCATAATGGGCTTGGCCATTGACCTCTGTCTCCTGCAGTTTGAATAATTCTGAAAATTTCAGTTCAAAGAGATGCAGCACAGCAAAAAGCTCCACATTTCCAATCTTTTCTTGGTCCTGCTTTGATTCCCACGATATTTACATGTGAATCTGCATATTTAATGTACAGGACACCTTTCAGTTGCTTTCATTACTACATCTCGAAATCCCTTCTCCACCAGCCCACTGCTGACACCTCTACCTCACGTATACTTCCTACATTCTCTGCCTGCAATACTTCGGATTCTCACACCTGCTTCTCCCTAGTCAGGTGATTATTTAGAAGATCTTCTATTTTCTGGTTATACTGAATGTTACTCCATAAATATGTTGATTAATCAATTGAAATTTATAATAAAGTATTTTCTGTGAAAATCACTGTACTCTATGTGCTTACCTGCATTATTTTAGCTATTATCTTGTTAAGGAGCATTTTTTGTTCCAATAAATGTTTTGTCACATTTGAAACTAAACCGTATATCATGTTCCATGACTTCTGTCATTAAGATTTACAAAACTACAGTAAATTTAAAGTTGTTATATAGATAAGGGTGCAATAAATCAAGCAACAAAGAATATTTACTAATACTTCACTGTGAATTAAACCAATTATTATAACAAGCAAGTTTGATAAAGTTATTTTTCGCAATGAGTAAACCATGCAATACAGTGAACTCAGGATACCATGATGTCCTAAATCTATACATGTACACAATGAATAGTCATGTCTGACTGGCTATATAATTTAAATAATATGGGTGTCTAACTGTCTGAAATTGCCCTAATTGCATCTTCAATAATTAAGCACTAGATGGTACTTGTTGAACAGGAGTTTCAATTGGTACCACAGGTTTCTTTATTTCATCTTCATGAAAGGTTTGCATCAGCTTCTTTTTGCTTTCAAGTCTTTGGTTCCATTCTTTGATGAGTCTGCAAATAGAACACATTATACTTTGTTCAGTGTGTTACATGAGCAATATTCTTGATGGTTTTCCAATTATTTAAGAAAATTTATTAATTCCTTTGGGAGTACTAAACCTAAGAGTTACAGATTATGGCGGTAAATTTTAACTTTTGTCAATACTGTGAATTAGACAGTATCGGATTGGCCTCTCCCTATTTTAATTTACACTCAATAGAAAGAAAAATCGGGAAAGCCGTATAACAGACGGCTGATCCAATATCTTCTGTTGTACAATATCCGCTAAAGTTAAAATTATTTCTTCTGAATTTACTTTTTCTGTATTTATCATACTTATCATGTGTTAAAAGAAATTGCCAGACATGCTGTCTGCCAGTAGCATTAGATTCATATAAGATTATTTTCTTTCTCACCTATTTTGCTCCTCTTCCTTCCTTGCTTAACGCTGTTGACCCCTTGCTGGGCAATCTTCTACTTCCTAACCTAGGGTGCCAAGATTAGCTGTAGTATCTTTACCACCACCAGGACTGAGATCACCTAACTCAACATTGCCAAAACCTGGAATCTTTCTGGTTCATATGGTTATTGTTTAAGCTAGCCAAGCCAATGGAGAGGCAAATTCCTGAGAAGATCACACAAATTACAACAACTCTATTATCGAATTTTGATTACCTACAACTCTGGGAGTGCTGTTAAATTCCATGACTGAAAGCATTTTGTTTCTCTTTGAGCCTCATGCCTGTTTTGGTAGATCACGGTCATGGATAGCATTCTTAATCTAAGTATTCAGAAAATATTAGATGTAATATACAGGGCTGAACTTTACCCCCCCCCCCCACCCCGCCCCCGCCCCCGATGTCGTGGGTCATGGCGTGGGGGCCGGTAAAATTCTGCGGGGAGAGGCCTGCTTCGACCCGCGACATCGAGAAGGGCCCGCCGCATATTACCGACGGCAGCGGGCCCTTGGTGCGGCCCTCCGCCGCATGGTCACGGCACCACAATTAGCCTATGGTAAACGATACTTACCTTTGCTGATTAGGCAGCCCGCCGCCTCTCCACTGACACTTCCTGATTTTCCAATGAACAGGCAGCCGTCACGTGCCGCTCTGAGTGTTGGCCAAGATGGGCAATACCATGGCATGCCACATAGTTAATCCAGGAAAGCAGCTGATGTACCCGTCAACACCAATCCCTGCCCTGTTAGGAACCTTTGATTACATGAAGGGTTCAACTTTATTTATCACATGGAAATAGGTATGGTTCACCCTACTTTGTGTGGTCCTCTGCTCATGAGGATCCAGATGCGCCAGAGGCAATATTAGTAGGCGGGTGCGATCCATTTAGAGGTCCCCGGTCGTGAGCAGCAGCCCCCAAGGGGAGCTTGCCATTACGTTTGCTGTGCATCTACAGGCCCCACATGACATGCCATCGGATGTCAGAGCACCAGTGTCAGAGGCAATTGTGCATGTGGAGAGGGTGGTGACACGTCCCTGTGCCCTGCTCAAGGATGATCTGCTGCCCATGGGCTCCGGTGGACATCCCATGCCTTTGTTCCTCATAATGGCAGCTTCTCTCAAGCTTGACGCCTCTGTAGCATTTCAGGGGCCCACCAGAGACCTTTGTGGGGTCACACAGTCAGCCGTGCACCACTGCATCAAGGAGCTCACCAATGCCCTCCACTAGAAGGCCAATGAGTATGTCCGCTTCAGGGAAGACTGTCACAGCCAGGCCCAGACGGCCATTGGTTCTGGCACCATTGCTGGAGGACCATAGGTTGTAATGTTCATAGACTGCACTCATGTGGCCATCAGGCCTACTGCCAGGTTACCACCTGCAGACATCACCATTAAAGGAGCCCTCTCAATCTAGGTGAAGCTGGTATGTGATCACCGCAGATGCTTGCTTCGAATGTGTGACCGCTTCTCAGGCAGCTGCCATGACCCTGGGTCTTGTGCCAGTGCCGGCTGCCACTGCTGTTCACTGAACTGGCTCAGATGAAGGGGTGGCTTCTTGGAGATTAGGGCTATCCTTTGCAGACATGGTTCCCGACCGGTGAGAGACTCCACCACTGCTGCAGTGGAGAGATACAATGCCAGCCACTAAGCTACATGAGCCACCATTGAGCAGGAGATCGGCATGCTGAAAGAGCACCTCCAATGCCTGGATGGATAGGGTGATACCCTGTACTATGGGCTGAAAAGGCCAGCTCCTTTCTTTGCTGCTCTGCACAACTACGCACTCAATAGGGGCCAGGCCTGGCATGATGAGAGACGTCAACAGGATTCCTCCTCAGACTATGAGGACGCTGAGGACCTACAATATGAAAGACGCATGGGAGGGCAGATGGCACCCAGGCTCTGCACGTAGGACTAGCAGTGAGCTAGGGATGTATGGCAGTGGCTTATCAGACAAAGGCTCTCTGCTCCATAGGAACCGACATGAACTTTGCAAGCCACACATCACCCTCGCTCACCTGCTGTGCACCAGTCCACATCTGCAGCATCCCTGTGTAAACCATTAGAGGCAGCAGCTGACTGAGCAAATGTCCATGTCACTGCATCTGTGGAGACGCTCGTGAGTAATGGTGGCATGGCAACAATGTTATTGCATACGTTGGCTTTCCTAAAGGGCCAACGGTGCAAAGGGATGTGACATTGGCGCTACATGCTGGCACACATCATTCACACAGAGAAAAGGACACACATGTTGGTGAGAAACATTTAGTGAAAGACATATTTACATTGCTGTGACACCTGTGCATTCCCATTTGTGTCAGTGTGTTCTCTGTAAACCTCTGTAATACCTTTTATGGTTTATTTAAGTCTCACATCCTGGAATGTGTAAATTTACGATTATTCACCCAGCTGTGGCACGCCTACAAGAAGGAATGTTACACTTGAGTGGGACAAGAGGATCGCAACTTCACAGGACACTGGGACACAACAGGGTAAGTATGTGGTGACAAAGCGGAAAGTGCTGGGGTCTCTCTGCAGGCCAGGCAGCATCTGTGGAGAGAGAAGCAGAGTTAACTTTCAGGTCTGTGAACTTGGACAAGTTAACTCTGCTTCTCTCTCCACAGATGCTGCCTGACCTGCTGGATTTCTGCAGCACTTTCTGCTTTGCTGCCAGATTGACAGCAGCCCCACTCTTCAGCAGTCAGGTAAGTATTTCTTTGACGGCTATCAGGAAGCAGGTGCTGGGGGACTTAAAATAGGACCCCAGCACCTGCTGTACAACTGTCAAAAACTCTCGCTGCGCCGAATATCCCGCTTCTCCCCACGTATTATGCCGGGGTGGGGGAGGGGGGGGGGGGGTGGGGGAGGGGGGGCGCAGCATCTATGGAAATGAGCCCCTGCGATTAATATCACGGGAGTTCGGCGGCAGCCAATGAATGTGGGCGTGCCACCGAGTTCAAAGGGCACCGCCATGAAGTGCGGCGCCCCAATAGAATTCAGTGTACTCTATGGTTTTGACCAGGCTGTCTTCGAACTGAGACACAATCTAACATGGTGCCTATTAATTACTGACAATGAGAAGAATTCTCGAGTTCTTGGGCACCAAGATTATTCGGTGCTCCCCTTCCACACCCACAGTAAAACCATCCCTTCTCCCACCTCCCATCCCTGAAAACTGTTCAGCATCACTATCCATACTTGACAAACTGCTACCTTGAGAGGTAGCATTATTTGTTGCCATGTTCACCTCTTCCTTAATTGTCATTTTTACAGGTGAAGTGAGGCATGAATTGTGAGCTGTGGATGGAAACACCACAGTCACCTGCCCTGCTCAGAGAATTCAACCATGTCTTCTCGCCACTGAGACTGCATGGTGACTGCACGGTGCAGGTGTATCCAGTCTCCTTAGTACCAGGGTCCAAGAGTCCACTCAGATAACTAAACAACCTGCAGGCAGCGCTGTTTAAAATAGTGGCAGGCAGCGTTTATGCACTCCTGCTGGGAACCTACTCTTCTACTCAGTATACCTCTCACTAAGGCTAAGGACTGAGCCAGTTGAAATCCTTAGTGATCTGAATTGGGTCTTTTGGGTCTATTTAAGAAGACCTTATTCATCCCAGTTTAGTGTAACTTTCATTTCCTGGTGTCACTTTTTATACACTGTCACCATTCATGCACAGAAACAAGATATTCATCTATGTATGCATAATAAAATGTTTGTTTTACATAATGGCTTCACTGTCATTGCACAGACAGGGTTGATAACTGGTTATTGATGGCTATGGATGGAGTCCCAGCCCTTTTCAGGTAATTCTAGGCTCCCTGGACCAGCTGCTTTTTAAAGTTTTTAACTCCCACATCATGACTCTCAAACAATCCCAGTGTTTCTATTCAAAATTTATTCAAGCATTGGGAATAGCATTATTAATACAGTAAAATTAATCCCACAACACTCAATTTAATTACTGAAACTTGGTTCAATTAATAGCATTCTAGCCTTTGAGTCAGACATTGTACATTCAGATTTGGCTCCAGGACCAGACCACATAAGCTGAGCTGATACTGCAGTGCAATACAAGGGAGAGGACTACATTGTTGGAGACTTGGGTGAGCATGTGAGATCCCATTGCACTATTTCCACAAGATCCCGGCCAACATTCCTCCCTCAGAATCGCCAAAGACAGTTTCACTGGTTTGTCATCTCATTGCAGATTGTGGCATCTTATTGTGCTTCCTTACATAACAACAGTCATTGCAATATGTGGAGGGGAGTGATATTGCTATATAAATGCAAGTTTTTTTTATAAAGATAAACTACAAACATATTTATATTTTATCCAATGCTCTCCTCTCCTATGCTAAAGGTGTTGACTTTTGCTGGGATGAGGGTCCATGGACTCTGACAGTTTGCTATTATCTTACGTGAGTTCAGCCATTAAGGCCGGTATTTTGTCGGAGTGGCGGGGGCCCCAATGACGGGCCCAAAAGCTGGGGGCAACCCTACCTCTGCTGTTTGTGGGACCCGTCCACAGCTGCATTTTCCGTTTGTCTCGCAACTAATTAGATACCAGTGGGGCCCCCTTTAAGAGACAGGAACCTGCCCCCACAAGCTGCCGACCAATAGGAGGGCTGGCAGCTCTTCAGTCTCAGCATCGCCACTGGGAGCCCTGGCCACTGCAGGGACTGCAGCAGCAGTTAGGATGCCATCGATGGATGTTGCCCTCTCTACTGGTAGGTAGGGTCTGGGGTCGCCAGGGCCAATTAGGCAGGCCCCAGCGGGGCTTGGGATGGGTGCTGGTGAGGGCAGTCGGGGTGGGGGAGGGGGGTTGCCACTGGGGTGGCCATTACTGCTGGTGAACCCCTCTGTGGGCCACAAAATGCCCAATTAGGAGGACCACCCCCCCCACCATGAGCACGCAGGGAGGCTGCCAGGGTTCATTGGGCAATCTCCCCATGTAGTGGACAGCTGACCTGCCACTGGTAAAATGCCAGCTGTGGTGGGGAGGCCCTTAATTAGCCACTTAAATGGCTCAATTGGCCTCTGGGCAGGAGGGCCATCCTCCACCATCCCTGTGCTGGTAAAAGGCCAGAGCGGTGGGAAGGGGATGGGCACTCCTCCCCTCCCCCATCATTGCCTTCCCTCGCCATTTTACAGGCTCCCCCACCCCTGCCTCCCAGCCCGTCCCTAGAGGGCTGGTAAAATCCAGCCCAAAGTGTCTGTAGGTAATCCTCATTTACCATCCATATTTTTGTACTTTCGAGCAGAAGTCATTGAATCAATTGTCTCCTCTTTGGCCCTGAGGGCAATGAGGTCAACGACAGCTTCCCAGCTCCTCCCCAGTAGAGCACAGATGAGGAACTGAAGATAAGTTTAATACTGTAGGAAAAATTTCTGGGTTCTCCTGAGGGTCTTGAGTGAGCATTATACTGTTGGTGTCTGAGCCAACAGGACCCACCTGCATGCAAAGTGGAAAAGCCAGTGGAGTGTACTGCATAGGTAGAAGGCTTCAAGTAATTTGGAGGAAGTGGACTCTACACAGCTCTGCCTAGCTAATAGCAGGAGAGCGGGTATGAACAGGATTTATATTAAACTCCTTAAATTACCCTTGCAAGTAGTGACGGAAATGGCAACAATCATATAGATCAGTATCAAGCACCAGTGACCTTGCAATTCAGGACTGGATTCAATAAATGTCCTGCTCCACCAGTCTTTCATTGTCAGAGTTTCCCCCATGGAATTTGCTGGCCTTTTGCTCCATTTTACCCATTGTGTTTTGGAATTAGCCTTTAATTGGTTTCAAGGGCCATTTTTTTCTGTTAACTGAGATACCCATTAGAGTTTAATGAGTGACATAGTCATGTTATAGATATACCCACAGCCCAATTGCACCTGATGAAATAATTGCTGAGTGGTGCTCCAAAAGTTAAATTTATTTCCAGCCTTCTACGCCATGCATTGTTGTTGTATAAGAAGGTGAGCAGCTGATTTTTTCATACCATTCTACAAAGGTCATTCTGTAACCAACTATTAGAAAGTGAGGAGTAATCCAGATTGATTCTCCTTAACTTTGTTGATAAATTAACCAAAACTAGGAATATATGGTTTGGAGAAATGCTGGGGTGAGCCCCAATTCTGTGGTTTTGCCTCCCACAACAGATGGTCAATATCGGATAAAAAATAACACTGCTGTTCGCTGACCTAATAGAAGGTGTCCAATCACTTCTGACTTATCCTCTCAAGCAAAGTGTGGGACAAATCTAATCACTGCTGGCCTAATAACCACTCAACCTTGATTTAGGTTTTACACTTGCTGTGATACTTTTCATGATTAACCCAATAAAAATTACTCTCTGGACTCAAATATGAAGATTGGCCATGTCGGCAAGGTATTCAAAGGCTGCCAGAAGCCATTGTACAGTACTGCCAGAATCAGCAAGTTCAGGAGTGGAGGAGAGCAAAATGAGGGGGAAAAAAAATACTTATTAAACGCCTTTGATTTTATGGCTTTATGATAACTCAATATAAAAACAGTGCCCATTGCACAGGGAGACATTTGGCCTCAACTTGGACCACTTTATGTTTTCAAGCCAGTTTGGCATTCCTAACTATAAATGGTAGAAAATATACACGTTGGACATCAGGTAAGGACAAGATTGGGCTCTGTAGTTATGCAGTCTATGATCAAATAGCCTGCTCGTACCAACTGTCCAAACTTCCACATTAGGATGACATTTTTGCAGGGGTGGGGAGGTGATAAAAGCAGATGATCACGGTCCATGTATACCCCGACATTGTAGACCCAACATTTTAAGGGGGAAATCAGTGGTTAAAAAAGACATTGAAACTTTTGAAATGCCCCAGTTCTGTTGAGTGAGGGCTTTGTAAAGCTTTTATTGATATTTGGGTTATTTACTATCTCTGGCGAATGTCGCTGTGAGCCAGATTTTGTCACTGCTGCCTGTTTTCAATTTTCTTTGTGAAACCCCCCACTGCCTCCCCACTCTCAATTTTATTCTCTGCTCTCCTGATAGCCCCAACTCAAGCTGGAGTATGGGTCTAAAGTAATGACAGCCCTTAACAATCTCACCCAACTGATCATGTGTGAGTCTAGACAGTCGCACAGATTTCCCCTTTCCTGCTCCTGGGCACATTAAATGCTTTGGATGCAGCCCATGGAAGAGAATTGTGCGTGCGTGCTTGGGCTGGAGGGCTTGGGACAGGTGCCTGAGAGCGAACCCATCTGATGTCTTTATCCATTGAAGTTGATGGACAAAAGAATCATGTGGGCTTCCTAACAGGCATGTGATCCTATTTGATACATTCTCCATTTCTACCTATCTCATTGCAGTCATTGCATCTCCAATAATGGCTTCCTTTCCCGCCCCTGTACTCTCATCTTGCATAATTGCTGTCCATATTCATAGTCGACAGAATTGGTCCCATAAATACTTGTTCAACTCAGTAACAACAAAATAAAGTTATTTGAAAAAAGCAACATAAGAAGTAAGTGGCCCAGGGATAAATCTACTCCCCCACCCCCATTATACAATCGGTGTTTCTGCACTGACATGACTAAGGTCAGTCATGGAGCAGCATGAAACATTATGGGGTGAATTTCTCCCACTTGTCCACCATAATTTCAGCAGAAATGCTGTTAACACCATATTTTCAGGGTTCCCGCAGCTCTTCTGCCAAAGATACGGGCAGATGAATGGAAGAACCACTGCAAAAATTCATCCCTATGGTTATGAACTGATTACCCATCAATTCATCACAACTTACGGTGGTGCTTCATTGATTATTTTCATTAAGTTATGGCAATATGTAAATTAACTCTAAATTGTAAAATCTAAGCCAGAGAGACAATGTTCTCAGTAAAGTGGTGAAACACATCTTCTAGACATCAGTCCCATGCTCTCTTGAATTACAATTTATTTGCAAAATAATCCAACAACACACCTACTAAGGGCACTCTTATTCACCCTCATCCTTTCTTGCTCCATCCACTCCGTCTGCTTTTCAATTCTCTTTTCCCAGATCGCTTTCAGATCGTATTTAGGGCCAGCTGCTCTCTCCCGATTGGACAAATAAGACAAACTGTCCATTTCCTAGAAGAAATAAGTACATTGTGACTTAAGCTCAAGATGCTGTGCATAATCACAATTTTTACAGCAAGTGCTGGTTTTCTCAGGGTTCTGCCATGTTTATCAGTTTAAGGAATGATGTGTTGGAAATGGTACATTTTTTGCATCACGTGACTGAGCATTATCCCCAGTGAGATATGGCACAGGTTAGAAGCAACTTAAAGTTTCCTTAAATTCTAACCTTGGAACAGCATCCTTTGTTGTAATACAAGATGATAATTACTTCTTACACAGGCAGTTGTAGAAAATTAAGTAATTTCTCAGTCTTCTTAAAGGTGTCTGACCCCTAATTTTGCAAGTGATCATGAACTTCAATTGTTTTTGCCTTTTTGGTTTGCTTTTGCTGTATTTACATGTTCCTTGTTTTATTTTGCACATTTCAGTGTTCACTTTCTTTCTCTTTTACCACCATTCAAGGTACACCTATCTAATCATAGCCGACTCCATTCCTCTCCCTGGCAACAGTTGAGATTAAGCCAGTCTGTTCGCAACCTTGGTGTCACATTTGACCCCGAGATAACCTCTGGACTTGACCATTCCAATGCACTCTGGGCTGGTCTCCCACATTCTAGTAAACTTAGTTTTCTCCGTAAACTTGAGGTCATCCAAAACTCTGCTGCCTGTGACTCAACTCTGTTCTCCCATTACTCCTGTGCTCGTTAACCTACACTGGCTCCCGGTCGAGCAACACCTTAATTTTAAAATTCTCATCCTTGTTTTCAACTCCCTCCATGGTCTTGCTCCTGCTTATCGCTGTAATCTCCTCCAACCCCACAACTCTCCAAGATATTTGTGTTCCTTTATTTTAGTTTAGTTTAGAGATACAGCACTGAAACAGGCCCTTCGGCCCACCGAGTCTGTGCCGACCATCAACCACCCATTTATACTAATCCTACACTAATCCCATATTCCTACCACATCCCCACCTGTCCCTACATTTCCCTACCACCTACCTATACTAGTGGCAATTTACAATGGCCAATTTACCTACCAACCTGCAAGTCTTTTGGCTTGTGGGAGGAAACCGGAGCACCCGGAGAAAACCCACGCAGACACAGGGAGAACTTGCAAACTCCACACAGGCAGTACCTCTTGAGCATCCCTGATTTTAATCACGCCAACCATTGCTGGCTGCGTCTTCAGTTGCCTAGGCCCCAAGCTTTGGAATATCCTTCCTACCCCTCTCTGCTTCTCTACCTCACTTTCCTCCTTTAAGACACTCCTTAAAACCTATCTCTTTGACCAAGCTTTTCGTCATCTGACCTAATATTTCCTTATGTGGCTCAATGTCATACTTTGCTTTATAATGTTCCTGTACAGTGCCTTGGGATGTTTTATTAGGTTAAAGGCACTATATGAATATAAGTTGTTGTACAGAGCCATGAAGTCATATATGACAGAAAATGCAGGGGAGAGAAGCTCTGTCTCATTCCCATATTTTTGAAGCTCTAATGAGGGTTGCAGAATGAACCTCCTGATTCGCCAATTCCCATTTATGAACTCACCAGCCAATTCCAACCCCCATCTGCCACCTCCCTCCCCTCTCCAACCTCCAGTTGTGCTACTGGTGTGTGTGCGTAGAAAACCTCTGTTGTATTTAGATTCCAGTGTTTCTATCAATTAAATTTTTCAGAAGTATTTTTCCAACTTCATTCTTAATCGTCTGATTTTTTTTCCCTGTTTGAGTCCTTGCATGTCGTATTCAGAGGTGTAATTTTAGAAAATGAAAATTTAATAGAAAATATGACTTTCTTGAAAATTAAAAAAGTTACTCCAGATATTAATTGCAACTTTCCCCTTTCCTTTTCCCACTACATTGCTCCCCTCCTATATACCCTGCTGTCCTTCTCCTGAAGGTGTTGATTCCCTGCTGGGGTAAATTCCACGATCAATCTTGAGCACCAGTACCTCACCTAAGTAACCAGCACAAATAGTAGAAGGTATCTCACAGCCAACCCCAATCTTGTCTTCACCTGACGTTCAGATACACACCTCTGATTAGGAATCCTGATCACTTTGTTTCTTTACTAATCCACAGGCAATAAGGACAACTCTAGCATACTCGCTGCTGACCTAGCTAAGATCTGCTAATGCAGCACAGAACAGGGACTAATCCTGTCTCCTGGTTGGTCTGTGTGGCTCACCGCCTTAACCAGCTAAACCATTAGGGGAGTGGGCCCATTGCAATTTAGGTTATGAGTTACAAAAAATTCCATCATTATGTTAAGCATTTGTGTTAATTTCTTTTTCATATTCTAGGCACCAATGCACTGAACAAAAATTATTTAAACTAAAAGCTCAAGTTAAACAATGCCATAAAAATCTCATCAGCCTTCAAAACATCAACAGTTACAGTGATAGACACTTTTGAACATTTCCCCAAATAAAACCTATTTTTGATTACTATCACCTCATCCTTTGCATGCATATTTTCAGTTAAGATTGCTTTTGTTTGTTAATATAAACTTATGCTCACTTCTAAATGTTACATTATCTCCTGGAGTGTCCTACAGACATACATTGCATAAGTTGAACACCATTTTAATTCTGTATTTGTTCATTCACAGATCCATGATAATCACATTTATAAATACTGTTACTTATCATCAGTACAAGTTAAGATCATCATTACATCTTAAGCTAAATTCAGTTAAAGCATCAAGAAGGATTGCATGTTATTTCAGTCAGGCTTTTTTTTAACCTGGAATTTGTACCATGCTTAATTCGACAGTAAAGCTGCACTTAAAAAAGTTACAATTAAAAAAGTGATGATGTGTTAAATTTTTATATATTTTATAAGATTGATGCAAATATATTATTTTAGAAAGTATTTTACTAAATTATTTCATGTAGTTACAACCCTGCAATTTGAAATGCAGTCTCACTACATGATTTACTGTACATATTTCCTAGAACTTTGATGGATCTAATATGATGAAAGATTGGCTTAAATCAGGATGTGCTTCCAGCTGAGAATATGTAGCAGTTATATTTGACACTCACTCTGAACAGCACATTCATTCGAAGATCTCCTTACATCATACAAATTCACTCAGTATAAATTATTGGAAACAATTATGATTTACCATCAATACCTTTAAACATTTAAAGACACGGACAAATTTTTGAAGCACAGTAATGAGATCCATACAGGAACTCAGCATCAAGGGAGTTAATTTAACACAAGTAAATAAAATAACACTTTAAAACACAATTCACTTACTAGAAGTGGAATTTTTTTTCCTCCAGCGAAATGATTGTTCCTCGAACCACAGTGATGCCTATCAGTTTAGAGATGTACCCAGAGTGAGTAGTGTTCAACCTACACAAGCAACATTTCTGTATGTTGTGTCTCCGCCTTGTTTATATGAGAGGTGGTGACAAGTCTATTTTGAAGAGAGATCTTGGATCAGAAGGCTTGTATCATTCCATGCATTTTGTAGTATAGTATGCATGATGACATTATAGGCTGTGGGCTCCAGAACCATCGTCCATGGAGTGGGATAGTTGCTAGCAGGTGTCATTAGACTCCTGCAAGCCAATCATAACTTGGCAGAGATGGAATGAATGTTTCTTTGAAAAGCACATCATTCACTTCAGTGCAGCTTTCATGAGACTTGCTCAAATTTGCTTTTGGTCTAACAGGAACTGTAAGTGTGAAATAGCTGATGTAACAATTCATGACGGAGTATCACATTACATGGAAACTGGCAGAGAAAACAAATTTGATTTTTGACTCATGAGACTCTCAAGTAAGACTTCAGAACTTAACTGTTAAATGTCACAGGGTCACTCATTAAACGACTGCGACAGCATCCTTGCTCATGTCAAATTATGTTATAAATTCAAATGCTCTAGTTGATTTGTAGCTATCATTTTAGATCTTATATTTCTGTCACCATCACACATGTGAAATGTAACACCAAGGAAATTTGGTTTCCAACCAGTTTTCAGTTTTACTGTCTTATAAGAAACACTGAGATGACATTTTAAATTATATAATACTATATTTTATTTGCATAAAAAATGACTATTCATGCACTAATATATTTTTCTCCTGCAGTTATCTCCCCTTCTGAACACAGTGGCTCACATTGGATACATTTTTGAAGGCCCAAGTGGTAATTCAGCTGAAGTCATCCTTCTTTGTGAGCCCAGGCAGTGAATGAGCGTCAGTAGGTTGTTCAACTGTGGAAGGGGCTTAATGTCCATAAAAAATTTATTTTCCAGAACAGTTAGTGATTAGTAATTGGAATTGGGTAGCCTTGCTGAATTTTTCCCTTCCTTGTTTGGGACACTGAGGCAACGATTACAACCACATCATCATCCCCAGATTAATTGAGCTCACTTAACTTAAACCAAAGATTAGAACAAAGAACAAAGAAAACTACAGCACAGGAACAGGCCCTTCGGCCCTCCAAGCCTACGCCGATCCAAATCCTCTATCTAAACCTGTCGCCTATTTTCTAAGGGTCTGTATCTCTTTACTTCCTGCCCATTCATGTATCTGTCTAGATACATCTTAAAAGACGCTATCGTGCCCGGGTCTACCACCTCCGCTGGCAATGCGTTCCAGGCACCCACCACCCTCTGCGTAAAGAACTTTCCACGCATATCCCCCCTAAACTTTTCCCCTTTCACTTTGAACTCGTGTCCCCTTGTAATTGAATCCCCCACTCTGGGAAAAAGCTTCTTGCTATCCACCCTGTCTATACCTCTCATGATTTTGTACACCTCAATCAGGTCCCCCCTCAACCTCCGTCTTTCTAATGAAAATAATCCTAATCTACTCAACCTCTCTTCATAGCTAGCGCCCTCCATACCAGGCAACATCCTGGTGAACCTCCTCTGCACCCTCTCCAAAGCATCCACATCCTTTTGGTAATGTGGCAACCAGAACTGCACGCAGTATTCCAAATGTGGCCGAACCAAAGTCCTATACAACTGTAACATGACCTGCCAACTCTTGTACTCAATACCCCGTCGATGAAGGAAAGCATGCCGTATGCCTTCTTGACCACTCTATTGACCTGCGTTGCCACCTTCAGGGAACAATGGACCTGAACACCCAAATCTCTCTGTACATCAATTTTCCCCAGGACTTTTCCATTTACTGTATAGTTCACTCTTGAATTGGATCTTCCAAAATGCATCACCTCGCATTTGCCCTGATTGAACTCCATCTGCCATTTCTCTGCCCAACTCTCCAGTCTATCTATATTCTGCTGTATTCTCTGACAGTCCCCTTCACTATCTGCGACTCCACCAATCTTAGTGTCGTCTGCAAACTTGCTAATCAGACCACCTATACTTTCCTCCAAATCATTTATGTACATCACAAACAACAGTGGTCCCAGCACGGATCCCTGTGGAACACCACTGGTCACACGTCTCCATTTTGAGAAACTCCCTTCCACTGCTACTCTCTGTCTCCTGTTGCCCAGCCAGTTCTTTATCCATCTAGCTAGTACACCCTGGACCCCATGCGCCTTCACTTTCTCCATCAGCCTACCATGGGGAACCTTATCAAACGCCTTACTGAAGTCCATGTATACGACATCTACAGCCCTTCCCTCATCAATCAACTTTGTCACTTCCTCAAACAATTCTATTAAGTTGGTAAGACATGACCTTCCCTGCACAAAACCATGTTGCCTATCACTGATAAGCCCATTTTCTTCCAGATGGGAATAGATCCTATCCCTCAGTATCTTCTCCAGCAGCTTCCCTACCACTGACGTCAGGCTCACCGGTCTATAATTACCTGGATTATCCCTGCTACCCTTCTTAAACAAGGGGACAACATTAGCAATTCTCCAGTCCTCCGGGACCTCACCCGTGTTTAAGGATGTTGCAAAGATATCTGTCAAGGCCCCAACTATTTCCTCTCTCGCTTCCCACAGTAACCTGGGATAGATCCCATCCGGACCTGGGGACTTGTCCACCTTAATGCCTTTTAGAATACCCAGCACTTCCTCCCTCCTTATGCCGACTTGACCTAGAGTAATCAAACATCTGTCCCTAACCTCAACATCCGTCATGTCCCTCTCCTCGGTGAATACCGATGCAAAGTACTCGTTTAGAATCTCACCCATTTTCTCTGACTCCACGCATAACTTTCCTCCTTTGTCCTTGAGTGGGCCAATCCTTTCTCTAGTTACCCTCTTTCTCCTTATATATGAATAAAAGGCTTTGGGATTTTCCTTAACCCTGTTTGCTAAAGATATTTCATGACCCCTTTTAGCCCTCTTAATTCCTCGTTTCAGATTGGTCCTACATTCCCGATATTCTTTCAAAGCTTCGTCTTTCTTCAGCCACCTAGACCTTATGTGTGCTTCCTTTTTCCTCTTAGCTAGTCTCACAATGTCACCTGTCATCCATGGTTCCCTAATCTTGCCATTTCTACCCCGCATTTTCACAGGAACATGTCTCTCCTGCACGCTAATCAACCTCTCTTTAAAAGCCTCCCACATATCAAATGTGGATTTACCTTCAAACAGCTGCTCCCAATCTACATTCCCCAGCTCCTGCCGAATTTTGGTATAGTTGGCCTTCCCCCAATTTAGCACTCTTCCTTTAGGACCACTCTCGTCTTTGTCCATGAGTATTCTAAAACTTACGGAATTGTGATCACTATTCCCAAAGTAGTCCCCTACTGAAACGTCAACCACCTGGCCCGGCTCAAGTATGGCCCCTTCCCGAGTTGCACTATTTACATACTGCTCTAGAAAACCCTCCTGGATGCTCCTTACAAATTCTGCTCCATCTAGACCTCTAACACTAAGTGAATCCCAGTCAATGTTGGGAAAATTAAAATCTCCTATCACCACCACCCTGTTGCTCCTACATCTTTCCATAATCTGTTTACATATTTGTACCTCTATCTCACGCTCGCTGTTGGGAGGCCTGTAGTACAGCCCCAACATTGTTACCGCACCCTTCCTATTTCTGAGTTCTGCCCATATTGCCTCACTGCTCGAGTCCTCCATAGTGCCTTCCTTCAGCACAGCTGTGATATCCTCTTTGACCAGTAATGCAACTCCTCCACCCCTTTTACCTCCCTCTCTATCCCACCTGAAGCATCGGTATCCTGGGATATTTAGTTGCCAATCATGCCCTTCCCTCAACCAAGTCTCAGTAATAGCAATAACATCATACTCCCAGGTACTAATCCAAGCCCTAAGTTCATCTGCCTTACCTACTACACTTTTTTTTTTAGAATTGGAACATTACAGCGCAGTACAGGCCCTTCGGCCCTCGATGTTGCGCCGACCTGTGAAACCATCTGACCTAAACTATTCCATTTTCATCCATATGTCTATCCAATGACCACTTAAATGCCCTTAAAGTTGGCGAGTCTACTACTGTTGCAGGCAGGGCGTTCCACGCCCCTACTACTCTCTGAGTAAAGAAACTACCTGTAACATCTGTCCTATATCTATCACCCCTCAACTTAAAGCTATGTCCCCTCGTGTTTGCCATCACCATCCGAGGAAAAAGACTCTCACTATCCACCCTATCTAATCCTCTGATTATCTTATATGTCTCTATTAAGTCACCTCCTCCTCCTTCTCTCCAACGAAAACAACCTCAAGTCCCTCAGCCTTTCCTCGTAAGACCTTCCCTCCATACCAGGCAACATCCTAGTAAATCTCCTCTGCACCCTTTCCAAAGCTTCCACATCCTTCCTCTAATGCGGTGACCAGAACTGCACGCAATACTCCAGGTCCGGTCTCACCAGAGTTTTGTACAGCTGCAGCATGACCTCGTGGCTCCGAAACTCAATCCCCCTACTAATAAAAGCTAACACACCATATGCCTTCTTAACAGCCCTATTAACCTGGGTAGCAACTTTCAGGGATTTATGTACCTGGACACCAAGATCTCTCTGTTCATCAACACTACCAAGAATCTTCCCATTAGCCCAGTACTCTGCATTCCTGTTACTCCTTCCAAAGTGAATCACCTCACACTTTTCCGCATTAAACTCCATTTGCCATCTCTCAGCCCAGCTCTGCAGCCTATCTATGTCCCTCTGTACCCTACAACACCCTTCGGCACTATCCACAACTCTACCGACCTTCGTGTCATCCGCAAATTTACCAACCCACCCTTCTACACCCTCTTCCAGGTCATTTATAAAAATGACAAACAGCAGTGGCCCCAAAACAGTTCCTTGCGGTACACCACTAGTAACTAAACTCCAGGATGAACATTTGCCATCAACCACCACCCTCTGTCTTCTTTCAGCACGCCAATTTCTGATCCAAAGCTCGAAATCACCTTCAACCCCATACTTCCGTATTTTCTGCAATAGCCTACCGTGGGGAACCTTATCAAACGCCTTACTGAAATCCATATACACCACATCCACTGCTTTACCCTCATCCACCTGTTTGGTCACCTTCTCGAAAAACTCAATAAGGTTTGTGAGGCACGACCTACCCTTCACAAAACCGTGCTGACTATCGCTAATGAACTTATTCTTTTCAAGATGATTATAAATCCTGTCTCTTATAACCTTTTCCAACATTTTACCCACAACCGAAGTAAGGCTCACAAGTCTATAATTACCAGGGCTGTCTCTACTCCCCTTCTTGAACAAGGGGACAACATTTGCTATCCTCCAGTCTTCCGGCACTATTCCTGTCGACAATGACGACATAAAGATCAAGGACAAAGGCTCTGCAATCTCCTCCCTGGCTTCCCAGAGAATCCTAGGATAAATCCCATCTGGCCCAGGGGACTTATCTATTTTCACACTTTCCAAAATTGCTAACACCTCCTCCTTGTGAACCTCAATCCCATCTAGCCTCGTAGTCTGAATCTCAGTATTCTCCTCGACAACAAATTCTTTCTCTACTGTAAATACTGACGAAAAATATTCATTTAACGCTTCCCCTATCTCCTCTGATTGCACACACAACTTCCCACTACTATCCTTGATTGGCCCTAATCTAACTCTAGTCATTCTTTTATTTCTGATATACCTATAGAAAGCCTTAGGGTTTTCCCTGATCCTATCCGCCAATGACTTCTCGTGTCCTCTCCTTGCTCTTCTTAGCTCTCCCTTTAGATCCTTCCTGGCTAGCTTGTAACTCTCAAGCGCCCTAACTGAGCCTTCACGTCTCATCCTAACATAAGCCTTCTTCTTCCTCTTGACAAGCGCTTCAACTTCTTTAGTAAACCACGGCTCCCTCGCTCGACAACTTCCTCCCTGCCTGACAGGTACATACTTATCAAGGACACGCAGTAGCTGCTCCTTGAATAAGCTCCACATTTCAATTGTGCCCATCCCCTGCAGTTTCCTTCCCCATCCTACGCATCCTAAATCTTGCCTAATCGCATCATAATTTCCTTTCCCCCAGCTATAATTCTTGCCCTGCGGTATATACCTGTCCCTGCCCATCGCTAAGGTAAACCTAACCGAATTGTGATCACTATCACAATTCTTGCATTAAAATAAATACACCTCAGACCACCAGTCCCTTTGCTTTCATCATCTGCTCCCTGCCTACTCTTTCCCTTAGTCACGCTGACTTCATTATCTAGTTCCTTACAGGCTTTAGTTACTACCTCCTTACTCTCCACTGACCTCATTTGGTTCCCATCCCCCTGCCACATTAGCTTAAACCCTCCCCAACAGCGTTAGCAAAAGCACCCCCAAGGACATTGGTTCCAGTCCGGCCCAGGTGTAGACCGTCCAATTTGTAATAGTCCCACCTCCCCCAGAACCGGTCCCAATGTCCCAAAAATCTGAACCCCTCCCTCCTGCACCATCTCTCAAGCCACACATTCATCCTGACAATTCTTTCATTTCTACTCTGACTATCACGTGGCACTGGTAGCAATCCTGAGATTACTACCTCTGAGGTCCTACTTTTTAACTTGGCTCCGAACTCCCTAAATTCTGCTTGTAGGACCTCATCCCGTTTTTTACCTATATCATTGGTGCCTGTTCACCCTCCCCCTTCAGGATGTTTTAAACGTGAGGTCTCCCTGGTTTGTATAGTTCCCTGTCACACCATGCAGTGCACTTACACATTGGGGTAACTTAGACTTTGTGCGATAGCACAAAACAGATTATAGCAAATTGGCAGTCTGTCTTTCATCTCTTCCGATTATTATTTCTATTAAAAAGATGTAAAACCGGATGCTGATTTCACTATCATCCACACAAAGTCTAAATTAACCCCACTGAGCTTTTCTTTCAACTTTCCCCTCCAGTTTACTCTCGAAGCTGAAGGCACGCGCTCACTGGTTTATGATTTCAGAAACCAGATGGTAAATCCTAGTACTTTGTCCAAGTGGACATGGAATCATAGAATGGTTACAGCACAGAAGGAGGCCATTTGGCTCCCTGCATGAACAATTTAGTGAATCCCACTCCCCTGCCCTTTCCCTGTAACCCTTTACTGTTCAGCTGTTTATACAATTATCTTTTGAAAGCCATGATTGAATCTGCCTCCATACACTCTCAGACAGTGCACTCCAGATCCTAACCACGCACTGTGTTTAAAAAAAAAAGTTTTCCCCATGTCGCCTTTCGTTCTTTTGTCAAACCTTAAATCAGTGTCCTCTGGTTCTCAACACTCCTGACAAGGGGAACTTTTTTCTCTCTATCTGCTCTGTCTAGACCCCTCATGATTTTGAATACTACTATCAAATTTCCTCTCAACCTTCGCTTCTCCAAGGAGAATAACCCCTGCTTCTCCAATCGATCCACGTAACTGAAGTCCCTTATCCCTGGAATCATTCTCAAATATTTTCGGCACCTTCTCCAATGCTTTCACATCCTTCCTAACATGTGGTGCCCAGAACTGGACACAATACTCCAGTTGAGGCCAAAACATTGTTTTATAAACATTCATCATAACTTCCTGGCTCTATTCATAAAGCTTAGGATCCTGAATGTCTTTTTAACCACTTTCTCAAACTGCTCTGCCACTTTCAAAGATTTGTACACATAAACCACAGGTCTCTCTGTTCCTACACCTCCTTTAGAATTGTACCCTTTAGTTTATTTTGCCTGTCCTCATTCTTCCTACCAAAATATATTACTTCACACTACTCTGCATGAAATTATATCTGTAACGGGTCTGCCCATTCCACCAGCTATGTCCTCTTGTAGTCTATCACTATCCTTCTCACAGTTTACAATACTTCCAAGTTCTGTCATCTCCAAATTTTGAAATTTTACATTGTGTGAATCTTGACAGCGAGAGTTGCTAGGCTATCTGACAATGGAGTGCATCACACACACACACACCCATAGGCATGCAGAGTTAAAAAGCATGGCATA
Organism: Heterodontus francisci; assembly: GCF_036365525.1. Taxonomy (NCBI): domain Eukaryota; kingdom Metazoa; phylum Chordata; class Chondrichthyes; order Heterodontiformes; family Heterodontidae; genus Heterodontus; species Heterodontus francisci. Next base: position 123,903,566 of record NC_090374.1, read on the forward strand.
TTTAACATAGTCACTAAGTTTTGCTGTGTAAGCAGAACCTCGGGATGTCCCAAAGCTCTTCGTACCCAATGAAGTACTTTTGAGGATTAGTTACTGTCATAATGTAGGGAAATGCAGCAAACAGTTTACACAGTGAGGTACAACAAATAGCAATGAGATAATGGCCAGATACCCTGTTGGTTGAGGGATTAAACGTGAGCCAGTACACCAGAAGGACTTTTATTCTCTAGTTTCTATGGGATCTCATACATCCACCTGAGAAAGCAGATGCATCTTGGTTTAATGGATCACACAAAAGACAGCACCTACCAACATTTCAGTATTCCTCTGAAGTGTCAGCCCAGCTTATGTGCTGAAGTCTCAAATAGGACTTAAACCCATGGTCTTCAGACTCAGAGACAGGAATGCTACCACTGATCAAAGGCTAATATCAATCGTTCAAGTCCTCTGAAGAAGGAATTTTCCTCCACACAAGATCAGGGGGCAGGTTGTTCAACCTTGCCCGTCTAAGAGCGAAGTCCAAAGTACGGAAAGTCCTCATCAGGGAACTCCTCTTTGCTGACGATGCTGCTTTAACATCTCACACTGAAGAGTGCCTGCAGAGTCTCATCGACAGGTTGCAGCTGCCTGCAATGAATTTGGCCTAACCATCAGCCTCAAGAAAACGAACATCATGGGGCAGGACGTCAGAAATGCTCCATCCATCAATATTGGCGACCACGCTCTGGAAGTGGTTCAAGAGTTCACCTACCTAGGCTCAACTATCACCAGTAACCTGTCTCTAGATGCAGAAATCAACAAGCGCATGGGTAAGGCTTCCACTGCTATGTCCCGACTGGCCAAGAGAGTGTGGGAAAATGGCGCACTGACACAGAACACAAAAGTCCGAGTGTATCAGGCATGTGTCCTCAGTACCTTGCTCTATGGCAGCGAGGCCTGGACAACATATGTCAGCCAAGAGCGACGTCTCAATTCATTCCATCTTCGCTGCCTCCGGAGAATACTTGGCATCAGGTGGCAGGACCGTATCTCCAACACAGAAGTCCTCGAGGCGGCCAACATCCCCAGCTTGTACACACTACTGAGTCAGCGGCGCTTGAGATGGCTTGGCCATGTGAGCCGCGTGGAAGATGGCAGGATCCCCAAAGACACATTGTACAGCGAGCTCGCCACTGGTATCAGACCCACCGGCCGTCCATGTCTCCGCTTTAAAGATGTCTGCAAACGAGACATGAAATCCTGTGACATTGATCACAAGTCGTGGGAGTCAGTTGCCAGCGTTTGCCAGAGCTGGCGGGCAGCCATAAAGACAGGGCTAAAATGTGGCGAGTCGAAGACACTTAGTAGTTGGCAGGAAAAAAGACAGAGGCGCAAGGGGAGAGCCAACTGTGCAACAGCCCCGACAAACAAATTTCTCTGCAGCACCTGTGGAAGAGCTTGTCACTCTAGAATTGGCCTTTATAGCCACTCCAGGCGCTGCTTCACAAACCAATGACCACCTCAAGGCGCATATCCATTGTCTCTCGAGATAAGGAGGCCCAAAGAATATATCTAATACTACTCATCCCTGTAAGCTACAAGAAGACATGGAGAGCCTTCTAGTCAAAACCAAGTATTGTCATTTTCAGTGCTTGAGGAAGATTTAGTATCTATCTAGTTTTGATGTGTTTTTAGTGCATTGCTGCAGTCAAGTAATATGCAGCTATGAAACAATGCAAATGTTGAAAGAGAATGCATTATAACAAAGTCCCCAGACATGGATTGAATCTCCAGCCCAGAATCTGATTTCGGAGCACATGCCAAACATCTTCAAATTTACTCTGATCTTTCACTATTGTCTGAACACATGGGTGGGCAATTGGCTTGCAAGTTTTGTCTATGTATTTTGTAACAAACATTTTAAAATTCTTAAAAGAATTGGAGAAACAGATATGGTTCAACAGGGTTACAGAAGATTAAGGTAATAGTGAAGTTTCAGCATGACCTAGATGTGGCTATCACGAAGTGATTGTAAGGAAAGTAATAGTCCAGGAGTGATTACCTGCCGATTAGTTTTCAAGAGTGATTATACAGAGGGTGAGTATCTAAGTCTGACAACACAGAAAATGATGAATTTCTATGGGTGTTGCAGAGAATAATGATCATCCAAAAGTGTTTGTGCAGAAATTAAATATTGAAGAGTAATGACACAGAGAATAATGGGCATGTAGGAATTTTTTTTATATATTTATTCATGGTATGAATCATCCTTAATTGCAGCATAAAGGTTAAATCAATTATGCAATTATAGAATCATAGAGCTACATCTTAACTCCCAAAAACAGGTGGGAGATGGGTCAGGTCAGAAATTAAAATTCAAAATATCTGCAAAAGGAAATCTATCTCAAACCTTCACAGCAATAAATGTTAACCTTGCCAACTCAAAGCCTGTGAATGACGAATTCTATAAAAGCAGAATGAGAGAAATGTGAAAGACAATACAATGCTTCTTAACTCATTGTTCATAAGATAATTTTAAAATAAAAACAGAAAATGCCGGAAATACTCAGCAGAGCAGGCTGCATCATCAGTGCAAATACCCTACAGTTGTGTCATAAGTTTATCTCACAGGGTTAGACATTGGTCTTTCACCTCTGTAATCTGGGTGTCAGTCTCTCAGACCTGAAACGTTAACTCTTTCTCTGTCCACAGATGCTGCCAGACCTGCTGAGCATTTCCAACACTTTCTGCTCTCATTTCAGAGTGCCAGCAACTGCAGTACTTTGGGCTTATTGTACTATTGTCATCCAGGTTTCTGTCCGACAAAGCACTACACCAGCATTCAAGCCAAATAAATAACTTCTGCCTTTATTTCAAATACAAAAATGCACACGTACCAGAAAGTGGGATCATTTGGCTGAGGACCTGAGGAAGATTAAATCATCCACTAGGTGGCAGTGGTATTTTGGCTTAGTCTTTACACTCAGTCAAGAGTGAAATACTACCCATCTTCAGATACAACTGGACAGCTCAACATTCCCAGAAAACATAAACTTTGAATTCCAAGTAAATGTAGATTGGAATGATATTTAATTTCACTTTATCCCAGAGTTTACTGCCCATTGTACTCAATTAGCCATTAAAACTAGTCATTACAGCAAAGTTGAATGATACCTACAATTAAAACTGGTAAAAATGCTTTACAAGTTAAAACTAGGATTTATGCAATGGAAGTATTTACATGCAATTTGTATTTAATGCTTCATTGAAAAAATATAATTTTCCAACCACAATGTACAAAACTTAAAAACATGTTTTATTGAAGTTGTTTTTATATTTCACTATTATACACTATTGCCACTGCCTCCCAAACATGGGGTCTCAGCTCGCTGCAACCCAATAGCATTTTTTTAAAAATAAAGTACAAGATTCAATAAGGCTGTCAGGAACACTACTAACTGGAGTCAATATGGAAAACAGCTTTTAAATAAGCCAGACATGGTCTGTAATTTAACATTTTCCCATCACAGATTAGGAATCTGGGCTCTTGCATAATATCTTAGAGAAATATTACATGACCATTACACAACATGTAGGAGGTGGGGTATGAGGGAAGAAATTAATTTAATAGACTAGAACATTTATTCAGTGAGTACTGAGCAAAACAGTTCGAGATTTCAGGATAGTTCTCTGGTCTTTGCTGAGTTAACTAATCTCATTTTAACCAGGCTGGCAATCAGTGCTATATTTGGCTTCACGTTGTTTGGGGCAGGGGGCACGGTAGGTGGTCAGAAATTCAGGATTCCCAATTATAGAATAAGGCTTGGCTACAACCTACTTGTAGTTGAATAGCCTGTCAAAATTCACCTACTTGCCTAAGAGATGATTGGTGTCCATGGAGAGAAAGAAAATTCCACCAAGTGAATTAACCCCCACCCCCCCTCCCCAAGGACCTTCCAATGTCAATTACAATTTATATGGGATAAAATATTTTATGAAATCAGTGCAAATGCTATGGAAAGGCACATCACAGACATCAGCGAGGATCTTGTTAGTATCAGGCCAGAGGCATCAGCAGTCAATGTATCATAATGTTCACTGTGATAGTAATCATCCTGGTTTGGATCTGGAATGCAAAAGAATTTGACGTCACAATGTTAACCAGCAAAGGGCCACCAAAAAGTTGAGAAAAGGGAAAAAAAATAGAATGTGTAAGCTAGCCAGAGATATAAAGACAGATTGTAAGAGCTTTTACAAGTATATGAAAAGGATGAGAGTAGCTCAAGTAAATGTTGGTCCCTTAGAGGCAAACAGGAGAAATTGTCATGGGAAATGAGGAAATGGCAGAGACATATTTTGTGTCTGTCTTCACAGTAGGACTCAAGTTACATACCAGAAATAGAAGGTAACCTAGGGGATAATAAAAAAGTGAGGAAATTGAAGTAATTGAAAATAGCAGAGAAAAAAGTACTGCAGAAACTCAAGGGACTAAAATCTGACAAATCTCCAGGACTTGATTGCCTACGTTCTAGGCTTTTAGGAGATAGCTGCAGAGATAGTGGATGCATTGATTTTCCAAAATTTCCCAGATTCTAGAACAATCCCAGCGGAATGGAAGTTAGAAAATGTAACACCACTATTCAAGAAAACAGTGAGAGGGAAACAAGGAACTACAGGCCAGTTAGCCTGACAGTCATCGGGAAAGTGCTGGATTCTAATAAGTCTCAACAATGCACTTACAAAATCACAGTATGATCAGACATCATCAACATGGTTTTACGAAAGGGAAAGTGCTTGACAAATTTTAGGTTTTTTGAAGATGTAACTAGTAGGATAGATAAATGGGAGCCATTAGTTGTTTACATGGATTTCCAAAAGGCATTCGATAAGGTGCCTCAAAAGGTTAAGATGCAAGATAAGGACACATGGCGTTGGAGGTAATATATTAGCACGGAGAGAGGATTAGTTAAATGGATAGGAAGCAAAGCATAGGGATAAATGAGGCATTTTCAAGTTGGTAGGCTGTAACCAGTGGAGTGCCACACGGATAAATGTTGGGGCCTCAGCTGCTTATAATCTATATTAATGGCTTAAGTGCAGAGACAGTGTAATGTATCCAAGTTTACTGATAAAGTTAGATGGGAATGCAAGCTGTGAGGAGGACACAGAGGCTGCAAAGAAATAGACAGGTTAAGCGAGTGGGCAACCAGGTGGCAGATGGAGTATAATGTGAGGAAATGTGAGGTTATTCATTTTGGTAGCAATAGAAAAGATTTTTTTTGAAAAAAGTGTGAAACTTGTAAACGATGTTCAGAGGGACTTGGGTGTACTTGTACAAGGAACACAAAGTTAGCATGCAAGTACAGCAAGCAATTAGGAAGGCAAATAGCATGTTGGCCTTCATTGCAAGGGGAATGGAGTACAAGAATAAAGAGGTCTTGCTACAATTGTACAGGGCTTTGGTGAGACCACACCTGGGGTACTGTGTGCAGTTTTGGTCTCCATATCTAAGCAAGGATGTAGTACAGCACAGGTTCAATATATTGGTGCCTGGAATGAGAGGCTGAGTAAATTGGGTCTATATTCTCTGGAGTTTAGAAGAATGAGAGTTGATCTCATTGAAACATACAAGATTCTGAAAGGCTTGACAGGGTAGAGAGAAGTTCTGGTGAAAGGTATTCGACCTGAAACATTAACTCTGTTTCTCTCCACAGATGCTGCCAGACCTGCTGAGTATTTTCAGCACTTTGTTTTTATTTCAGTCAGAGGCAGTTTACCCTGGCTGCGGAATCTGGAACACAGGGTAGGGGGATGTACAGTTTCAGGATAAGGGGCCAGTCATTTAGGACTGAGATGAGGAGAAATTTCTTCATTCAAAGGGTAGTGAATCTTTGGAATTCTCTACCCCCAAAGGATTGTGGATGCTCCATCATCAAATATATTTAAGATTGAGATGCAGATTTTTGGTTTCAGGAAATCAAGGGAAATGTGGAGTGGGTGGGATTGTGGAGTTCAAGCCAAAGATCGGCCGTGATTGTATTGAATGGCAGTGCAGACTTGACAGGCTGTATGGTATGTTCCTGCTATTTATGTTCTTAATGTTTAACGTGCAAGTATTTTGAGAACAAAATGAAAGAATCCCTGCATAGGCTAGGTGTCGAGTATGTTTATAAGGAATAGTTTGATTCTTTTTTTTTTTTTTTTTTGGGCCTCCTTATCTCGAGAGACAATGGATACGCGCCTGGAGGTGGTCAGTGGTTTGTGAAGCAGCGCCTGGAGTGGCTATAAAGGCCAATTCTGGAGTGACAGGCTCTTCCACAGGTGCTGCAGAGAAATTTGTTTGTTGGGGCTGTTGCACAGTTGGCTCTCCCCTTGCGCCTCTGTCTTTTTTCCTGCCAACTACTAAGTCTCTTCGACTCGCCACAATTTAGCCCTGTCTTTATGGCTGCCCGCCAGCTCTGGCGAATGCTGGCAACTGACTCCCACGACTTGTGATCAATGTCACACGATTTCATGTCGCGTTTGCAGACGTCTTTATAACGGAGACATGGACGGCCGGTGGGTCTGATACCAGTGGCGAGCTCGCTGTACAATGTGTCTTTGGGGATCCTGCCATCTTCCATGCGGCTCACATGGCCAAGCCATCTCAAGCGCCGCTGACTCAGTAGTGTGTATAAGCTGGGGATGTTGGCCGCTTCAAGGACTTCTGTGTTGGAGATATAGTCCTGCCACCTGATGCCAAGTATTCTCCGAAGGCAGCGAAGATGGAATGAATTGAGACGTCGCTCTTGGCTGGCATACGTTGTCCAGGCCTCGCTGCCGTAGAGCAAGGTACTGAGGACACAGGCCTGATACACTCGGACTTTTGTGTTCCGTGTCAGTGCGCCATTTTCCCACACTCTCTTGGCCAGTCTGAACATAGCAGTGGAAGCCTTACCCATGCGCTTGTTGATTTCTGCATCTAGAGACAGGTTACTGGTGATAGTTGAGCCTAGGTAGGTGAACTCTTGAACCACTTCCAGAGCGTGGTCGCCAATATTGATGGATGGAGCATTTCTGACATCCTGCCCCATGATGTTCGTTTTCTTGAGGCTGATGGTTAGGCCAAATTCATTGCAGGCAGACGCAAACCTGTCGATGAGACTCTGCAGGCATTCTTCAGTGTGAGATGTTAAAGCAGCATCGTCAGCAAAGAGGAGTTCTCTGATGAGGACTTTCCGTACTTTGGACTTCGCTCTTAGACGGGCAAGGTTGAACAACCTGCCCCCTGATCTTGTGTGGAGGAAAATTCCTTCTTCAGAGGATTTGAACGCATGTGAAAGCAGCAGGGAGAAGAAAATCCCAAAAAGTGTGGGTGCGAGAACACAGCCCTGTTTCACACCACTCAGGATAGGAAAGGGCTCTGATGAGGAGCCACCATGTTGAATTGTGCCTTTCATATTGTCATGGAATGAGGTGATGATACTTAGTAGCTTTGGTGGACATCCGATCTTTTCTAGTAGTCTGAAGAGACCACGTCTGCTGACGAGGTCAAAGGCTTTGGTGAGATCAATGAAAGCAATGTAGAGGGGCATCTGTTGTTCACGGCATTTCTCCTGTATCTGACGAAGGGAGAACAGCATGTCAATAGTCGATCTCTCTGCACGAAAGCCACACTGTGCCTCAGGGTAGACGCGCTCGGCCAGCTTCTGGAGCCTGTTCAGAGCGACTCGAGCAAAGACTTTCCCCACTATGCTGAGCAGGGAGATTCCACGGTAGTTGTTGCAGTCACCGCGGTCACCTTTGTTTTTATAGAGGGTGATGATGTTGGCATCGCGCATGTCCTGGGGTACTGCTCCCTCGTCCCAGCACAGGCATAGCAGTTCATGTAGTGCTGAGAGTATAGCAGGCTTGGCACTCTTGATTATTTCAGGGGTAATGCTGTCCTTCCCAGGGGCTTTTCCGCTGGCTAGGGAATCAATGGCATCACTGAGTTCCGATTTGGTTGGCTGTATGTCCAGCTCATCCATGACTGGTAGAGGCTGGGCTGCATTGAGGGCAGTCTCAGTGACAGCATTCTCCCTGGAGTACAGTTCTAGGTAGTGCTCAACCCAGCGGTCCATCTGTTTGCGTTGGTCAGTGATTTTGTCCCCCGATTTAGATTTGAGGGGGGTGATCTTCTTGATGGTTGGCCCAAGAGCTCTCTTCATGCCATCATACATTCCTCTGATGTTTCCGGTGTCTGAGGCCAGCTGAATATGACTGCATAGGTGTTGCCAGTAGTCGTTTGCGCAATGCCTAGCTGTTCTTTGTGCAGTTCTTCTGGCTGCTTTAAGTGCTGCGGATGTTAAATCGCTGGGGGCTTTCTTGTAGTTCAAAAGTGCAATGCGCTTAGCGGCTATGACAGGTTCCAGCTCTTCATTATGAGATTGAAACCAGTCTGCATTTCTCTTCGCACTTTTGCCGTAGGTGGTCAAAGCTGACTCATAGATGGCGTCTCTGATGTGGGCCCACTTGGTCTCAGCATCCCCTGTGGGAGTGTTTTGAAGGGCTGTTACAAGTGAATTTAGAAATTTTTGTAACAGCTGTGGGTGAGAAATTCTGCTCGTGTTGATGCGCGGGTGGCCCTTCTGCTTGGAATGATGCAACTTCTTTGGTCTGAGTCTAACCTTGCTGCACACCAGGGAGTGGTCGGTGTCGCAGTCCGCACTGTGGAAGCTGCGTGTGATTTGAACACTGTTTAAGGCGGCTCGCCTTGTGACAATGAGGTCTAGCTGGTGCCAACGACGTGATCTTGGGTGCCTCCATGAAACCTGGTGACAGGGTTTAGTGTGAAAGAACGAGTTGGTGATGCAGAGGTTATGATAGGTACACAACTCAAGCAGTCTCTGCCCGTTCTCATTCATCCTTCCAACGCCATAGCGCCCAAGGCAGGAGGGCCATGAGTCATGGTCGGCCCCAACCCTGGCATTAAAGTCCCCCAGCAGGAATAGGTGTTCGGTGTTGGGGATGCTGCTAATGATGTTATGGAGTTGTTCATAGAACTGGTCTTTAGCTTCAGGTGCGGAACAGAGTGTTGGAGCATAGATGCTGAGTAGGTGTACTGGACCAGAGGTGGTGAGCAGTCGGATGGACAGTATGCGTTCCGAGCCATTTGAGGGAGGCTCTATCATGCTGAGCAAGGAGTTTCTGATGGCGAAGCCCACTCCATGCTGTCTTGGTTCTTCAGGATCCCTGCCCTGCCAGAAGAAGGTGTAGTCTTGCTCTGCTAGAGAGCCACTCGCGGGGAGGCGAGTCTCCTGAAGTGCTGCAATGTCCACATTGAGTCTACTGAGCTCGTTGTTAATGATGGCGGTCTTCCGAGAATCGTTGATTTGTGTAAGGTCTTCCGACAGGCCAGGACACATAGTTCTGACGTTCCAGCTTGCAAAGCGAAGGGCTGGTACCTTCTTTCCTTTTTTCATGTTGTTTGGTGCGGTGTATCAGTCCACCTTTCGGGCAATGACCCTGAGCTCCAAGCACCCATTGAAGCAGGCAGACTGTGGCGGGACAGAACCTTATTGACCGGGGGCTGCCCGGTTTGAGGCGGGCGGTAGCTGTCCAGTGAGGTGCAATGACCTCTCCCACCGACAAAGGCAACCCGTGGCGCCCAGTTTCTACGCCAATTTATCTGGACTTATAACCCGTAACTGCTGCCTTTCGTGTTGTTTCAGTCGCTGTGAGGCAACTATGGAGTGACCTCTCCATGGCGCATGCCTGGGCAAATTTATGGAGGTTGAGAGTTGCCCAGTCGTCAAAACCCCCCTCTCGGCCTTTCTGGTGGGGTCCAAAGGAGTGCAGGACACGACGTTTGGCACCAGTATGGCTGCAGGAACTGCCGGAAACATGCCAAAGGTGACACATGACCGCCTACGGGGTTCCGCTCCGGATTTTCTGTTAGGGTTTACTCCCTTAGCCTTGGTCTCTCCCGAGACGCCCACAAGGCAGTGGGGTTGTTTGATTATAATTTTACTATACCCAGCACACAGGCAAGCTTTCCCTTGGCATGCATTTTCTTGCAAATATCAAGCTAATTAAATTTGCAACAGTCAAGACATCGGACAGGTGGAAATACTAGCCATTAAGGAAGTCTCAACAGGAGAGAGTTGGGACTATTTCCTAGAACAGTGGGGCACACTCACTCCTCATCCTGTCTCCAACCTTTGGCATGGTTGACCACACCACTCCAATGGCTCTCCATCATCCAGCTGGGTGGGAGTGCACTCGACTGGTTCTATTCATACCTATCCAGTTGTAAAGGAGAGAATCGCCTACAATGGCTTCTCTTCCCTTCCCACTTATCCTCGGCCCCCTCCGATTTCTCTAAAATGTTGCCCCTCAGCAACATTATCTGGCCACACACGGTCAGGTTCCACATGTACAATGGAGCTCTACTTCACCTCTCCCAAACCCTCCACTAATTTGTCACACTACTTGTCTGACATCCAGCACCGGAATAACAGAAATTTCCATCTAAGGGAAGACCAAAGCCTTTGACTTTGATACCTGCCACAACCTTCTCCCTGGTAGCTGTCTCAAGGCTGAACCAGACCCTTCCCAACCTTGGTATTATATTGACTCTGGTGAGCTCTGATCACATATCTGCTCTATTACGAAGACCACCTACTTCTACCTCGGTATCACCTGACTCCGCTCCAGCTCATCAGCCAAACCTACTTCCATGCTTTTTGTTACCTGTAGATTTGACTGCTCTATTAATGCTCTCCTGGCGAGTCTTCTATCTTCCACCTTACATAAACATGTGCTCATTGAAAACTCTGCTATCCACACCCTCACACCATGCCCCATTCATCCCTGTGCTTGCTGATCTACATTTTCTCCCAGTCCAACAATACCTCGATTTTAAAATTTTCATCTAGATTTTCAAATCTTTCCATGGCCTCACCCCTGTCCATCTCTTGCCTTACAGTGATCCCAGTGCTCCTCCCTGATGTTATCACCCGATCATTAGCAGCCATGCCTTCAGCTGCCTGGACCCTAAGCTTTGGATTCCTCCATAAACCTTTAAAATATTCCTTAAAATTTTATCCAATGTTGGTCATTTGTCCCAATATGTGACTCAGCATCAAATTTTGTTTAATAACATTCTTGAGAAGCTCTTTGGGACATTTTACTACATTAGTTTTGATATAGTATCCTTGGCGGCACAGTGGTTAGCACCGCAGCCTCACAGCTCCAGGGACCCGGGTTCAATTCTGGGTACTGCCTGTGCGGCGTTTGTAAGCTCTCCCTGTGACCGTGTGGGTTTTCGCCGGGTGCTCCGGTTTCCTCCCACAGCCAAAGACTTGCAGGTGATAGGTAAATTGGCCGTTGTAAATTGCCCCTAGTGTAGGTAGGTGGTAGGGAATATGGGATTACTGTAGGGTTAGTATAAATGTGTGGTTGTTGGTCGGCACAGACTCGGTGGGCCGAAAGGGCCCGTTTCAGTGCTGTATCTCTAAAATTTAAAAAAAATAAAATAAATAAAAAAAATAAAATAAAAAAATATAAATGAGTTGTTGTATTACAGAATACTGAACTCCAGTGCCTCAATGGCTAACAGAACATTTATATCTGGCCTCTTGAGTTAACCAGTTTCAGTCAGAACAATCAACTGGCTTCAGTCTCCTTAATTGGCAGAGAAAGACAGGGTGTTAGAGAAGGAATATCACCAGGATTCCTGCTTCTCAGCAATATCTAGTGGCACTTCCTTGAAAATGGATGAGTATGGACCAGATCTGATATGACAGTGATGATCCTTACAATAGGTCACCAACCGTTAGTGAGACTTACACATAAAGCATGGCCCCATGGAGTGAGCCCAGCACGCGTCCTAGCAGAAAAGATAAATAGAGGGATCACAAAGACTTTAGAATAGTAAGTGCGGGTGAGGGCTCAGGTGGAAAAGGTGCAATAAATAGTTTGAAAACAAATTAAAAGGGAGGAGTACAACGTCAGAAATTGTGCTTTAGGCACTACAAGTAATGGAAAAACTAAAAGATGCAAGTAATTAAACCAAGACAAAGAAATAAGAATTGAGACTAAAGCATTAGAGCAGTAAGACAGATTAGGGTGTGGTGTCTAAATAAGTATCCATTATATGTAGTGTAAGGAACAAAATGAATGAACTGCAGACCCAAATTCAACTTGCTGAGACATGGCTGCCAAGACAGTCAGAACTGGGAATTAAATCTGTTATAAAGGTCTGCAGGAAAGATAGGGAAATGCTAGAGTTGGGGATGAGGTGGGGAGGCCTCAAGCAATCAAGGGCGAAATCACTTCAATAATGAGAGAGGGCATAAGAAATAAGCCAGCAGTAAAAACATGGAGGTAGAATTAAGAAATAGAAAATAATTTAAGACATTAGTGGGAGTTGTTTATAGATTCCCTTGTAGCTGCTGTAAAGTGGTGGAATGCAAAAGTTTTTTTTTTTAATTTGTTTTTAATGGGATGTGGAAGTCGCTGGTTAGGCCAACATTTATTGCCCATCCTGAATTGCCCTCGAGAAGGTGGTGGTGAGCTGCCTTCTTGATCCACTGCATCCATGCTGGGTAGGTACACCAACAGTACTGTTAGGAAGGGAGGTCCAGGATTTTGATCCAGCGACAGTGAAAGAACGGTGATATAGTTCCAAGTCAGGATGGTGCGTGGCTTGGAGGGGAACTTGCAGGTGGTGTTCCAGTGCATCTGCTGCCCTTGTCCTTCTAGGTGGTAGAGGTTGTGGGTTTGGAAGGTGCTGTCTAAGGAGGGTGCGTTGCTGCAACACATCTTGTAGTTGGTATACACTGCTGCCACTATGTGTCGGTGGTGGAGGGAGTGCCAATCAAGTGGGCTGCTTTGTCCCAGATGCTGTCGAGCTTCTTGAGTGTTGTTCGAGCTGCACCCAGCCAGGCAAGTGGAGAGTATTCCATCACACTCCTGACTTGTGCCTTGTAGATGGTGGACAGGTTTTGGGGAGTCAAGAGGCGAGTTACTCGCTGCAGGATTCCTAGCCTCTGACCTGCTCTTGTAGCCACAGTATTTATATGGCTACTCCAGTTCAGTTTCCAGTCAATGGTAACCCCCAGGATGTTGATAGTGGGGGATTCAGTGATCGTAATGCCATTGAATATCAAGGGGAGATGGTTAGGTTTTCTCTTGTTGGAGATGATCATTGCCTGGCATTTGTGTGACATGAATGTTACTTGCCACTTATCAGCCCAAGCCTGGATATTGTCCAGGTCTTGCTGCATTTCTACGTGGACTGCTTCAGTATCTGAGGAGTCGTGAATGGTGTTGAACATTGCGCAATCATCAGTGAATATCCACACTTTTGACCTTATGATTGAAGGAAGGTCATTGATGAAGCAGCTGAAGATGGTAGGGCCTAGGACACTACCCTGAGGAACTCCTGCAGTGATGTCCTGGAACTGAGATGACTAACCTCCAACAACCACAACCATCTTCCTTTGCATTAGGTACGACTCCAACCAGCAGAGAGTTTTTCCCCTGATTCCCATTGACTGCAGTTTTGCTGGGGCTTCTCGAGGCCATACTCTGTCAAATGCTGCCTTGATGTCAAGGGCAGTCACTCTCCTCACCGTGAGTTCAGCTCTTTTGTCCATGTTTGAACCAAGGCTGTAATTAGGTCAGGGGCTGAGTGGGCCTGGCAGAACCCAATCTGACCATCACTAAGCAAGTTATTGCTAAGCAAGTGCCACTTGATAGCACTGTTAACTACACCTTCTATCACTTTACTGATGAGGTGGCAATTGGCTGGATTGGACTTGTCCTGCTTTTTGTGTACAGGACATACCTGGGCAATTTTGCCCATTGCACAAATTAGACAAGTATGTAGTAAAAGCAGAGTGGTTTTAATGGGGCATTTCAACTTTCCTATAGATTGGAATAAGCAGACTAGTCCAGGAGCTTTCTGCAGCAATGTGTCCTAGAACAAGGGAGCATACTATATTAAATTTAGTAATGAGTCAGATTTAGTTAGCCTAACAGTAGTAGACTCGCCAACTTTAAGGGCATTTAAGCGGTCATTGGATAGACATATGGATGAAAATGGAATAGTGTAGGTCAGATGGTTTCACAGGTCGGCGCAACATCGAGGGCCTGTACTGCGCTGTAATGTTCTATGTGTAAACATTTATCAAATTGCTATATGTTGAACTCATTGCTGTCATGTGATGAGTTCAACGTGGTATTTGAAAGGGAGAAATGTGAAATAACAGATTCTAAATTTAGGTAAGGCTGACTTCAATGCGATGAGACAGACTCTCCATAGTAAACTGGACAAGCCTGTTAATGGGTAAAATGACATCAGTGGGAGGTGTTCAAACAATATAAGATTTAATGTAATACAGAACTAGTTTATACTAGGACATAAACTCAACTTACCAAGAGAGACAGCCATGATAACTAGAGGCAACAGACAATATAAAACTAAAAGAAAAATACAAAAAAAGCACAGATCTCGACAAGTGGGAAAGATACAATGAACAGCAGAGGGTGGCAAAACAAATAGTAAGAGTGATAAAAAGAGAGTATGAAAAGACACTTGCAAGGCATATCAAAATCAAATTTTAACAATTGCATTAAAAGGAGCAACGTGGACCCTTAAAAACTGATAAATGATATTGTCCATGATACTAAATTACTTTGCATCAGTATTTACAGTAATGGAAGAGGTCAGTTTGCCAAAGAAACTAATATTGAATCAGGGTCAGGGATTAACTCAAATTCATGTAAGAAAAACAGTAATGAAGAGAATAATGGCAATAAAGAGTGACAAATCTCCCTAGAGTCTAAAGTGACTGAACATCTTGAAAATTCTGTTACCAGAGAGCAAGCAAGCCACCATGGATTGTAAAGAAGATCAATGCCTGATGAACCTGTCTATGGAGGTGTCTATGGATATTTTTTTTTTAATATATGGACTTGCAGAAGGCATTTGATAAAGTCCCTCATGATTGTTAGCTAAAGTTGAAACTCATGGAATTGAAGAAAAATTCTTGACCTGGTTGGAAATTGGCCTTGTGACAGGAGACAGTAGGGATAAATGGGCAGGTACGCTAAGTGACAGGATATGAGTAATGGTTCTTGCAAGGATGTGTGTTGGGGCCTCAACTATTCATTAATTTGAAAATGGGTTAGAAAGCCACATATCCAAAATTTGTCAATGACAAAGATAGGCTGCATTGTAAAACAGTGTGGACAGAAGCATAAAATTACAAAAAGATACTGATAGATTAAGTAAACGGGCAAAACTATGGCAAATGGATTTCAATGTAGGCAAATAGGTCATCCACTTTGGACTTAGAAAATACCCTGTTCTATCCTTTATAACTGGTGAAAAGTTAGGATCAGCAGGGGTTCTTGTACATGGATCATTAAAATGTCATGGACTGGTACAGAAAACAATCAAAAAGGCCAATGAAATGCTGGCCTTTATATCCAGAGGACTAGAATACAAGGGAAGAAATCATGCTTTGGCTATACAAAGCCCTGGTTAGACCACAACCAAGTGCTGTGAATAGTTTTGGGCACCACACCTTGAGGACATACTGGTCTTGGGCAGAGTGCAGCGTAGATTTACCAGAATGTTACCTGGACTCCAAGGGTTAAAGTTACAAGGGGAGATTACAGAAACTAGGATAAAAGCAAAAGATTGCAGATGCTGGAAATCTGTAATAACAAGAAATGCAGGAAATACTCAGCAAGTCTGGTGGCATCTGTGGAGAGTGAAGCAGAGTTAATGTTTCAGGTCAGTGACCTTTCATCAGAACCTGATGAACAGAGTTCTGATGAAAGGTCACTGACCTGAAATGTTAACTCTGCTTCGCTCTCCACAGATGCCACCAGACCTGCTGAGCATTTCATGCATTTTTTGTTCTTATTACAGAAACTAGGATTGTAGTCCCTCAAATTTATAGTTATGGGGTGATTTGATTGAAGTTTAAGATATTAAGGGGAATAGACAGGATAGAGAGAGAGAGAAACTATTTCTGCTAGTCTAGAACTAAGGCACAATTTAAAAATTAGAGTCAGGCCTTTCTGGAGTGAAATTAGTAAACACAGTGCAAGCTTGGAACTCTTCTGCAAACAATTGATGCTAGATCATTTGTTAAACTTATACTGCAGGGTAGAGTTCAGAGCACTGGTGACTTTCACCTTCATAATCTGCAGCTTTAATTTTGAATTCCAAACAGTTCCAAACTGCTAAGGCAGCCAACAACTTGCATTTATATAGCACCTTTAACATTTTAACATGTCTCAGTTAACAAAAGTGTTATTTTTTTTTTAAATTATCAGGCAGCTGAATCATTGCCTTTATTTGCTGGTTGGCAGCCCAAAAAAGTGCATGTATGCATTTGCTCTATTGTTGGAAACAGCAGAACTAGAGTCTGATCACCTTTCCTTTGAAGGGAAGATGCCACTGACATTGGTGCTATAAAGTGAATGCAGCACTACACTGGATTACTAGAAGGCAGTGCATTTGTCTGAGAAGTTTACCATTTGTACACTAGTTCCTGGCACCTTAGGATATTTCACTACATTAAACCATGTTATGTAAATGTAAGTTGTTGCAGAGTTATGGTTCCACAGGTACTGGCAGCCCTCCAGTATCTCATCCAAGTATGTTCTTCATGTAGGTTTCAATAGGGCTTTCAGCTAGGAGGCCAACACTGCTAAGGACAAAGTCACCAACATTCCTGCATAAATAACTTCAGCAGGCAACACAAAAAGAATTAGAAGCAGGAATGCCTCAACAGACCAATTGCAATGGTCCAACTGCTACTCTGGCTAAAATCAGCACAATGCTTCCCATGTCTCACCCCATTTTAGGAGTAATCATTCATTCAGAATTCAAAATGTGACTAATATTGATCCCTAAGCATGGCATATTATGTTTAAATGCATTTGTAATTGGCATCATTCTTGCAGAATAAAAGGCTAATGAACATTTTTCCACTGTTAACAACCTGGCATGAACAAAGGACTGAACTGATGATTCACTGTGTGCATTGATCAGTCCTATACTATTGTACTTATGTGCAGTATTTTTCCAGGGCTAAGTAGTTGCACTGCAGCAGTCCAAAGATACTTTTGGAACACTTCAATAATTCTTTGTGAAGTTATGCAAGACTTCAGAAACTTCACACCCAGTAACCCTAGCCTGTGAAAGAACCATGTGGCATAACATTAAGCCATGAAGGCCAGAGGTTCCTAGGTTAGCTCTCCAGTGCTGAGTTTGCTGATCCCAGCCGGGAATTGGTCAGGTTACAAGAATTTGCCTCAGCAGGCATGGATTAGAGGGGGAAATTTGGCCATGGTTCCCATTCCTAACTGCTATTCAATGCAGCCTGCTGAAAGTGCAAGTATATGGGCAAAGGACTTGTACTTAGCTGTGATGCTCTCTTGCTGTTGAAGATCCTAAGATCCTGTTGTGAGACAACCTTAAGAAGCTGTAAGTGAAGGTCACCAGATGAAGGTGATATCTTATCAAAGATGACCAAGGAGTTGTGGGTGTAGCAGAGAGTGAAATGTGTTTAGATGTGGCTTGTGCAGTAACTGATATATTATACTTTCTGGTTAGGTTATAAAAAACACGTTTTCTTTGGATATTACTGGTCGTCCTGTGAGTCTTACAATAGTTCACATATCAAAGAAGTAATATTACACTTACTGCCTCAGCTCACAGAACAATTGTCACTTGGATGAGGAAATGAAGGGCACCTAATGCCTGTGGAATTATATTCCAGTGAATTGAATGCCTTCAGGAGAAGGGAAGAATATTGGTAGATAAAGTGAAAATATAACTGGCTGGCACTATTACCTAGAGTTTTCAAATCCCTCCATGACCTCGGCCCTCCCTATATATATATATATAATCACCTCCAGCCGCACAACCCTCCGAGTTATCTGTGCTCCTCTAATTCTGACTTCTTGTGCATCCCTGATTTTAATTGCTCTACCATTGGTGGCTGTTCCTTCAGTTGCCTACACCCCATGCTCTGGAATTCCCTCCCTACATCTCTCCACCTCGCTTTCTTCCTTTAAGACATTCCTTAAAACCTACCTCTGACCAAGTTTTTGGCCATCTGACCCAATATCTTCTCTTGTGGCTCTGTCATTTTGTTTTTTTAGTGCTCCTGTAAAGCATCTTGGGATGTTTTATTACATTTAAAGGCACTATGGTGCCTTATGGTGCATAAAGAATAGGCAGTTGGGCAAAGCATTGTAAATGCTCTGCATTCAGTTCCAATACAGGTACTACTGGCAGCCCTCCAGTACTCATTAATCTCAACACTTACCACAGTTCTCAACCTTCCCAAATGCTTCAATGCAGTGTAGACTTCCATAGCTACATTTGCACCAAGTACAACGCTTTAAAACCCACTGGCCATCTAGAAATTTGCCACATCCCCTGCCAGAGAACAAACATGACATACAATTCAAGTAGAATTACCAGAATATAATACAAATTTGAGATTTAAAAAAAATTACAAGAGAATTCTTACTTGAGTCGCTCATCCAGCTCACAGTATCTGCCAATGAAGTGGACAGGACACGCGCAGAAACTACCCAGGATGCACGTTCCGCCGTTCCTGCAGCAACTCCTGTCCAGGATCTTGCCTGGAGGACAACAAAACCAATTAATGCAAAATCTCAATATACAAGATCTAGAATAGAGGCAATTAGACTGGTTATACACTACAACAACAACAACTGGTGTTTAAAGGTTTTAAGGAGTGTCTTCGCAAGATGGAGGGGTGTAGGGAGAATATTCCAGAGCTTGGGGCCTAGGCAACTGAAGGCTCAGTCACAAATGGTGGAGCGATTAAAGTTAGGGATGCACCAGAGGCCAGAAGCGGAGGAGTGCAGATATCTTGAAGGGCTATGGGGCTGGAGGAGATTACAGAGAGATAGGAAGGGGTGTGGCCATGGAGGGATTTGAAAACAAAGATGAGAATTTTAAAATTCAAGACATTACTTGACTGGGAGTCAACGTAGGTCAGTGAGCACAGGGGTGATGGGGAATGGGACTTGGTACGAGTTAAGACATGGGCAGACATTAACAGATTGTGTACTAGAACTCAGGTTTGTGATCAAGTAGACACACCATCTTGGAGATCAAGTCTTGAGACACAGAACTTTAAACTGTGACAAGTGCAAAGTGATCTTTTCAAAAAGTTCCTCTGGCCCTCCTGTGTGATTTTTATTTAAAAAGCAAAGAACCCAGGGCTCTTTACAACAATTCAAGTTTAAATTGCATTCATACACTAATGAGCAGAACTCATGATTACTTGCAGAATTTTTTTTTTATTTCCAAAATATACTTTATTCATAAAAATCTGTAAAAATTACATTGCCAAACAGTACCAAAAAATACAAACATTGCAAGGGAGATCAGTTTCCTTCAATACTGTCATGAGTTTCTTCCCAACCCTTCCGTTTCACAATTGTCATGTCAATTACAGTTTTACATTTACAGCAATTGAGAATATTAACGATACAGTTCGAGGGGTTTCCCATTGATCCAGCCCCTCAGTCCAGCTTGGTGGGGGGACCTTACACTGTGGTCTTTCCCCATTGAGCCTTTGCTGCGGCTGCCCCAAGCTTTAGTGCGTCCCTCAGCACGTAGTCCTGGACCTTGGAATGTGCCAGTCTGCAACATTCGGTGGTGGACAACTCTTTGCGCTGGAAGACCAGCAAGTTTCGGACAGACCAAAGGGCGTCTTTCACCGAATTGATAGTCCTCCAGCAGCAGTTGATGTTTATCTCGGTGTGCGTCCATGGAAACAGCCCGTAGAGCACAGACTCCTGTGTTACAGAGCTGCTTGGGATGAACCTTGACAAAAACCACTGCATCTCTTTCCACACCTGCTTTGCAAAGGCACATTCCAGGAGGAGGTGGGCGACCGTCTCTTCCCCACCACAGCCAACGCAGGGGCACTGTGCGGAGGGGGCGAGACTTCGGGTGTGCATGAAGGATCTGACGGGGAGGGCCCTTCTCACCACCAGCCAAGCTACGTCTTGGTGCTTGTTTGAAAGTTCTGGTGATGAGGCATTCCGCCAAATGACTTTGACGGTCTGCTCGGGGAACCATCCGACAGGATCCACCGTTTCCTTTTCCCGTAGGGCCTTGAGGACATTCCGTGCAGACCACTGCCTGATGGATTGGTGGTCAAAGGTGTTTTCCCGCAGAAACTGCTCCACGAAGGATAGGTGGTACGGCGCCACCCAACTGCATGGAGCGTTCCACGGCAATGTGACCAGGCCCATCCTTCGCTATGATTACTTGCAGAATGCCACTTTGGCTAGGCAATCAGGAACTTGGGTTACAACTAGATCTACTGGCTCTGTCCTATAACAGACCATCCCATACACATTCTGGTGAGTCAGTATGGCAAGAATTCAAAACTCCTTTCCTGCACAAGTGTTTTGCATTAACTAACTGATTAAAGTTATATAGGTACGGAGGGTTGACAATTGAGAATACGGTTGCTTTTTTGAGAAACCAGTTTTCTAATTGATTTTGAAAATAAACAATAGGGATTGTTAGAGGAACTTAACTGGGTCATATACACATGAAACAAATCATGGGACTATATTCAGACCCTTAAATGTTGACAATGTCGAAATACAAGTTTGTCGGCTTAAAAGCAATAGGAAGCTCAAGTTCAGTTCCATAACTAACTGGCATGTGACTTACTCTCCGTCAACCCAACAAAACGAATAATGTTCGCAGTGCCTGAGGAGTTTGGTTCTTGACGTTTGCTGTTGAGTAGGTTAAACTCTGTCAGAGAGTTGGGGCTTTTCCCGAGCGGTTTCTGAATGGTGGACTTTGAAATCTGCCGATCACAATCCGAATTTCCTCCACAGTCTGAAATAGACAATACACAAGATACTCGGCTGAACTTTACCAACAGTTAATGTCCAGTCGGTACAGTAGATTGATCAGTAGAGAGAGCTTCACATGGTAATATGGTCACTTACCATTCCCAAAACCCACAGCCTGGAACGACAATAACACGAGTAGAAGATATCTACAAAAACAGGAACAAGATTACTACCACTACCGTGGTTCACATTTTATTGTAGTTTTTAAAAGACACACGAGCTTACCCAGTAACTACTGAAAATTCCATTATCCCAATTAAAGAACAACATATCATGGTACTATTCCTGGTTTCAACTGTGGAGTCTGTTCCTGGCTGGAGGACTATGAATTCTGTCTCTGGTCTAAACCCCAGCCATTTACTGACATGAACCCATTAGCAATTATCAGGTAGTTCTCACCTCCACCTTCCCGGCGGCGAATCTTGAATACCAACCTTAGAATCAAATTAAAAGCACAATCCATATTCGACAAACCGCTTTAAGGACAAAAGATAAGAACCAGTTAACTGATAATTATTTATACTCCCAGCGTGACATTCCTTCCTTTCTAGAATCAAAGAGTAATTCAGCCGTTCGGTGCATTTAACAAATGTTTTCCACTTTCTTATCAAATGTCCACACAGACGTTTTAAATTGAAACCTAAAGTTGGCTGTTTTATGATCATGGTAAATTTTCTTTCATTTATCAACGCCAGTTCTTCATAGTGTTTTCTGAATCGAGAACAATATTTGACATGGCATTTAAAAAAGAAATAATTAAATATTTGCTCAGCACCCAAATTAAATTAGAGTTTACAATTTTGTTGGTACCTAGTGTTACAAACGCTCACTACCCCGTAAATATTGACAGTTTAATTCCGTTTCTACCGTATACGTTTTAACTTCCAATTAAATAATTGTCACTTTCCTTTGTCAATTTAATCTAGCGTTGTAGTTTGGGAGATGTTATTCACTGGCTCTGTTTGTTTTGGCATTGTCTTTTATGGTCTTCCAAATCCCTTTCTCCGGGATAATTTAATCAGTAATTTACAAGTTTCCTCAGTGATTTCGTTTAATTGTCACGGTTCCGTACACTTGGACAATCTATTCAAGATTAACCTGAAATCGTGGAAATAAACCATTGTCGACAAAAAAATAAATGCCTTGTTTCTAGTATGTGAACAACACTGCCCAGCCACATTTATTGCTCTGAGGAGTTGCTGGTCGGCCTTCTACTATTTACCTGTTTGATCTAGCGCCAAGGAGACCCTGGGTTGTCCCAGTGTCATCAACCCAACTAAAAGGAATCTAACAAAACTATAACAAAAACAAGAAATGCTGGATTCACTCAGCAGGTCTGGCAGCATCTGTGGAAAGAGAAGCAGAGTTAACGTTTCGGGTCAGTGACCCTTCTTCGGAACTGACAAATATTAGAAAAGTCACAGATTATAAACAAGTGAGGTGGGGGTTGGGCAAGAGATAACAAAGGAGAAGGTGCAGATTGGACCAGGCCACATAGCTAACAAAACTATACCCTACTAAGAGGCGCACAATTAATACAAACCAAATCATGCAAAGGGAAGGAAGCTTAATAAATTAAATAATATTATTTCCCTTGCCCACCACCACTCGTGGACGGCTTCAAGCATACTAGCAGACATTGCTTGCTACTTCTCCAGGGCCGTCCAGGCACAGTCAAAGCTGCAGAAAGGCAATCAGTCAGTCAGCCAGCCATCTATTATTTGCACTTTGTCTTGTTATCTTTAACTTACATGATTATCAATTGATATGGGAATATTCAAACAAGGTCTGACATTAACTCAGCAAATGTGCTGATTGCGAATTCATTGTACACATTTTCTTCAGTGTTCACCACTGTTCACACTTCATTTTCTTTGGAAAAATAATTAACTTCCAAATCCCTTCAGTGAACTACACCCTGAGTAACCAAATCTTATAAAGTTTCTCAAATGTATTTCTTCAGCAGTAATGAGTAGTTTCCGAACTTTTAGTTTTTTTCTCTCTCTTTAGTAATTTGCACTTCCCAGTTTTTCATAGGAAGTGAGAGTTCAGGTGTTATTCTCAATTTAGCAAAATCATAAATTAGCTATGCAAGGTGTAAATAACAAATGTAAATAATAACATTTATATGTTTTTTGGGGGGACTGGACCCATCCTCATGGGAGGAGATTTGATAGAGGTATTCAAAATCATGAGCGGTCTGAACAGAGTAGATAGGGAGAAACTGTTCCCACTTGTGAAAGGGTCGAGAACAGTAATTAGTAAAGTAATTGGTAAAAAATGCAAAAGCAACATGACGAAAATACTTTTCACACAGCAAATGGTTAAGGTCTGGAATGCGCTGTCTGAGAACGTGGTGGAGGCAGGCTCAATTGAAGCATTCAAAAGGAAATGAATCTTATATGAAAAGGAAGATTGTGCAGGGTGACGGAGAGAAGCGGGGAAGTGGCACTAGGTGAATTGCTCATTCAGAGAGCTGGTACAGACATGATGGGCCAAATGGCCTCCTTCTGCACTATAACAATTCTGTGATTCTGTGGGAGCCCACTTCAGGAGGCCAGTTCACCTCATCTCACTGGGCATACCAGCCTACACTGTATCCCATTGAGATTGGGGAAGTGGGAACTCCTAGTATAGGGATTTCCTGCCTTGAGTCTCGCCCCCTCACACAGAGGTCCATGTTTGTAGCAGATGGAGGTTCTGTGCCAGACAAGACTCCCCAGTAACTCCAAATGAAGGCTGGAACCAACGTAGTCTCTAATTTCTTTGGAGTGTGAGGCCCTTTACATTTTTTTGCATGACCATGCACATATGGTAACATAAAGGGTCTGACCTGTGTGTGACCTGTGCAGGAATTTTCAGGTTGCTGCGTGGCTGCAAAGCTTAGAGGGAACATTGGCCAGGATCCATCATTTTCAGGTCCTGGCCCATTATTGAAGCGTTCTGCTGCTTGCCCACTGGTGTTATAAAAGGAGGGCACCATGAGGCCTGTGCACATGCGGGTCCTTTATGCTCATTGAGGAGAGAGGATCTGGCCTGAACTGTGTTTGACAAATTTAATTTTTTTTTATTGATTAGGTAAGGGGTGTGCAGTTGATGTCATGTCTAGAGATTTTCAGAAGGAATTCAATAAGGTGTCTCACGCGGCTTGCTAGAAAAATTCAGGTGTATTGTATATTAGGAATTGTAGTAGGATGGAGATAAAGTTGGTTGGTAGATAGGAAACCTAAAGTTAGGTCACACTGGAGAAGGATTGGAAGTGGTGTCCCCAAGGGATCAGTACTGGATCCACTTTTGTTCTCTGTCTATATAGATGATTTGGATTGAGGATAGGAAATATAATCACAAAATTTGCCGACAACAGAAAAGTAACCGAACAGTGAGGAGGACTGTAAAAGATTTCAGGCAAGCACACTGGGCAATCAGAATGGGCAGACATGTTGCAGATGCAATTTAATGTAGAAAATTGTGAGGTTATGCGTGGAAGGGTGTGGATGAATAGAGAGACCTGCAATTGAACCACAGAGTTTCCTGAAACTGAGAATGCAGTTCAATAAATTCATTTTTAAAATGCCCAATACAATTTAGGGTTTTCAAATAGGGACATAGAGTACAAAAGTAAATAAGTAACAAGACATTGGTTTGGCCACAGTTCTGTGTACAATTCTGGATGCCCCATTATTCAGGTTGACAACTTTGGGTGGACTCATTCTGTAAAGTCACATCGCATGATTGTCCGTTTCCAGCTGCACCTCCCCCAAACAAACTCCAAGAGTGACTTTCACACTGGAACATTTACTAGGGTTTGCATCCATTCTCATGGAAACCCAGGCCCCTATGTGTAGAAGAGTTGGCAGCAGAAGCTGTCATGCAATAGCCGGGAGGCTCTGAAGCAGGCCCACAGCAAACCAGAAGTAGCAATAACACATGGTGTAGTGGTAGATGTCTTCGTATGCTTGGAGGACTAGAAGAAACGCAATGGGAGACAATATTCTCACAGCTGCACCTGAAGGGCACTGTTTTAAAAAATATGTATAATAGACTATTCTCACGCTCCGCAAATCCGAGATTACACACAATGATATTGGAAAAGTTTTAGGCTACAGCTTCAAGGTGGAACAAAACATAAGACAACACAGCACCTCCACTCACACTGATCACCCACCTTCAAAATCCAGCATAAACTGTCAGGAAAACATTTAATTTAATTCAACCTTTCATGTTTTAAATGCGTTATGCATGGCTGAAAGTCAGACACACTGCTAATTCCCTTTGGTTTTTCTCCCGGGTTGCTTGCAGTGGGAGATCATTTTTTGTTACCTGGAGACTCCCCAATAGTCCTACCCAATCCTACCCAATATAGAAAAGGCATGAAAGCCATAGAGACCACACAGTATAGATGCACCAGGATGATGACAGGGATGGAAAACTATCATTACGAGTGACTTCAGATAGTGGGACTATTTCAACTGGAGAAGAGAAGAATAAGAGGAGATCTAATGGAATTGTTAAAAATCATCACTGAGAGTGAAAAGGGAGATTAAAAGAAGTTTAATTACTCAGAGGTTTGTTGGAGTATGAAATGGTTAGGTTTAGGCAATGATCACTGTTTTGTAATGGAAATGTGAAGTGTTTGAAGAAGAGGAAGACATAGGACATAGTGGGAGAGATTGCAGCAATGGGCTTGGTAGAGACAGAAGAGACACAATGGGCCAAAAGTTCTACTTCTATGCTATAAACTTCAATGGTTCAATGGATATGAAGTCTTCCATGATTGAATAACCTGCCATGATTCACTGGCTAGCTTCATATATGAAGAATAGCAATTTGAGCAAGCCAACAAATAGTGAGTAATATGCTAGCATAAGTGATTACTTTCAAGAGAGAAGGAAGGGTGGAAAATTTTGGGGAGCAAGTAAATCAATGAGCTTTCAAGAGGGCATATGAACTTAGAAATATAGAACAGTAGTTAAAAAGATTTTTTTTTCAAAAGTATACTTTATTTATAAAACTTTTTTAAGTACAATACATAACAGTTCAAATTTGACATTACATAAAGTATGACAGAGATCAGTTTCTTTCAATATAGTATATGCAGTGCCTCAATACACTTGCCATTACAGGTTGTATTTATAATGTGAATTTACATTTCATGTCAAACATTGTATGGTGCATACAGCCCAAAGGGATTTACATGGTTTCCATGGTATGCTATAGCGGGAGGTCCTTAGACTGTGGCCTTTCCTGATTGAGCCTTTGCAGCGGCTGCCCCAAGCTTTAATAAGTCCTTAGCACGTAGTCCTTGATTTTGGAGTGTGCCAAACTGCAACACTTGGTCACCGACAGTTCTTTGCACTGGAACACCAGCAAGTTTTGGGCAGACCAAAGAGCGTCTTTCACCAAGTTGACGGCCCTCCAGCAGCAGTTGATGTGCTTGGTGTGCATCCCTGGGTACAGCCCATAGAGCACTGAGACCTGTGTTATGGAACTGCTCGGGCTGAATCTTTGCAAAAACCACTGCATCTCTTTCCAGACCGGCTTTGCGAAGGCACATTCCAGGAGGAGGTGGGCGACACTCTCTTTCTCACCGCAGCCACCTTGAGGGCAGCGTGCAGAGGTGGTGAGACTCCAGGCATACAGAAAGGATCTGACAGGGAGGGCCCTTCTAACCACTAACCAAGCTATGTCTTGGTGCTTGTTTGAAAGTTCTGGCGATGAGACATTCTGCCAAGTGAGTTTGACAGTCTGCTCGGGGAACCATCTGACAGGATCCGGTTCTCCTTTTGCTGGAGGGCCTCGAGGACATTACTTGTGGATCACTGCCTGATGAATGAGCAAATGGCAGATCAAGGTGACCTTGAAGGTGGACACCAATGGAGCCATCCTCCACCCTCCTTCCAGCTTTGCTATCGGGGAAAGTTGGGGCTGCTTGGCTTACACAGGGCAGCTCAGAGTTTGTTGCACCTGCGGTAAATTTGGTCATGTGGCGGCCAACTGCAGTACAGTGCTCTGCAAGAACTGTAAGCAAGAAGGCCACCAAATAAAGGACTGCAAGCAGAGTAAGTGCTGCAGCCTGTGTGGTGGGGTAAACCACCTGTACAAGATCTGCCCAAAACACTGCTTCATTTACACACAGGTGAGAACCAAGGAGGGGCACGAGGAAGGAAGGGCGAACATGGCTGCTGCAAAGGAGACCAGCAACCCTCCCCCCACCAAGTCCCCCATTAAAAAAAGCTTAATAAAAGAAGACACAAGGGGAAGAAGCAAGAGGGTGCTGCAGCAAGCTGCCAAACACCAATCCTGTCCCCCGAGCCTCCTTCTCAGCAGACAGAATCAATGTGTTTCCATCAGGAGTCTGGACATGACATCCCGTTTGCTGTCAGCCCTGTGGAATCATCCAGCTGCATCAATGATGCAGTTGAAGTAACTGCCTAGAATGACTGGCCTGGACATTGCCAGCAGCAGTGGCAGCTGCTGGAGGATGGTAAACCACTTGCCAAATCCCGAGTGGGTCCTTGACCTCAGTGCTGTTACCAGCCACCTCGATGTACCTGGCAAGAAAAGTGAGCGCATCCATGACAGGAATATGGGGGTTGTAGAGATGGCCACAAACTGGTTCCATTGTGACGGCAGCGTGAACAGCGGCTCCGCTGTGAGGATCAACAGCGTTGCCTGGTTTCCTCTCTCCTTGAACACCTTCAGGAATTTCACACATCCTGCCATGTTTTTAAATGTCATGTCGAAGTATCCGTTGCTGGGGAAATCCTGCAGGCAGAAGATGTCTGCAGCTTCAAATCCGCAACATTCTAAAAGGACTCATTTAACGAAGAAAGTCCGGTCCATTCGTGCATCTCCTTCACTGTTTTTCACCACCACCCTAATGTCATTATCCATGCCTTGGCTTGGAACTTTGGTGTTGGTTGAAGCCATTGCTTAAAGTCTTCACAGGACAGGTAGCAAGGCCCGAGCCAGCACAAAAACAACAACCACAGGAGAGCTCCAACACCTACAGGGTGAAAGGCCGAAGCCAGTGCTGAAACCTCCCTCCCCCACCAAAAATAAAACAAAACCCAAAGAACCACAACTCACATTCGCCCTGAGAAAGCCATCAAGGTCCCTGGCCTGCCAGGTAAGACAGATAATTACAGCTGTGAAAAATGTTTGTTGACAATATTTGTTGGCATTTTTCTAATGTAGGGTTGGTTTCTTATAAGAAACAATATGGGGTGTGCCATTAGAGAGACACTTTCACAGGGATTTGGGTATTGGATTTCACCAGGAAACCTTGAATTTCAGTTGAAAGAATTCTTCTGTCTGACAGAACTGGAGAGGCAACTATTTACATACAGTCTCCACACATTCATCAGAACAATGCACGGAGCCTGCAGACTACTGAATATAGAAATCTTAGAGCTGACCATGGGATTTGCATAAATATTATACAGACACAAATGGGTAAATGCCAAGAAAGGTTTTTTAGACTTTAGTCAGGGTGCTGAAGTTTTAATCAGGATTGAGTTGGCCCATTCCTCTTGTTTACTCTAAACAGATTCGCTGCATGTGTGTAATTAAAAAGAAATCCCACATTAATGCAAAAACAATTCCAAACTATTTATATTTGCCTCAATTTTTTTGATTATTTGAAGAAGAGCAGGAAGTTCTCCCTAGTATCTCGATGAGCATTCTTGAAAAAAAAGATAATTTAACCATTTATTCATATATTTGTTGTGGAATCTGTTGCTGCTGTCGACAAACAAAGTGACTACACTTCAAAAGTAATCCACATTGCGACATTGCTGGGGTGTGACAAGGTGCTGTAATGAAGAAAGCACCTCTAGGGAGACTCTGCTACAACACAGCACACATGCCACAACCCTTTTACACTTCCAGAGTTATTGCCCCTAATAGTTAGGAGGAGGCAGGGAGGGGGCGTGGGATCATAGCGGTTGGGAAGCCTGGAAATGTGAGTAACCCGGAGGTCCTGCCGAATTTTACAGTTTTTGACTCTGTTTGCAGTCACAGCCAGTCAGATTGAGAGGCTAGCTGAACATTGGGTGAGAAAGCCTGCAGAGAACAGAGAGGAGACAGGGAGAAATCGTGGATGGGGAAGGGGGAAATTGTGATGGGGCCAGGGAAAACATTGGGCGGGTGAGGGTTGGCAGGTTAGGATCGTGGATGTCCGATGGTAGGCAGGGTGCTTGGCGGAATTGCGGAGATGGAAGCGGGTTTGCTTGATGAGCTGGTGGAAAACACTCCTGCTCCTCCTGGCCTACAAGCACTGCCATAAAGGCACTTTCCTGAAGAATCTAGCCCTTCTCACCTCCCTTCTGCTGTTGGATTTCTTGAGCCCTGGGAAACCTTGGTGAAATCAGAGGCATGCAGTCTCATTAAAATATTGAAATGATGGGCCCACCCTCAAACCACCTCAATTAAAACCAGAAGAGGGTATATTGGAAGTGGGTTGGGGTTGCCTTTCATATTTCTTAATTTTTAACCACCTCTCCCCATGTTGTCTGTCTCCTACCCAAGCTGGGGATTTAAAATTACCACTTTTGAATTTAACAAGATAATAAACTCCCAGGGCTGGATTTTGTGAGGCCCCCTGAGGCGGGGTCAGAGGTGGGGGCGGGGGTTGGGTGGCATGGAGTATCGCGACAGGTGGTGGTGCGGGGCCGGCAGGGCGGAGGGCCCATTGCCGCCCTGTTGTCCAGCAATCTTCCCGGGGCGGGATAGGCCACCCTTAAGTGGCCTATTAACAGCCAATTAAGGGCCTCTTCCAGCCTCCGCTGGGATCTTACCGGAGCTGGGGGGGGGGGGGGGGTGGCCTCCGCTGCGTGGGGAGGATGCCTTGCAAAACGATGCACCCTCCCTGCGGGCTTGTGGGGGGTGTCCCTCCTTCGGGGGCAATTTGTGGCCCATGGAGGACCCCCATTGGGAACAACTTTATCCCGCCATGATCCCCTGCCATAATGCACAATCAGCCCACCCCCCCACCCCGCCACACCCCCTCGTTGGGGCCTTCCAGACCAGCCCCACCTCACAGTGGCGCAGTGGTTAGCACCGCAGCCTCACAGCTCCAGCGACCCAGGTTCAGTTCTGGGTACTGCAGAGTTTGCAAGTTCTCCCTGTGACTGTGTGGGTTTCTGCCGGGCGCTCCGGTTTCCTCCCACAGCCAAAGACTTGCAGGTTGATAGGTAAATTGGCCATTGTAAGTTGCTCCTAGTGTAGGTAGGTGGAAGGAGAATTGAGGGAAGGTGGGGATGTGGTTGGGAATATGGGATTAAATGTAGGATTAGTATAAATGGGTGGTTGTTGGTCGGCACAGACTCAGTGGGCCGAAGGGCCTGTTTCAGTGCTGTATCTCTCTATGACTCACCTACCTTTGGTCTGGGGTTCCACCACTGGGCCTGGATCTGAGGCCTCTGCAGTTCCGGCAGTGGCCACTGCTCCCAGTGGTGCTGCTGATACTGCTGAGCTGCCAGCCCTCTGATTGGCCAGCAGCTCTTGAAGGCGGGATCCACATCTTTTAAGGGACGAAGATCCCGGCTCCTGAAACTTTGATTTAGAAAGACCAGAAGATCACTCCGGGTCTCCGGGGTTGTGGGTGAGGTGGGGGTGCACAAAAAGGCAGAGGCGGGGCTCCCCTGCCTTTTTGGCGCTGAGATGGGAGCTTCACCTCTAACACAAAATCCAGTACCCAGTTCCAAAACATTTTGGAGTTTGGTATCTATTTGTATTTTCATATCCTTCTGTTGAGCATAATAATTTTGTAGTTAAGACAAAACATTGGAAAACTGTAGTAGTGTAGAGATGCTGTGCATTATGGCTGCAAAATTCAGCTTCTTAGCGCTTGGTATTTTGGCACTATGGATGGAATTTAATTCCCCCCTCAGGAGTGGGCTGGGAGGTAAAATGAGGGGTAAAGGCCTGCTCAGGTCTGCAATTTAAACCCGACCCGAGCCCGACAGAACCACATTCGACCCGAGCCCGACCTGGCCCAAGTCCTTTGGTTTTCTCCCGCGCCCGGCCCGACCCGACCCAACCCGACCCAACCCGACCACCGGAATAAAGTTGATTACATTAAAGAGGTTGTGCTCTACCTTGGATGAATCGCTCAATGCAGACCAGTGTGGAGTCCAAATGCATGTTTCCCGCCTTGACATCCTGGCTGTCACTGTGTCCGACCCGGCTCGACCTGACCCGAGCCCGAATGCCGGACTCGGAAGAGCGACTCGACCCGACCCGAGCCCGACACATGTCGTTGGGCCCGATTGGGTTCGGGTTTGATAGCCATGTTCTAGTGAGGGGGTTGGGGGTTGTAGAATCGGGGGGATGGGTGTGAAGTGCCCATTGCCATCCCAACTCGTCCTTGATTAAGTCAGGGGCGGGGGTAGGTCGAGGAAGGCCTTCCTGCCTGGAGGCCAATTTGAGGCCCTTAAGTGGTCAATTAATGGTTAAGTCCTCGAGGCAACCAACATCCCCAGCTTGTACACACTACTGAGTCAGCGGCGCTTGAGATGGCTTGGCCATGTGAGCCGCATGGAAGATGGCAGGATCCCCAAAGACACATTGTACAGCGAGCTCGCCACTGGTATCAGACCCACTGGCCGTCCATGTCTCCGCTTTAAAGACGTCTGCAAACGAGACATGAAATCGTGTGACATTGATCACAAGTCGTGGGAGTCAGTTGCCAGCGTTCGCCAGAGCTGGTGGGCAGCCATAAAGACAGGGCTAAAATGTGGCGAGTCGAAGAGACTTAGTAGTTGGCAGGAAAAAAGACAGAGGCGCAAGGGGAGAGCCAACTGTGCAACAGCCCCGACAAACAAATTTCTCTGCAGCACCTGAGGAAGAGCCTGTCACTCTAGAATTGGCCTTTATAGCCACTCCAGGCGCTGCTTCACAAACCACTGACCGCCTCCAGGCGCGTATCCATTGTCTCTCGAGATAAGGAGGCCCAAAAGAAATGGTTGTCCTAGTGAGCAGATGGCTTTGGTTGTATCACCTTTGTGCTCTGTCTGGGGCTGTCATAGACGGGTGAGGAGCCACCTCTTCAAGGGATATCCCTTGCCCCCCTAGGACCCATCCACGGCCTCTGGGTGTTGAAGTGAATATCTGTGGCAGCCTGAACTGGCAGCGAATGAAGCAGTCATTGTAGCCTCAGGAAAGCGAGTGCACGCATGAAGGAATCTCTTATTGTGGTCGCTGACCAGCTGACATTGAGGAAGTGGAAGTCCTTCCTGTTGATGAATTTCACTGGCCGCTCACTCAGTGTCTTGATGGGCACATAGGAGTAATCAATAATGCCCTGCACCAGGGGGAATCCAGCGATGGTGGTGAAACCCAATGCCCTCTATGCCTGTGGGGCCTCATCTGTCATGAAATGAATGTACTGTCCAGCTCTGGTAAAGAGGTCATCAATGACCTGCGAGATGCAGTGGTGTGTAGCTGTTTGCGAGATGCCAACAAGGTCCGCAGCTGAACCTTGGAAAGAGCCAAAATTGAAGACGTTCAAGGGGACAGTGACTTTGACGGCTACTGGCAGGAAAAGATCTTCGGCGACAAGGTCACAGATGTCTGTGACCATCTGCCTGGAGAGTCACAGTCTCCTGTGCCACTGGGTCTCGATCATCTCCAGGTAGCTCCTTCTTTGGCCGTAGATCTTAAGCAGTAGGGCCCTTCCTGCCCTTCGTTCTTCTCCTCTGCCCTGCTGAGGTCTGGGGCTACGACCCTCCTGTGGAGGGTGTTGCCCCTCATCACCGCTGGGCCCAAAATCCAAGAGTTATGCTCATATTGCCAGCTGCTGTCTTCCTTGTGGTGAACTGGTTGCCCAGTTGTCCTTGGCTGCTTTGCCCCCAGCTATTCTGCCCCCATGATGCCGGGAGGGTGACAACCCCTTGCACTGCCCAAGCACTTACTCCCCACTCGCCCCGCCACCTGCACAGTGCCAAGGGTACCTGTCTCTCATTGGCCAAGTCCCTCTCTGCGCCTTTGCAATTTTTATGCCTCCGGGGTAATTCCCTGGGGTAATCATGACTGGTTTCCCACTCTGTACCCGTCTCCTTTCACCTAGTCTACCCCAGACGGTGCGTGTACCTCGTGGGCCCCCGTGAAACATACGAACATATGAATGGACGAATTAGGAGGAGGAATAGACCACTCGGCCCCTCGAGCCTGCTCCGCCACTCAACATGATCATGGCTGATATGGTTGTAACCATAACTCCACATTCTCACCTACCCTGATAACCTTTCACCCCCGTGCTTATCAAACTCTCAACTCCCCCTGTTAATGAATTCTTAATGAGCTCTGCAGGCATTTTAATTGGCCTTAATCAGGGATTGGGCAGGATCACAACCCTGCTGTCCCACCACCTGGTGAACATGGCCGACACTGGGAACAGTGTTGCAAAGCTGGCATGTCGGTGACTTTTGGACCTTGTCTGCCTCCGTTCCCACCTTTGGTGGGGCCGAAAAAATTCAACCCGATATCTCCTTATGTGGCTCGGTGTCATTTTCTGTTTTAAAATGCTCCTGTGAAGCGCCTTGGGATGTTTTATTATGTTAAAGGCTCTATATAAATATAAGTTGTCATTATTGTTGTTGTTGGGTCCGCAAGTGTGCTAATGGAGTTGTCCACCAATTCCACACTGGAAAGGATGGGCTCCAAGGTCTGCCCAAAGACCTATGCCATATTGTTGCCAGACTCCTCCATGCTCCTTGACTTTGCCTGCAGGCCTTTTGGCAGGCCTGTCAATGCACCAAGCATTTCATTGTGCATACTGATCAACCTTCTTCTTTAGGAAGGCCCATTGACCTGATCACCCATGTCCTCTGCAGCAGAACACGTGTGTGACCTCGCCCTCTGTCGAGCTGGCACCTGTGCAACCCTTTCCCCTTGCCCTCACTGCAGTCTGCTTGTGCCCTGTGTCTCACCACATTGCAGATCCCAACTCTATCCATTCTCTAAAGTACGCACAGTATCATTATCTGTGTCTGTGCTGGTAGCTGCAAGCACTGCCACATCGTCCGCAAGCCTGACACAAGACTCCCAAAACAAGCTTCCTATTTCGAACTCTGTCATGGCAAGTGGCTCCCAGGAGGGTAGAGGAAACACTACGAGGATGTCCGGAAAGCTTCCCTGAAAAAATGTGACATCTTCACTGATTCGTGGGAATCTCTTGCCCGAGACCGCTCAAAGCGGAGATGAAGCATCCGTAGCCTGTTCGAACAATGTCGACATGCCCAGGCACGACCAAGTGCAAACAGAGGAAAGAGCGTTTGGAAATTAGAGCATCCCATTCACTCGTCTCACCAAACACTACCTTGACGACTGTGGCAGAGAGTGTGGATCCTGAATTGGACTAGTCAGTTAGCTAAGGACCTACAACCCCGGAGCGGAAGAAAGTCATCCACGTTCCCGAGGGACTGCCGAAGTGAAGAGAAGAGAGCTGTCTTCCTGCTCTTCCACCTTTTTCTCTTCCACCATTGCCTGGCCAGGTGGCAGGTCTTGGGCATCTGAAAGGAGAAAGGCAGAAGGTTCAGATTGCCGTGGTGGAGGTGGGGAAGTAAGAGGTGCATGCTTAGACCATCTGCAGCTTGTAAATTAGTAGAGATTGTGGGATGAGAGGGAAGTGGTATGTGATAAGGAGGATTAGGTATGATGACACCATCATCTTAGATGGCATCAGCCTCACCACTGGCCACACCTTCAATGATAGCGAGCACTGCCTCCTCCATCGGCATAAGGATATGCAGCCGTGCCTGTTCTCCACTCTGTTAGCTGCTACTCTCTCTGGTTATTCACCACTTTGGCCTGCAAGAAAGAGTGTGTCAGTGAATGCAGTGGAATGTGTTTGGTGATGTGACTGCCATGGTTGAATAGCTGGCAGTGAGTGCAAGTTTTGAGATGTGGGTGCAACTAACAGCTCAGATGCTGACACTGTGCGTACTTTAGTGGATGGATAGAGGTGGGATCTGCACGTGCATAAGCAGTCTGCAGTGAGGGCAGGGGGCTAGGGTTGCGCAGGTGCCATATCGACAGAGGGCAAGGTCACACACGAGTTCTGCTAGCCCCCTGCAAGTGAGACTTGCAGCAGTGCTAAATGTTTGAGTGTGAGGTGAAGCTATGAATATTAATTAAGAATCATGACTGATAGTGATTGTTTTTAGGTGAATGATGGGGGTTTGCTGAATGGAGCAGTGTGTGAGATTAGTGGTGCAGTTGGTGAAGATATGTTCACTAACCTTGACCACTCATGTGAGGTCATTGAACTTCTTGCAGCACTGCATCCAGGTCCTCAGGCTAGGTTCCTGGCATCGAGCGTCATGGCTATCTGGCCCACTGCCTTCACAGAATTTGTCTAGAGGGCCTCCTGGCTCCCTGGGGATGAATCACATCTCTCCTCCTTTCTACTTCCTCCACCAAGGCATCCTGTGCAGCATCAGAGAACATTAGAGCACTCTCTCTCCCCTGTCATGCCATAATTGACTCTGGCTGCTCAGACTCTCTTCCACAAAGAGTTCCAGCACCTGTTCTGGCCAGTGTGCACCTCCCCTTTAAAAGGTGCAGACCGGCTTTAAGTTGTGCAGGCTAGCCTTAAGTGGTACTAGCCTCGCATGAACCTGGGCACCGTCTGCTGAGGTATGCAACCACTCACCATTTAGCACTGGCTGCACACAGCAATCATGAAAACAAGCAGAACAAAGTTGACGTGCTGATTGCACTGGAGGCAATGGGCATGGGACAATTGCCATCAACATCCCCACGCCCATTTTTCCAGGACAATCTAATATAACCCCCTTTTTTTAAGGGGAAAATGCTACTTTTGCGAGTTGGGGATGAATAGAGGATCATTTTATAACCGAGGCTTTTGTCAATACAAGGGTATGAAGTGGAATAAATTTGCATGGACTTGGGCTGATTGAGGCCTCCCCAAAACATTGGATCGTCACAAATCCAAGTCATCAATTCTTTCCATCAATTTCCTCCAATCACAGCAATTACTTCACCTCCTTCTGCGCTGTATGATTTTGTGACTCACATTACCACCTGTCTCTCATAGCAGCCCCTCTAAAGTAAAAACAAACTTGTCAACAGTGCTCATGGGAAACCTGACGAAAGCTTTTCAGCATTTATCCTCCAGTTTCTTTTCAAGTTATTTAGGGCAACAAACAAATTAGTCCATGAATTGTGTTATCACCTGAGGGGAAAACATGCTCCCAGTTGCGTGAAGAGAATGCTGCTGATGCATGCTGGGAGATTCTCCACAATGCACATGCTCAGATTGATTGTAAGCACAGGTGTAGACTCGTTTTAAAAGTGATAACCATGAGAAGAATATTGGGGCCAATTTTCCTCTTTAGGCTTCTGCTGTGTGTCCAGTAGACACAGGGGGCCTGATTTTACTTCCAGGGGCCAGAAATGGACCTTGAGACTATTTCCGGGTCCCAATCCTGCCCCCAAGGGGAAGCAATCCAGGTCCGATTTTCACAGGGGCGGGCTGCTAATTGGCTGGAGTGCCGGTTTGGCGGCTAATTAGCAGCCGCGGGGGCAGGAACAGAGACAGGGCTGAAAGAGAGTGGGCCCAATTTATATCCACCACAGCAGCCATTGCTGCTAATTTGCCACCAAACCCACACTCCAGCCAATTAGCAGCCCGCTCCTGTTAAAATCGGACCTGGATTGCTTCCCCCTGGGAGCGGGATCGGGACCTGGAAACAGTCTCAAGGTCCATTTCTGGTCCCTGGAAGTAAAATCAGGACCCCTGTGCCTATTGGACACACAGCAGAAGCGTATGGCTGCCGTTTCAGAGCATTCTATGCTGGATTGAAGATGAATCACGAAAGGCAGCAGTCTGGAACTCAGTGCAGGGCAGCCCTCGTTTTGCCAACGCAGACCCGGAGGTCTTCCTTGAGGCAGTGAGGGAGAGGAGAGCAGGTCCTCTTTCCAGAGGGTGGCAGGAGGAGGCCACTCTTCCAGGCCAAGCAGTACTGGATTGAGGACATCGACAGTGAGCAGACAGAATGTAATGTGCAGAAACTGTGTCCATTGCTGGAAGAGGTTCAATGACTTTATTCGCTCTGGCAAGATGAGTGCAACGTTAGACCCTCAGGACAGGCCTCGGGAAATTCAATTCCCAGCAGACACTCCAGCTGAAGATCCTGAGGTCACATGCTGCTTCTGATCATGAGAGGGATGGGTACCCGGGGTACTTACTGACCCCTCAGTAAGGCTCAGAGTCATGGTGCTGCTGAGGACCTGCCCGCACTGAGACTTGCAGCTTCTAATGTCTATGAGCTGTTGGCATTGCCACCAGTGCCTTATCTCTCTATTTTTTGTCATTGCAGGAGTAACAGGCACATAATGCCCACGAGGGGGCCCAGAGGGAGGAGGGGTTCCCTACCTGCATGTAATCACTGCAATGGACGAGGGAGACATGGCAATAGCTAGAGTTGCAGACGAAGAACAAGTTGGGGAAAGTGAGATGGACGTCCCTGGTAGAAATGGTGAATACAGACTGCAACACAACCTGACCAATAGCATGTCAAAGACTCAGCTGCTTTGAGAAGCCTCTGCCGCAATGACAGATTCCCAAGTGCTGCTGGAGCAGGGTTCAGACCAAGCACCATCACACCTTACAAGCGCACCGTCCACCAGTGCAGATACAGTCACTTCGGTGGGTCCTTGCGCGTGATTAGATGGAGTGGCACAGGGTGATGAGCACGACTTGAGTGTGCAGGAAGAGGTTGACAGAGGCAGAGGCAGCTGTGGGCAAACCCCTCAGAGGAGGGAGGACAGCTGCAACCTTGCTCAGCTGGGGACAGAAGCAGGGCCTTGGGAGTCAGAGGAACAGAGGGTTTACTTTTAGACAAGCAGTAACAGATGTGCTCCCACATGTCAGAGTTCCCTGAGGCAGTGCGGGGTCATAGGCTGAGAATGGGAAAATCCATTCAGCTCATGTGCACCACAATGGCTCAGGGCTATGAACAGATGAATGCCTCCATTGTTAGAGTGGCCACCCTCATTGAGAGACATATGCAACAGTGCCTGGAGTTCATGCAGGAATGTGCACTGATATAGACAGGATGTATAACACACTATGTAGCTTTGACAGGTCAGTGGTGCTGATGGTACAGAGATGTTTGGAAGGGATGCCCGTTGCGTCAAAGCTGGTGGTCCTCTCCAGCCATCCGGAGTGCTATCCAAGGGCTGAGGGAGTCACCAAGGAGGATGAGGGTGCCTCCCCTCATGGGATGCCTACAGCATCGTCAGTCTCCTTGGTTACTCTGACTGAGGGACATTTGTGCCCAGTGATGGAGGTTACCCCTGCAATTATGCCAGTGCAGCAGCTTCTGGAGGTGCCCCCACTGGCATCTCCATGATGAGGACAACCACCTTAGCTGCAAGCTGAGACAAGTGAGTAGACTGCCTCCACCTCATCCGATGCCACAAGGGGAGCACTGCATTGAAGTGGCTGAGACCAGAGGCCACCACATCAGCGAGAGCACTGAGTGGTTCGCTGGAGTTTCTTATCACATGTAAAGGTGCACTTTTGTCTTTTTGAGCGCCAGCAAATATTGACACATGAATCAGATGTGAGCCTCCTTTTATTAATAGCGGTGCATCAAAAGCGGGATGAAGAGGTGAAGGGGAGTAAGGATTTGTGAATGGTGACAGTGAAATATCTGGGCAGATGTGCATCCATTGCCTTTAAAAAGGGAAGGCTGCCCGGAGCACATGGTTTGCTCGCAAGGCTATTCAGCCCCCTGTGATGCACTGAAACCTTTGGCAGTGTTAGAGAGAGGGAATCAGCACAGGATCTGCTCCTAGCCACGCTACAATAATGGAGATGAGTTAGGAGCACCAAAACAACGTGCTCCTGACCTCCATCGGGATCACCACGCCACAAATTGTGGCCCCCGTGCCTGAAAACTGAGGTAACCAAATTTCTATCCCCTGGAGTTTAAAATATGGTTTCTAACATAATAAATGTACAGAAATTTACACATCTCATAATATAATCGGACATACTGATAACATTGTCTTTTCTATATTTAATTAGCTTCATTAAAATCTTCTGAAAGCCATGGGCTGGAATAAATAGGGGAGATTTTCCTCTTTGTTGAATCTGGGAAACATGCAGTTCAAAGATGCAAAGAAGAGGAAATGGGGCCACTGATCCATTACGCACTGGCCTCTGCTTTCACAACACTGCCCTGGGGTTTCTTAATCTCTCATAAGTGGAGTTGTGTCTGGAGTAGGCACAGGCCCAAGGTAAGTATTACACTGAGGTTGGAGGGGGCATTCCTCGCCCCCATTTAAATTTCCTCTGCATCCACCCTTTGAATACCCAAGCAGATGATTGCCAAAGAAATCTAACAAAGGAGCTTGCACTGGGCTCCTGCAGATGAAGGGTCTGCAATGGACCTGGAGGAGGTCTGATGGTTGGTCAAGAAAAAGGATAAAGGCTTGGTTTCGCAAGTTTCCCCACCCAGAGAATGATGTTTGATCCTTGCAGCCTTCTACAGCCGCAGCCGATTGGCCCCAATGCCTAATAGGCTTGTGATAATGCTCCTGTTTCCACCGACATGACCCCAGTGCAAGGGCCTGCTGGCGTTGAGTCTGTGCGGAGAATGCATCAAGGGCATGCAAATGGCCTGAGTGAGGAAAACTAAGTCTGTCCCTCCCATTACAGGCATAACACACCTCAGGTACACTGGGAAGGATTTTTCAGTCCCACTGACGTTGGGAAAGAAAGCGGGCAGGGGATGAAGTTTCCCCTTACCAATCCCAGCACCGGCAAGTTTCACTAGGGCAGGGGAGGGTGACCCCGTGGACCAGCCTGATCTGACAAGAACCGTCATTAAGCTTGTTAAAAAGCTGCTTACCAGCTCATTGAGGGCCATGTTCAAATTTTGGTGGGCGTGCACAGGCCGCATGCTGGGTCTGGAGTAAACTACATGCATAGAGGCAGATACACTGCAGGGAGCCAGTCATAGCCAGTCCAGGGAATTAGGCAGAACGGCACAGTGGGGGACTCAGTCATTGGCAAATAGGTGCCATCGGGTCAGCACAGGTAGAGGGGAGAGTGGTCAGTAAGCGCTCGTGCAATGCAGGGATCGTCAATATGCTGGCATCGCTGGGGAGGGGGGGGGGGGGCGGAGGGCAAGGCTGCCAAATACAATTGGCAAGTCACCTGAGCATAAAGAAGGCAGCAACTGGTATTGGGAGCATGACTCTCAGATTTCAGATCCATGGTGAGGTCACAGAAAAGTTCTGCTGCAGGGGACTCAGATGAGGACCTCATTGAGGCACACTGCAGGAAAACAGTGATGATGATACAAACCAAGATGCTTGGTGCTTTGGAAGGCCTGCCAGAGAGCCTCCACCCACTTGGAAGCAAGAAACTTGAAGGAGTCCAGCTCCAATATGGCGGCAGGCATCGAGCAGAGCTTGGAGGCCATCCTTTCCACTGTGGAAGTGATGGGCACCTCCATGGTAGCACTGTCAGACTGACCCATGATAGATCATCTGCTGGCTGCTTTCTAACCTTCCACTGCAGCACATGTTGTGATAGTGGTTTTGTCAGTATGTTAAATATAATAATTTATGTTAATATATATGTCATCACAGGAAGTGATACAATATCATGGGATTCAGTTCTCTTGCACAGTTAGTTAGCACATGTAAGCTGAAGTAACAAGTCTTCATTAAAGCTCTGGGTTCAAAACCTTTATTCCTGCCCTTCAGCTTCATTTGTGTTAATCTAGAAAAGAAATAATATAATGTGGTCGCAGCAGTAGTGAGTCGACAGCATTGATCAGCTGAGAATGACTATTCAAGCCAGAAGCCCTACCTGAAGCACTGTGACTGGACCACAGCTCTCACAACAGGAGAGCAATGGTGTGCGTAGATATTGAAGGCGATCTGGGTGCACTCCTGGTTTTGCCCTGAGCCGGCAAGAAAATTATCAGAAGTTTCAGCCACAGAAATCAGTGCAGCATCCCTTCCCGTTGTCACTGCACTTGGACAGCTCCAACAAGAACACATGGGAAAAGAGAGGACGAGGGGACTTGCTCATGAATCAGTATTCGGTCCCAGCATCAGCTAGGACACTGACCAGATGGTGAGATCTCGTGATGCATGTCTGGACACCAGGCTGGTCAACAGAAACAGCCTCTCCAACCGCATGACATACCATCATCACCATGGATCAAGATAGCAATAGATTTGTACTCTGTGGGCAGAGAAGACAGCGAGTGACTGACTACCACTCCAAATGACGGGTTTTCTCGTAAGTTTTAAAAGAAAGATAAATGTTTATTGTTCAACACCCAAATATATGTGCAACTATACCCACTTTCACACTTATCTAGATATACACTTCTTTCTTCTTTGGCCTCCTTATCTCGAGAGACAATGGGTAAGCGCCTGGAGGTGGTCAGTGGTGTGTGGAGCAGCGCCTGGAGTGGCTATAAAGGCCAATTCTAATATACACACACTCAAGAAAAGATTGTGATTATAAAAGTAACATGCTTTAGGTCTTAAGATTTCAAGAGTTCTCTGTTGTACTTGTTTTTCCCCAGGGTGAAGACTTGACAGGATACAGGCCTATAATCCTTTTTTGTCCACTGAGAAAAAGCTCTGGAGATTTAGGAGGACGGATTCGCTGTTGTTTTATGTTCGCAGTAGCAAATTTCTTGTTATATTCCAGTCAAGGTTCACTGGCGAAGCCCTGGTATGGTTCCTTTGGTGGAAATTTCAGGGCCAACTCGAGTCTTTGCCTCCGTGTGGCTAAAAGCCAGTGGTCTTTTAGGCAGGGTCTTCTTTCTTCATTGACATAGATATTTTCCTGTCTTCATCTGCTTAGAATGTGCCTTATTAAAACCCCTTATCAGAAACCTAGTTTCTGTCATGTGACCAGAGCATCTCTTTTCATTGTCTTCATAAATAATTTCTGATGGTTAGGCCATTGTCAGACAATGGAGTCCGGGTAACACTTATCCACATATCATCTTAATAAAGTAGAGCTTTACACACCTATTTTCTGGATTTCAAGTTTGGAATCAAAGAGTCTGCAACAGTATCGTGAGCCCAATTGTTTTTTAATTAGTTGGAGAAATGCAGTTATTATCACAGGAAGGGTCATTTGCATTTTAATGACTTCTCAAAGATATGTCCAGAAAGGTCTTTTGCATTTTAATAACTTCACCAAGACTTGTCCAGATATGACAATAAGCTCAGGGTTCTTGCAGTTCCACGTGTATTGACAGGAAAGAAAAGGTCACCTACCTCTCAACTCCATTTTGTTTAACAGGAAAGTGTCCGTTTCGGGTTTACTTCATAAGTTCATATTTATAGTTCATGAATTCGTATTGCGTGAGCATGATAACCTGTAAGCCGAAGAAACAAGTTCCATTAAAGCTCTGTGTTCAAAACCTTTATGCCTGCCCTTCAGCTTCATTTGTATTAGTATACAGCACAGGCAGAGGCTCAGGTTGCTGAGGGTGCAGATCTCAATGCTCAGAGGGGAACCTGCATGTGCCATTTTAATGCAGCAACACCACATGGGCTGCACAGGAAGCAGCCAGTGACACATTGCACACAGGGAAATCTGCAGTAGCCCTTAGTGGCGCTACACAACTCAATTTCGCACCTTAGAGATTTGAATTTGTGAGAAAAAAAATGGCAGAGAGATCTTTGCGATTAGGTCAGTTCTTT
Source organism: Heterodontus francisci (assembly GCF_036365525.1). Lineage (NCBI taxonomy): Eukaryota > Metazoa > Chordata > Chondrichthyes > Heterodontiformes > Heterodontidae > Heterodontus > Heterodontus francisci. The sequence goes on from NC_090374.1 coordinate 123,946,175, forward strand.
TTCTGATTTTTTTAATTGACAGTCTTTCATAAGTTCTCATAGTCACAGAGCTTTGCTGTAGGCAAAAGAACTGACATCTTTTTGGAGTGATTTGATAAATTCAATTTCTTTTTTTTATTTTGACTTCAGTGCAAAGTAAAATTGGGCAGGGTGTAAAACAGGGGGCCAATCTCATCCTGTCAGTTTCCCACCAGGCATGTTAGGTTAAAATTACTCTCTTTGTATGTCTGAGCTGTTTGACAAGTGGTTTTGAAAGTTTTTAAACATTTTTTCAACAACGTTTTCATTCTTTTGGGTACCAAAGAGTTGAAATGTCTACTCAATAGGTTAAATTTCAAAACTGGCTAAATTCCCAGTCAGACGGTCAAGGGCACGGCTCTAAGTCTCAGCCTGTCTTCAAGTGCACCTGCTGTAGAGGATGAATTATGTCAACGCTCAGTGGATCCACTAGATGGAGAGCTACATTATAAATGAGCATTATACCCTGAGGAGCATTTGGACCTAACCCCAGTTCTCTGTAACTTTGTATACAGTGCACCTTCTAATTTTCTCAAGGATGGCATTACAGAGTTAGTCCGGTGAATTAAGATGGATTTTGCCAGTTTGTGCTGTGCCCATTCCATCAAAATAAATCAAGGTTTCTATAATGTTTATGTGTAAAAACAGATTAATAGCTACTAAAGATAGATGCCAGCCATGGCTCAGATGTTGCACTCTTGTCTCTGAGTCAGAATGTTGTCAAGTTCCACTCCAGAGATTTCAGCACATACTCTTGACTGACATTCCACTGCAATAAGGATGGAATGTTGCATTGCTGGAGGTGCTGTCCTTCAGATGAGAATTAAACTGAGGCCCTGTCTGCCAAATTACATGGATGTAAAAATTTCCATTGCACTATTTTGAAGAGCACCAAAGTTCTCCCTGGCCAAATATTACTAGCCTTTTCCATATTCACATTCATCCCTTCTAATTTTCCTTATCAGCTCTCACTGCACTTTCTATACTCTTCATGATTTTCTTTAGTATCGTCAGTCCTAGTTTTATCATGTGCAGCTCTTTTTATTTTGGTATATTAATCTCAAGGCAAAACTCCATTATTTGATTCACCCCATTTTCACCTTATAAGAAAATGTTGGTCTGGATACACTGTAAAAAAAAAACACTTCCCTACTTTGACTATGTGCATTAGATTTATTCCAATCTATGTTGAGATAGAATTAACCAATATTAACACCCTGTTGCTCTTGGGTATCTCTCCAAACTGTCTGTCAATCTCCTTCTCAATCTCATTTCCACTGTTCAGTGGCTTGTAATGTACACCATTTTAATGGTGCCATTTTCCTTCCTGTTCCATAATTCTATTCATATAGATTGTGTCAAACTCAACCCTAGCACTGTGCTAGAATCCTTTACTAACACTATCGTAGAACTCAATGTTTTCTCTGTCAGTTCTGAAAATGTGATAACAGGCAGACTGAGTATTCGTCTTGGTAGCACACTGTTCGAGTGTATTAAACTGATTTAAAATGTCAGTCTATCCAGCAATCCTTTCTTTTAGCATTTTTAGTGTCGAGCAAATGTGGAAGAAAGGGAAATCTTAATCTTGTCTATGAGCCACAGTCAGTTTGGAAATGCAAAGGCAGAGAATGAAAATATCCAGGTCTAGGGAATGGGATAAACATTTGGCCTAAGCATTTACTATATTATAAACAAGCTTGTCGCACAAAGGCAAAGGCTGTAAAAATTAGGGTAAATTTAGGGTAAACCTCTAAAAATGTGATCTCAGTTAAACGTGCAACCTATGTATTACATGAATATAGGCCAAGGTTGTTTATAGTATAAGAATAGAATCAGGTCCCCTGTAAAGGTAGAATACTCTTGAGGTCCATAGCCACACAGCCGTGTGGATGGCTGGAGGCCGGGAGCTGGTTCCTCTGGGACTTGTTTTCTTGTGTTGAGAGTGTTCTCAAGGTGGTTGGAGCTTGGGAACCAGGTTGTATTATTTGCATGCCATTTAATATAAATGGAAGATCAAATCAGTCACTGTAATAAAGCTTGTTATTATAAAAACATTTATCAAAAAAATACCCAAATCCTCAGGTGCCCCCGAGCAGTAGGTATTTACCACCCAAGGTTTAAAGCATACCATGTTGAGTGCACCAGCTTTTTGAGGATATAACTAGCAGGGTAGATAAAGGGGAACCAGTAGATGTAGTATATTTGGATTTTCAAAAAGCATTTGAAAAGGTGCCACATAAAAGTTTTATATCCAAGATAAGAACTCATGGTGTTGGAAGTAATATATTAGCCTGGATAGAGGATTGGTTAAAGGGCACAATAAAGAGTGTTTGGAATAAACAGATCATTTTCAAGTTGGCAGGCTGTTACTAGTGGGATACCACAAGGATCAGTGTTCAAGCTTCAGCTATTTACAATCTATATTAATGATTTAGATTAAGGGACCGTGGTAATGTTTTGAAGTTTGATGATGATACAAAATTAGGTGGGGAAAGTAAACTGTGAGGACACAAAGGAGGAAAAAATTGATTAGGCACAGTTGCAGGCACAGGGATTGTGTTGTCAGTCCTGTTGAGGTACACAGCATGCAAACACCGCACTGCCTGCTCATCAGTATGATTGTAGTGTATCCCAGCGCAAAACGCGTTGATGTCTGGCTACATGCTCAGCAAGGGGCCCAAATGCGTGTGCAGCTAGCACAATGTACAGCTAACCTGCACTTCTTAAAGGCAGCTTGCCCCTCTTAAAGGGGAGGTGCACAGGCTACAGCAGCTCCTGGAACAGTCTCAGGAAGTCTTTGATGGAAGGAAGAAGACTGGCAATGGAGAAACAGGCTAGAGAGAGTGCTCCCAGGTTCTTGAATGTGGAACCAGAGGCCTTAGTCCAGGCGGTCAAGAGAAGGAGGGAGACCATGGGCTGGATTTTATGGACCCCCTGAGGTGGGGTCAGTGGTGGAGCGGGGTTCATAGAATTACGACAGGTGACGGGAGACTGAGGGCCCATCACCGGCCCATTGTCAAGCAATTTTGCTGGGGCAGGATAGGCAAACAATGCCGATTGAGGCCCTTAAGCGGCTTATAAATGGACAGTTAAGGGCCTCTTCCCACCGCTGCTGTTTTCTAACAACCAGCAGGAGGTGCCTCCGTCTGGTGGGGAGGGTGCCTTGTAAATCAAGGCGCACTCCCTGTGGGCTTGGGGATGTCCCTCCTCCAAGGGAAAGCTGTGCCCATAGAGGACTCCCACCGGCAAAACCTCCACCTCCATGGACGACCCTCCCCCTGGATATCATGCCCAAAACCTCACCCCCACCCCCCCCTCACCGGGGCCTTCTGGACTGGCCCTGATGACCCCCGCCTCACTTACCTGAGGCCTGGGGTTCCATCACTGGGCCTTTGTCCAAGGCCTCTGCAATGGTCACTGTTCCCTCTGATTGGCCGGCAGCTCCTGGAGGCAGGATTCCCGTCTCTAAAGGGATGGAGATCCTGCCGGCAGAAACTTTGCCTCCGGAACAATGGAGGATCGCGCTGGGGGTTTTGGGGGGTGCGAAAATGCCGATGTGGAGTTCTCCGCGCCTTATCGGCCTGATGCCGGGAGTCCTGCCGCCTCCACAAGATATCAACCCATGTTTCCACTGAAGGCCAGGAGGATTCAGGCACATCCTGCGAGGAGAAAAGGGGCAGGTGATCAGGGAAATGAATTCCTAGAGTCTGGCCCCAAGGACCTGGCTACAATGCTGTCAAATGTTCAACGACCTCACGCAAGCGGTCAAGGTCAGTGAATGCATCTTCAAATGACACCTCCTGCCCACCACACCACCAAGCTCTCACCCCGCTCAAAGTACAACACCCCCATCACTCGCCCATCAGCAATTGGGTCTCATGCCTAACATTCAGATACTCCATCTCACTCTCACACACATATCAATGTTGCCAGCCTCACACCCACTTCTCGCAGTTTCCACATACTTCCAGCTATTCAGCTGTGGCAGGCGTATCACTCAAACACATTATTACACACTCATTTACATTCTCCCTTTCTCTTGCAGGATAAGGTTGCACAAAGCAGGAGAGAGCTGTAGAGAACCAGTGGGTACAGTTACGCCTGTATCTCCTGATCCCTTTGGAGGAGATGGTGCTGCACATCATGAGGCCAGCAGTGACTGAGGTCGTTGCATCCAATTTCACCAAGAACATTCAAGACGATGATATATTCCTGCCTATGCCCCTTCTTAAATCCCACTTCACTTCACCCTCATGCTGCTATGTGGCATGAAGTGTAAGCTGCAGCTGGTGTGACCATGGAACTCTTACTTTCCATCCCAACCCCCTTCTCTCACCTGAACCCTCCCCTTCTGCATTTTAGCTTTCAGATACCCAAGATTTGCCACCAGGTCAGCCAGTGCAGCCTCTGCATGAAGAGTGCAAGCAAGAACACACATTTGATGAAGCACTGTCACTTGATCTGACATTCACAGTCACCTTGTCAGATACTGGCACTGCACTTATGTTAGAGGGTAGTATAGAGTTGGGATCAGCTTGCAGTAAATCACCAGCCATGAGTGGGCTGCAGCCAGGGCAGGGAGAGAGGATTGCACATGTGCCAGCTACTGGAGGGTGAGGTCATAAACGAGTTCTGCTGAAGATGCGTAAGATGAAGCTTTGCCCCGAGGCAGTGACAGTGACTCCATGGTGCATTAATCTGTTGTCCTTTCATAGGAGGCCAACATTCGTGCTCCTTACCACTGCTACTCTACCAGTGCCCTTGATGCTGTCTTTCAGCCAGCCAGCCCAGACTGCTGTTGTCTATGCTGAGGTAATGCTGTTCCGAAGCCAGCCGACTAGGCCCAGAGCTGCTCAAGGGTGTCCTGCAAGACCATCTGCAGACTTCCCCACTGAAAGTCAGCAGGCTTCCACCAGTGCTGCAACCACTGGGGTGGCACTGCGTCGGAGCACTAGGACAAGGAAAGGCACTAAGAGAATGGACAAGGATGAATTGTTCAGTTTTGTATATATATAAAATTGGTAGTGATGTTGAATAAAGTTGTCATGGAATGGTTTTCTGGTGCTTCAGCAGACGTGGTCTCTTCAGACTACTAGAAAAGATCGGATGTCCACCAAAGCTACTAAGTATCATCACCTCATTCCATGACAATATGAAAGGCACAATTCAACATGGTGGCTCCTCATCAGAGCCCTTTCCTATCCTGAGTGGTGTGAAACAGGGCTGTGTTCTCGCACCCACACCTTTTGGGATTTTCTTCTCCCTGCTGCTTTCACATGCGTTCAAATCCTCTGAAGAAGGAATTTTCCTCCACACAAGATCAGGGGGCAGGTTGTTCAACCTTGCCCGTCTAAGAGCGAAGTCCAAAGTACGGAAAGTCCTCATCAGAGAACTCCTCTTTGCTGACGATGCTGCTTTAACATCTCACACTGAAGAATGCCTGCAGAGTCTCATCGACAGGTTTGCGTCTGCCTGCAATGAATTTGGCCTAACCATCAGCCTCAAGAAAACGAACATCATGGGGCAGGATGTCAGAAATGCTCCATCCATCAATATTGGCGACCACGCTCTGGAAGTGGTTCAAGAGTTCACCTACCTAGGCTCAACTATCACCAGTAACCTGTCTCTAGATGCAGAAATCAACAAGCGCATGGGTAAGGCTTCCACTGCTATGTCCAGACTGGCCAAGAGAGTGTGGGAAAATGGCGCACTGACACGGAACACAAAAGTCCGAGTGTATCAGGCCTGTGTCCTCAGTACCTTGCTCTACGGCAGCGAGGCCTGGACAACGTATGCCAGCCAAGAGCGACGTCTCAATTCATTCCATCTTCGCTGCCTTCGGAGAATACTTGGCATCAGGTGGCAGGACTATATCTCCAACACAGAAGTCCTTGAAGCGGCCAACACCCCCAGCTTATACACACTACTGAGTCAGCGGCGCTTGAGATGGCTTGGCCATGTGAGCCGCATGGAAGATGGCAGGATCCCCAAAGACACATTGTACAGCGAGCTCGCCACTGGTATCAGACCCACCGGCCGTCCATGTCTCCGTTATAAAGACGTCTGCAAACGCGACATGAAATCGTGTGACATTGATCACAAGTCGTGGGAGTCAGTTGCCAGCATTCGCCAGAGCTGGCGGGCAGCCATAAAGACAGGGCTAAATTGTGGCGAGTCGAAGAGACTTAGTAGTTGGCAGGAAAAAAGACAGAGGCGCAAGGGGAGAGCCAACTGTGCAACAGCCCCAACAAACAAATTTCTCTGCAGCACCTGTGGAAGAGCCTGTCACTCCAGAATTGGCCTTTATAGCCACTCCAGGCGCTGCTTCACAAACCACTGACCACCTCCAGGCGCGTATCCATTGTCTCTCGAGATAAGGAGGCCCAAAAGAAAGAAGAAAAGTGATGTTGAATAAAGTTGTCATGGAATGGTTTTCTGGTGCTGGCTTTTATTTCAAAATTTTGAGGAAGCTGTGATAGTACGTTGCAGAGGGGGAAAGGTGTGGAGTAACAGTGATGTGGGGATGACATTTCAGGTGAACCAGAATCTGAGTAACTGCTCACGGACATCCATCCGGATCAGAGGAGTACCAGATGCTTCGTCCCTTACTCCTCCTCTGCTTCCTCCTCCTCCTCCTTCCTCCTCCTCTTAAGGTGACCTCTGAAGGGCTGGTGGTAAGGCCAGATCCTTCATGAGATTGAGGTTCAGGACGCAGCAGATCACCACGAACTTAGAGACATGCTGTGGCAAGTATGGAGGGCCCACCCAATCCTCACCCTGAATGTTCCAGGCAGTGTAACCGTTGGGCTGAATTTTACTGTGGCCTTCGAGACCAAAAAGAAGTCTCAAGCCCACACTTGTCAACAGTGAATCCGGCTCAGTGATTTTACTAGAGGCACAGCCTCCTAATTGACTGCCTTCAGGCCTGCCGTCCAATTAAGGACTTTAATTTACCAAAAAAATTTTATTCATAAAATGTGTTTAAAAAAGGACATTACAAAACAATTCATAATGGACATTTCAGAAAGTGCAAATAAGATCAGTTTCTTTCGATACTGAACATAAGGTACCTCACAACTCTTGTGATTCAATTTTATATACAATGTACATTTGCAATACATAGCAAAAACATTCCCTGGTGCATACAACCTGAAGGGTTTTACAGGGGTTCCAGCCTCTCAGTTCACTATGGCAGGAGGACCTTACACAGTGGCCTTTCCCCATTAAGCCTTTGCAGCAGCTGCCCGAAGCTTTAGTGCGTGCCTCAGCACGTAATCCTGGATCTTGGAATGTACCAGTCTGCAACTTGGTCATGGACACCTCTTTGCACTGGAAGACCAGGTTTCAGGCAGATCAAAGAGTATCTTTCACTGAGTTGATGGTCCTCCAGCAACAGTTGATGTTTATCTCGGTGTGTGTCCCTGGGAACAGCCCGTAGAGCACAGAGTCCTGTGTTACAGAGCTGCTCGGGATGAACCTCAACAAAAACCACAGCCGTCCAATTAAGGACAGTGAACGGGCTCCTGATCTACCAGCCCAATCAGAGGGAGAGGTGGGCACTGCTGAGACAGGCAGGAGACTGCAAGGGCACCTCAACATAAGATCATAAGAACTAGGAGCAGGAGTAGGCAATTCAGCCCCTCGAGCCTGCTCCGCCATTCAATACGATCATGGCTGATTTAATCTCGGCCTCAACTGCAATTTCCTGCCCGTTCTCCATAACCCTTCAACCCTTTACTAATTAAAAATCTGTCTATCTCCTCCTTAAATTTACCCAATGTCCCGGCATCCACCGCACTCTGAGTAGTGAATTCCACAGACTCACGACCCTTTGAGAGAAGAAATTTCTTTTCATCTCTGTTTTAAATCTGCTACCCCTTATCCTAAAACTATGATTGCCCTACAAGAGGAAACATCCTCTCTACATCTACTTTGTCAACCCCCTTAATCATCTTATATACCTCAGTTAGATCTCCTCTCATTCTTCTAAACTCTAGAGAGTAAAAGCCTAAACTGCTCAATCTCTCTTCATAAGACAAACCCCTCATCCCTGGAATCAATCTAGTGAACCTCCTCTGAACTGCCTCCAATGCAACTACATCCCTCCTCTAGAAAGGGGACCAAAACTGTACACAATACTCCAGGTGCGGTCTCACTAATGCCTTGTACAGTTGCAGCAACACTCCCCTACTTTTATATTCTATTCCTTTAGCAATAAATGCCAAAATTCCATTTTCCTTCCTTATTACCTGCTGTACCTGCATACTAGCTTTCTGCGATTCATGTACGAGGACACCCAGATCTCTCTGCACCAAAGCACTCTGAAGTTTCTCTCCATTTAGATAAAAATTTGCCTTTCTATTCTTCCGACCAAAGTGGATAACCTTACACTTATCCACATTAAACTCCATCTGCCAAATTTTGGCCCTTTCACCTAATCTATCCATATCCATTTGTAAATTTCTTATTTCTTTATTACAACTTACTACCCCACCTATTTTAGTGTCATCTGCAAATTTGGCTATAGTACCTTCTATCCCTGCATCCAAGTCATTTATATAGATTGTAAATAGTTGGGGCCCAAGGACCGAACCCTGTGACAACCCACTAGTTACATCTTGCCAACCAGAAAAAGACCCATTTATCCCGACTCTCTGTTTTCTGTTGGTTAGCCAATCCTCTATCCAAGCTAATAAATTGCCCCTAACCCCATGTGATCTTACCTTGTGTATTAACCTTTTGTGCAGCACCTTATCAAATGCCTTCTGGAAATCCAGATATACTACATCTACAGGATCCCCATTATCCACTTTGCTTGTTACAGCTTTGAAGAACTCTAGCAAATTAGTCAAACACGAAATAAAACCATGCTGACTCTGATGCATTGCGTTTTGACTTTCTAAATCCTTAATAATGGATTCTAATAATTTCCCATAGATGTTAAACTAACTGGTCTGTAGTTTCCTACTTTCTGCCTCCCTCCCTTTTTGAATAAGGGCGTTATATTAGCTTTTTTCCAATCCACTGGAACCTTTCCTACATCCAGGGAATTTTGGAACATGGAGGCGCCCTCAGAGAGGTAAGTAGAAATAATGAATTCAGGATGGCTGAGGACAAAAGGTCCCACTGATTGGAGGGGAAACCACGAGGCAGGGAGTGGGGGCCACTACGCTGCTGGCAGCATGCCAGTGGCCCTGCTTAAAGGCCCCTAATAGGGGCCTTAATTATGTAAATAGGGTGCCCACCTCCATGGAGCCTTTCAGAATAAGGAAATCTTACTGCAATTTTATAGGGTTTTCATGAGATCACATCTGAAGTACTGTGTACAGTTTTGATCTCCATACCTAAGGGACGGTATACTTGCCTTCGAGGGGTGCAATACAGGTTCACTAGATGGCTTCCTGGGATCAGACAGTTGTCCTATGAGTTGAGATTCAGTAGAATGGGCCTATTCTTGCCAGAGTTTAAAAGAATATGAGCTGATCTATCCAACTCTCCCTATATCTATATATATATATCTATATGCTATTTATAAATAACTTGGATCTTGGAATACAGAGTAGAATTTCAAAACTTGCCAATGATACCAAACTTGGAGGAGTGGCAAATGGTGAGGTTGATACAAACTGCATGCAATAGGACATAGACAGGCTAGCAGAATGGGCAGACAAATGACAGATGGAATTTAATACAGACAAGCATGAGGTGATGCATTTTGACTGAAGGGATAGGGTGAAACAATGTAGACTGAATGGTACAGTTCTGAAAAGTGTGCGGGAACAGAGGGACTTTGGGGTGCATGTGCATTGATCTTTGACGCTGGCAGAACATATTCAGAGTGTGGTTAGCAAAACATATGGAATCTTGGGCTTCATAAATAGAGGCATAGAGTACAAAAGCAGGGAAGTTATGCTGAACCTTTATAAAGGTTCTCTGGTTAGGGCCCAACTAGAGTATTGTGTCCAGTTCTGTTCACCACACTTTAGGAAGGATGTGAGGATCCTTGAGAGGGTGCAGAGGAGATTTACCAGAATGTTTCCAGGGATGGGGAATTTTAGATTGGAAAAGCTGGGATTGTTCTCCCTGGAGCAAAGAAGATTGAGGGGAGATTTGATAGAGGTATACAGGATTATGACAGGCTTAGATAAGATAGACAAGGAAAAACTATTCCCATTAACTGATGATACAAGGACTAGGTGACATAGTTTTTAGTTTTAGTTTTAGTTTTAGAGATACAGCACTGAAACAGGCCCTTCGGCCCACCGAGTCTGTGCCGACCATCAACCACCCATTTATACTAATGCTACACTAATCCCATATTCCTACCACATCCCCACCTGTCCCTATATATTTCCCTACCACCTACCTATACTAGGGGCAATTTATAATGGCCAATTAACCTATCAACCTGCAAGTCTTTGGCATGTGGGAGGAAACCGGAGCACCCGGAGGAAACCCACGCAGACACAGGGAGAACTTGCAAACTCCGCACAGGCAGTACCCAGAATCGAACCCGGGTCCCTGGAGCTGTGAGGCTGCGGTGCTAACCACTGCGCCACTGTGCCGCATAGATTGAAAATTTTGGGCAAGAGATGCAGGGAAAATGTGAGGAAGAACGTTTTTATGCAGCAAATGGAATAATCTGGAACTTGCTGCCAACGAGGGTGGTGGAAGCGGAGACAATAAATGATTTCAAAAAGAAATTGGATGAGCGCTCGAGGGAAATAGACTTGCAGGGCTACAGGATTGAGCAGAGCAGTAGGACTGACAGGATTGCTGGCATGGACTCAATGGGCCAAATAACCTCTTTCTATGTTGTAAATGAATCTATCTCATTAAATATATAACATTCTGAGAGGGCTTGATAGGGTAAATGCTGAGAGGCTGTTTCTCCTGGCTGGAGAGTCTAGATCCAGGGGGTCATAGTCTCTGCATGAAGGATTGGTCATTTAGGAGTGGTCTAGTCAGAGGAAGCATTGTTTCAGCACGCCATTGGTCTGCTGTATCACATTTTGCATGGCAGCATGGCTTTTATTATATGCATGCTGCCCACATGTGCATGGGTTGTGCACTGCAGTCTTCAACCATGTGGTCAACAGATAGCTGTACTCCCTAGGAGCCATCCTTTGCTTTGTGATGATGGCTCAATTTTTTACTTCTTTCATGGGACGTGAGCATCGCTGGCAAGGCCAGCATTTATTGTCCATCCCTAATTGCCCCTGTGAAGGTGGTGGTGAGCTGCCTTCTTGAACTGCTGCAATTATACGGGGTAGGTACATTCACAATGCAGTTAGGAAGGGGTTCCAGGATATTTACCCAGCGACGGTGAAGGAACGGTGATATAGTTTCAAGTCAGGATGGTGTGTGGCTTGGAGGAGAACTTGTAGCTAATGGCGTTCCCATGCATCTGCTGTCCTTGTCCTTCTAGGTGGTAGAGGTCGCAGGTTTGGAAGGTGCTGTCGAAGGAGATGTGGTGAGTTGCTGCAGTGCATCTTGTAGATGGTACACACTGCTGCCACTGTGCACTGGTGGTGGAGGAAGGGAATGTTTAAGGTGGTGGATAGGGTGCCGATCAAGCGGGCTGCTTTGTCCTGGATGATGTTGATCTTCTTGAGAGTTGTTGGAGCTGCACCGATCCAGGCAAGTGGAGAGTATTCCATCACACTCCTGACTTGTGCCTTGTAGATGGTGGACAGGCATTAGGGAGACAGGAGGTGAGTTACTTGCCACAGAATTCACAGCTTCTGACCTGCTGTTGTAATGACAGTATTTATATTGTTGGTCCAATTAAGTTTCTAGTCAATGGCAACTCCCAGGACATTGATGATGGGGTTTCAGCGACAGTAATGCTGTTGAATTTCAATGGGAGATGGTTAGATTCTCTCTTTTTGTAGATTGTAATTGCCTGGCACTTATACTGATGGAGTTGTGGGCTGACAAGTCTCCTGGTCCTGATGGGCTTCATCCTTGGGTTTTAAAAGAGGTGGCTAATGAGGTAGTAGAGGCATTGATGTTAATTTTTCAAAATTCGCTAGATTCTGGAAAGTTTCCATCAGTCTGGAAAGTAGCAGATATAACCCCTCTATTCAAGAAGTGGTGGGGGAGGCAGAAAACAGAAACTATAGGCCAGTTAGCTTGACGTCTGACGTGGGAAAGGTGTCTGAATCGATCATTAAGGAGGCTATAGCTGGGGACTTCAAAAAACGCAAGGTAATCGAGAATATTCAGCATAGTTTTGTGAAAGGGAAATCCTGATTAACCAATTTATTGGAGTTCTTTGAAGGAGTAACATGCGCTGTGGATAAAGAGGAACCAGTAGATGTACTGTACTTGGATTTCTAGAAGGCATTTGACAAGGTGCCACATCAAAGGTTATTGTGCAAAGTATGAGCTCATGATGTAGGGGTAACATAATAGCATGGATAGAAGATTGGCTGGCTGGCAGAAAATAGAGAGTATGCATAAATGGGCCCTTTTCTGATTGGCAGGATGTGACTAGTGGAATCCTGCAGGAGTCTGTGCTGGGACCTCAACTTTTTACAATTTATATCAATGACTTAGATGAGGGAAGCAATGGCATGGTAGCTAAATTTGCAGATGACACAAAGATAGGTAGGAAAGTATGTTGTGAAGAGGACATAAGGAGGTTGCAGACTGATATAGATAGGTTGAGTGAGTGGGCAAAAATCTGGTAGATGGAGTATAATGTGGGAAAATGTGAAGTTGTTCACTTTGGCAGGAAGAATAAAAAAGCAGAGTATTTCTTAAATGGGGAACCACTGCAGAATTCCGAGGTGCAGAGGGATCTAGGTGTTCTAGTGCATGAGTCACAAAAAGTTAGTATGCAGGTACAGCAAGTAATAAGGAAGGCTAATGGAATGCTATCCTTTATTACGAAAGGAATTGAAAATAAAAGTAAGGATGTTATGCTTCAGTTAATCAGGGCACTGATGAGACCACATCTTGAATACTGTGTGCAGTTTTGGTCTCCTTATTTAAGGAAGGATGTGAATGCGTTGGAGGCGGTTCAGAGGAGGTTTACTAGATTGATAACTGAAATGAGCGGGTTGTCTTATGAGGAAAGGTTGGACAGACTGGGCTTGTTTTCACTGGCGTTTAGAAGAGTGAGGGGATACTTGATTGAAGTATATAAGATCCTGAACGGTATGGACAAGGTGGATGTGGAAAGGATGTTTCCTCTTGTGGGTGAGTCCAGAACTAGGCGGCACTGTTTTAAAATTAGGGGTTGCCCTTTTAGGTAAGAAATGAGGAGAATTTTTTTCTCTCAGAGGGTTGTGCGACTTTGGAATTCTCTGCCTCAGAAGATGGTGGAGGCGGGCTCATTGAATATTTTTAAGGCGGGAGTAGATAGATTCTTGTTAGGCAAGGGAATCAAAGATTATCGGGGGTAGATGGGAGTATGGAATTTGAGACACAAGCAGATCAACCATGATCTTATTGAATGGTGGAGCAAGCTTGATGGGCCGAGTGGCCTACTCCTACTCTTAATTCGTATGGTCATATGGTAAGGTATGGAATGTAACATGCTTCTTATCAGCCTAAGCCTGAATGTTGTTCCAAACCAACTTTAATTGCCTGGGAAAATTCTCCCCCTCATTTCTGTTCGTGGGATCTTGCTGTGTGAAGATCAGCTGCTGAATTTCCTTGTGTTACAACAGAGACTAACTTTCATTGGTTGTGAAGTGCTGAGATGTCCTGACATCATGAAAGTCAATGTATAAATGCAGTTTCATTTGTTCTTTCTTCACTAAGTTCAAGATCCGGTTACCTGCATAAAATCTTCCATCGAGAGTGTGAAACCTTCCCTGAAAAGTCCTGTCACACACTATTTCTACACACTAATGTCACTGGTAGAGTTTTTACCCACATATCTCTAATACATAATGGAAGTGCCTCTGTAGTATTAGCACTAATGTGATAAAAAGATCCGTTGGGCTGTAGGCCTTTCCTGAGCCTTGAGTCCTCTATTGACCTTTAGAGCTTCTTGGTTGAGTTAAAGAAGTCAGCATCTTCGAGTTTTTCTCTATGCAATGTTAGTGATTTTTCTGTTGTGTTTTATTTAAAGTACAGGTTTTGTTTTCATAAAATCATAAAGAAATTGCTGAAAAAAACACAGGGCTGATTATCTTGGCAGGTATAATGTAAGCAGAGTTTTAGGTGGTGGGATTTCTACCTGCCTGTTGCCTGGACCCTGACCATGCCCATTCTTGTGGTCAGTGTAATTTTACTTGTGTAGGGTAGTCATTCGAGCCTTGTATGGCACTTTCCACAATGAGGGGAAGGAAACCACAGCCTAGGCCTAGGCAATGTTAGCTAAACGAATTTTTTTTAAAATTCTAATTTAAAAAATGCCTTCTTTGACTAAGGCAATGAATTGCTCAAATCCAATACGCCTAACATCATGGTGGGAAATCTCACAAGTGGCATTGCTGTGGAGCGAAGCCAGTGGAACAACATACCACAAAATATTACTCCCCTGTCTGTAACAGCTTATTAACCAGGAAAATCAGCCCCACAGAAACCACTGATCCATTTAAAAAAAATTGAAACCACCATAGTAAACTTCACTATCACATTGTGCATGTTAAATCATTGAATGGTGTCACAGTGCTCAAGAGCAATATATTATCTATAAGGGGCAATGGCTTCTACAATGTCAAACCACTGTGCAGCATTGCAAAGACTGTGAAACAGATCTAGATAAAAATGTCTTTCCAATTAGTCAAGCCCCAGATGGGATATGACAAAACATCACAGCATATATGACTGTTCCTCAGTTTGATATCCCCGTTAGTTCAGTTGACTGTTTGACCTTTCAGGCTCTATGTTTGAACCACATGTTTTGAATGTTTCACAGAACACGTGTATCTGGTGTACAGCTTGCAGATCATATCAACAGAATACAAAAATAGTATATTACAGCAACTAAGAGTAGAGTCACACTAGTGGTTTGGCAACTCTGACCCACCATGCAGGGGATGCTTGTCAGAGAAACTATAAACACCGAGCTGCCTACCAAATCTAAATTAAATCAGATAAGTCTGGAACTTTCAGCAAGCAAAACATTGTTTTCTATTTGGTAAGTAAAAAGGTTAAAACAGTCAACTGATATAATGTTCTCATTTTCTAATGATGGCAAGGATGGCAATATCATGTGCTTCAAACCAGAATTCAGTCTAATTTAATTCACCAGGATTCAACATAATGGATTATGCCTAATTAGAGAGTTTGATACCAAGAAAATGCTATGATGTTACTTGAAGTGGGATTATCAATTCCTAGCTTTAATCTTATTTTTAAATTGTGTTTAAAATAACATCTAATGACTGTCGTTAGGGAACTGGAATCAATCTGGATTGGAATCAAAGACAGAAATTGCTGGAAATACTCAGCAGGTCTGATGAAGGGTTATTGACCTGAAACGGTAACTCTGTTTCTCTCTCCACAGATGCTGCCAGACCTGCCGAGTAATTCCAGTATTTTATGTCTTTATTTCAGGTTTCCAGCATCTGCCGTATTTTGCTCTTGGATTGGAATCAACCTGGATTGTGACTGAGAATTATTTGGGAAAATCTAAAACATGTGTTAATTTAGTTGATTCAGATTTGCATGTGTTGGGTGAAAAGCTTGGAGGGGAAGGAATTCTATTCTGGCAGCAATGCTAGAATATGTATCCAATCTCTTTTTGTTTAACTTTTTAATGTGTAAATTCCCATTAGACTACTGGGCTAAAAGTTCATGGTATCATTGTGGTATATGCATATAAGTCTGATAGCCTAGAGGGAAAAAGGATGTAGTCTTGTAGTCAGGATCCGTCTGTCCAATTGATGTTAATTGAGGGAGGAATGTGGTCTCAGGGTGTTTATGATCTAGTGCCTCCAAATCAATGTGGTGGTAGTTCTTAACTGTGCTCTTTTCAAGGTGCTTTTTTTCCCCCCTTTTTTCTCCCCCACACCCTGATCCTACTTCTGAAAGTATTCACTCTTACTTGTGAGTAGTTTCACAGGCAATGTACCTGAGTAAATGGCTATTCTTTCAAGTGTGAGCCTTGATAAAAGGAAAGAACTTGCATTTGTACAGCACCTTTCATAACCTCACAGTTAAAGGCCTGCTCGGGTCTGCAAATGAAACCCGACCCGAACCTGACAGAACCACATCCGACCCGAGCCCGACCCGGTCCGGTACTTTCATTTTTTCCCGTGCCCGACCCAACCCAACCTGACTCGACCCGAACAAACCACCGGAATATAATCAACTTTATTGAAGAAGTTGTGCTCTACCTTAGATGGAATCGTTCACTGCAGACTAGTGCGGAGTGTTTCCCACTTTGACATCCTGGCAGTCACTATGTCCGACCTGGCCCGACCCAACCCGAGCCTGAATGCCGTACTCGGAAGAGCGACCTGACCCGAGTCCAAACCCATCACATGTCGTCGGGCCTTGTTGGGTTTGGGTCGGGTAGCCATGCTCTACACACAGTGTCCCAAAATATTCTCGGTCAATCAATTAGTTTTGATTATGTAATTACTGTTGTAATGTTGGGAAACCTGGCAGCCATTTGGACACAGCTAGGTCCCACAAACAACCATGAGATAAATGATCAGATAATGTGTTTTTGACGTCGTTGGTTAAGTGTTAGATGTTGGCCAGGGCATATAGAAGAACTCCTCTGCTCTTCTTTGAAAAGTACCGTGAGATCTTTTACCGGCGGACTCGGCCTTGATTTAACGTCTCATCTGAATGGCGGCGCCTACATCAGTACTCCATTGAAGTGTCAGTTTAGATTATTTGCTTAATTCTCTTTAGTAGGCCTTCAATTCTCAACTTGTTGACTCAGAGGCAGGACTGCTAACAATGATGCACGTATGAGACCCGATATTGAGTGTTAGCAGGCCATTCAGCCACAGAGATATATATCATCCAGGACACCCACTTTCGGTGTACCAGAAAGTACATGTACCACCGTCACAATTGTGTTTAGAACTTTCCTGAACATCAGGCATACTAATTACTGAGATCTCAGTCAGTGTCAACCAGGGATTAAAACGTCAAGTCTAATTGTGTCCGATTGTCCTTATAAGTACAGTCCTAGCAGAGGTTGCTGGATAGCAAGCAGGAGCAGGAACCCTCCCCAGGGCACTGAGACCAACTGCAGCACTACTAAAGGTACAGTTGAAGAAATTAGCTAATTCAGCACAGATTGGCAATCAATTTGGGATTTTCTTGGTTTGGTTGGCTCAGCTACTCATTACCTTAGCTAGCCGAGCCAGCAGATGAGCCAAGGAACAGTATATTATGAAATGTTTCATTTTGGGGCTTTTTTGTTCTTTTTGTGAACACATGATATGATGATATAAATCACTTTGAGATGTGGGATTGGACATTTACCTATCCTCTTTCCCCAAACATAAATGGCTTGCCAAACACTTTTTCAAGAAAACAGCACCATCACGAATAGGCATGTATTCTACAGCCTTACAAAGAAATTTCACTTCCAGTAACTTGGGGAATATACACTATGATATTTTGCAGACCTGAGTTTCAAACTCTCCTAGTGCAAAGTCTGAATTAAATGCGGTGGGGCTAAAAATCTGACGGCAGCACATTTTGGCTATATATATAGCTATATTATGTTGATAAATGTACGCTTCTGCATAAAAATGTCCATTCAGTTCCTACCATAGTTCTCCAGTCCAGCTGGTAAAGTTGACCTTTTTATTCCTACCAAGCTTTAATGGAGTAATAAGTACAGTTCACAAAATCACAAGACAACTACAAATGAGATTTGTTTCTTTTATGATTCTCACCTCTTCACAAGAAAAATTACTAATACACTAAAAAAGTGAGTAATTTAAGTAATTGCAGTCCAGCTA